>NC_079326.1:25403790-25722853 GCF_029931775.1 Euleptes europaea
TGAAAGACTTGAGTGGAATATTCCAGCTTAGCCAATCGCAACTGAGAACGGTGAAAAAGACTAAATGTTAACATATTTTGTCTACGGTAAATTTCTTTGGATATTATACAGGAAGTATTATATGAACTCCCTCCAGAGGATCCTTTCCCCAACGCTACGACACAGACTGACAAAAATGTGTCCCTGATCTGTCTGCCATTCTGTCCTGAATGAAGAATTGCACTCCCTGTGGTAACTATGAAAGCAGCCTCAGGACTTCTTTAATTTATGCAATGAAGTCCTCACGGACTAAATGTCAACCAGAATGTTGTGCCTTAATCAGGGTAAGAGGGACAGATGGATTAAGGAGTCATTTTTTCCTCTCCTCTTTATCTATGTTGGCTTGATAACCAGGCAGCATAACCTTTATCTTGTGAATTCTCAGGCTTACTTAGGCGGCGATCCTTAGACGACTTACGCTAGCCTAATCTTCCTGAAAATGGAACCAGTTCAAGGTTCACAACTTTGATGAAAAGAAAAGTTGAACTACTACTTCTCTGCTTTATCAGCCATAACATTTTTGGGTTATAGGGCTCTCTCTTTCTGTCTCTCTCTCAGCCTAACCTATCTCAGGTAAAGGGGAAGAGAACCTTGAATGCCACCCTGAGATCCCTGGAAATAGGGCTGGAAAAACTGTGAAAGACAGACAGAGTAATTAAATGGGGACGAGCAGGTGTTTTCTGCTCTCTTTCTGGAGATTGAATCCGTGTCATATTTCACTCTAGCTATGTGCTTAATTCAGAGAATTTCTAAAATAAATTTCAGTATTGAGGCAAGTTAAATTTGCTGAAGTATTCACTTGCCCATAGAATGATCCAAATTTTATACCACCTTGTAACAATAATGGTTTCCCTATACACCATTTCCCATTACACAATTAATATTCTGGGTATTAGGTTGTTACTAATATCTAATATTTATGGAAGCTTCTTAGAAATTAAACATATTCAACAATATACAAAAGGACAGAAAACCACAGTGCAAAACTGGGGAGGACAAACTCTTTCTTCATGCCTGCCCATGACTCAAGCTTAGACTAGTTACCAAAAATTAATTGTTCTTTTAAAAAGAACTCATTTGCTATGATTGGGATTTCAGGCACCTTTTGTGTCCTTGAATTCTCCCAATCATTACAAACATCATGGGAATTGGTCACATTTGCATGGAATGAAAACCCAAGACACTAATATAGGGGTTAAACTTGGTTTCATTAATGGCTGATCTGCATAATAATAAATAGACCCGCCCTACCAGCATGGGTTACCACTAATGGGTACCTGTTCCTCTGCACTCACCTATTGGCTGGGCCACACAAGGTATTTTGTCCAGCCTGCTCCCAGGAAGCCTTGTGATTTTTTCCTCATGGGAAGTAGAGGGGCAACCCCCCCCCCCAATCCCACTAGGGTAGGGAATGAAATGCATGTTGTTGTTTTCCTTTCCAGGTTACCAATGGAGAAAGGCACACAACTGTATTTATTGTATTTGCACAGTGGTTTAATCAATGTGTAGAGGTGGCAGAAGAAATCTTGATGTATGATTGTGAGAGCCGGTATGGTGTGAGAACCAGTATGGTGTGGTAGTCAGAGTGCCAGGCTAGGATTAAGGAGACCCATTTTTGAATCCCCACTCTTCCATAGCAGCTTATTAGATTACCTTGGGCCAGTCATACAGGCTCAGCCTAACCTACTTCACAGGGTTGTTAGAAGAAGAAGAGTTGGTTTTTATATGCCGACTTTCTCTACCACTTAAGGCAGAATCAAACTGATTTACAATCACCTTCCCTTCCCCTCCCCACAACAGACACCCTGTGAGGTAGGTGGGGCGGAGAGAGTGGATAAAATGGAAGAAAGAAAAATTATATACGTTTCTTTGGGTACCTATAGGGTAGAAATGTAGGGTAAAAATGAAGCAAATAAACAAGCAAACAAATTGTGGGAGCCCATCAAGAAATCTTTGTGTGTGGCTTTTTATGAATGCACTCCTCTGCACTGGTAATTTGGAGGGTAAAAAAAAGTCTAAATTCAAAACTGAAGCAAACTGTATATTCATAGTGGTCTGAACAATGTTTTGAAATTAAAAAGAGAAGAACAGCAGATCACTAACAGATCAACAAAATCAGGTGATTGGGAACCCTAATGGGGAGTAGATTTTAGTAGCATTATTAGTATTTACACTGAGAAGTAAAGTTCCATCTGTGCTGTATACCTTCCAGTTTCCTTCGCTGCTGCTGGAAAACACATTATCTTTAGCATACATCAGCTCAAGTTAAGAGTGTTCCAGCACTCCAGGTGGATTTACATGTGTGTTTTAACATGCCAAAGACTCTTATTTTGAGTAGGTATATTAGCATAAGAACATGACCTAGTTGTATCAGATCAGAGGTGCGTTGAGTCCAGCATTCTGGACATAGTGGCCAATCACATGTCCCTGGGAGGTCAACAAACAAGGTTCAGAAACCTTCCCCTGTTGTAGTCTGCCCCACTGGTATTCAGAGGGGTTCTGCCTCTGAACATTTAGATTCTATTTAGACATCATGGCCGATAACCACTGATGAACCCATCCTCCATGAATTTGCCTTTAAAAGGTAAACACAAATCCTCTGTGCAACACCGGGTCAATACCATGGGGTGACGTCATATCACGATGTTTACTAGGCAGACTATGTTTACAGGGTGGTTTGCCATTGCCTTCCCCAGTTGTCTACACTTTACCCCCAGTAAACCAGCCAGGTACTCATTTTACCGACCTCAGAAGGATGGAAGGCTGTGTTAACCTTGAGCCGGCTACCTGAACCCGACTTCTGTCGGGATTGAACTCAGGTCATGAGCAGAGCTTTTGACTGCAGTACTGCAGTTTACCACTCTGTGCCTTAGTTCCCCATTAAGTTTAATTAAACTAGCAGCCATCATTCCATTCTGTGGCAGTGAATGCCACAAGTTAATTATATCCTGTTAGCAGATGTGATGTGCGCATCTGTATGCATCTCGTCAAGTTTGGGCTGAAGATATTGCTAAACCAAAAGCAATATTCTTGGCTGAATCAAAAGATGAGCTGATGTCTCCCGCAGTAAAATTAAAAGTGAATTAAAAATTAAAAGTAGTAAAATTAAAAGTTTAACTCAACTGTATGTTATGTTCTTTGCAAGTCGTTGCCTAGTATCATGAAATCATGCAAACCTCCTAGCCTTTCCAGTTATTGGTGAACAGACACAGAGAAATACATTTCCCCTATAAACACACAAAATCTCAGTTTCTTAGTTCATAAATGAGATAATTTTCACACATTGTACAGTAAACTACAGCCTTCCAACCCTAGCTAAAGTTACGGAGCCTATCAAAGGAGTCATTCTGCCCAACTGATGAATCTATTAAGCAAAAGTATATGGATGTAATGGGGCTAAATTGATTTAAATCCATTCTAATTGATTTGTGGATTAAGTTGTTAATGCAGTTTAATGGCTATAAACTTTTTTCCATTTGAAATTATATCCATTTAAGTTATTTCCTGCATTATTTTTTTAAAAAGCTTTATTTGTAGGATACTACAAACATTTTTTTTTAACAGAAATGTTTGCTTTGCAAACTGTTAAACTTCCCTCTCACATGCTTTTCTGCCTACAGATAGTAGAAAGCCCAAGTTGGAAACAAAAGACACTTTGACCATTACTGGATTATTCTGCTTGATGTTTAACAGCGTTATTGTTATGATCCTTCTTGAATCAAAAATGATGGCTAATATTAAATTGGAAGGCATACAGTTTTACAAGATCCCAAGTACCGTAGCTTTAAAAGTCCCATATGTCTCAGCAAGATGAATAATTGTCCATCAGCCTATGGTTCATTAGGGACCAAAAATCAATTGAGTAGGAGGGCCTCTCACAGGAGGCTATACAAACCATGGTTTTGCCGGCTTCCTGATGAATAGAACAGCATAGCATAGAAAGCTTTTTATCTGATGGCGGCAAGGTAGTTAGGACAGTGACAGCTATGTAGTGTATACCGATAATTGGCAAGCAAGGAAAAGAAGAAACGGATATACTTATGGGCAGAATATTCCTTGAATGGTTCAGATGCAATCCTCAGACCTGTTACTCCAGAGGATTCTCATTGACCTCACTGGATCTGACTGCAGTAAGTGATTGGGAGACAGCGGCTTTACTGAGAAGTAAAAAAAAAAAAAGTTTTCTTTAGGAGCATGACCAGCTGTGGATATGAAAGGCCTTCAAAATTAATCCAAAAAAGGCATCTTGTGTACATGAACAATGTCATAGCAATGGTGAAAAATGTGTTGCTGTAAATAGATCTCTGTTTGCCTTTGTTTTGATGTTTGGGGAGGTTGTTGCTGAATTTCAGAAGGGCAACTTATTCAAAATGAGCAGGGATTTTATTTATGACAGTTATGTATGTCTTTTTTTCTTTTTCTTTTTTGCTTGGTTGTATCTTTTTTTTTTTTGGCTTGGTTGTATCTCATTTTTTTTGCTTAATTGTATCCAGAGGTCCTGCATACTAACAATCAAAAACGTCACTGATTTTTTAAAAAACTCATAATTTGTTTTTCCTTCTCTAATAAGAACGGTTACCCGCTATAATCAGACAGGTTTTCTAAGTAAGTTGTTATTTTCGAGTAAAATAAAAAAGTAATTACAGTGGCTAGTGAAAAAAAGAAAATGATGAAAGAAATATTATTAAAATGCAACAATTAGGAAGGGCTGCTGAAGAGATCCATGGCATGAATACTCTGCTTGGTATCTTAAATATGTGCTTTGTAACACTCTCAAGCCAACAAACAAGGGAAATAAAAATATCCACATCTGTTCATTAAGACATCTTCGAAATTATGCCAGTAATGTATCACATAACACAGCGTTATTAGACTTATCAAAGTTCCTACTGTTCCAAGAATTATTTTGCATTAAGATATCACTATGACTGTTGATTCATTGTGTTGGAACCTCTGAATCTGTCTCACCAGGTGGGGAAGAGACTTTCTCTATTGCAGTGATCCTTAACAAGGACCATTGGCCTTAACAGGTGATTTACTCATTCTGGTGAGCATTCAGAACATTGGTGATATATTGGGGGGCATTTGGAATTTTAGTAACCCCTTCTAGGGATGCTTGAGCAACTGGTGGTTCGGCTTGTAGTCTTCTGGCCAGTCACAAGCACGGAGACATGAGCCATGGGGGAGGGGCTGTGGCTGAGTGGTAGAACATCTGCTTGGCATGCAGAAGGTCCCAGGTTCAATCCCCGGCATCTCCAGTTAAAGGGACTAGGCAAGTAGGTGATGTGAAAGACCTCTGCCTGAGACCCTGGAGAGCAGCTGCTGGTCTGAGCAGACAATACTGACTTTGATGGACCAAGGGTCTGAGTCAGTATACAGCAGCTTCGTGTGTCCATTTCATTAAGTAATTTGTCTGTTTGTAACAGCTTGTATTGATTTGTTGAGTTCCTTTCTGTATAGTCGGGCAGTAAAGTGCAATCAGCTAAATTTGAGGCATCCTCATTCTCACACAACCCAATGTGAGTCCTAGTACCTCCACCACAAGCATGCTACTTGGCAGCCAATCATCTAGGGTGGACAAACCAGTCAGTTGGCCACAGATTATAAATAAGCTCTGAATGTTAAAGTCTTATAATTTGCCGTATAGCAAAGGCTGCATTATCAATGTTATTTAGTTGAGTTGAGTTTATTTGATTTATACCCCGCCCTTTCCCGGAAGAGCCCAGCTCAGAGCAGTTTACAACAACAGTCAATATAGATATAATATAAATAAGATACAAATATTATAATTAAAATCATAAATCCTAATCTAATACATAATATAATTTGCTGCATTAATCTCTAATACAAGGGGAGTTATCACCTATATGGTGATACAGAATCACACAGAATCCCAATAAGGGGGAGATCAAAAGGTAGAAAGGATCTAGCAGGTCTAACAGGAAAAAAGGGAAAGAAATGAAGGAGGGACCAAGAAAAAGGGAAACAAAGAATGTAGGGAAGGAGAGACTTTACGCATGTACATTTTCCTACAGCCTTATGGGAGTTGTAGTTCTCTTGCATCACCTGACCTAATTATCCATGACTCTGGGGGAGAATTAGCCAGTGTGGTGTAGTGGTTAAGAGTGGTGGTTTGGAGCGGTGGAGTCTGATCTGAAGAACCGGGTTTGATTCCCCACTCCTCTACATGAGTGGCAGAGGCTAATCTGGTAAACTGGATTTGTTTCCCCACTCCTACACACAAAGCCAGCTGGGTGACCTTGGGCGAGTCACAGCTCTCTTAGAGTTCTCTCGGCCCCATCCACCTCACAGGGTGTCTGTTGTGGGGAGGGGAAGGTGATTGTAAGCCAGTTTGATTCTTCCTTAAGTGGTAGAGAAAGTCGGCATATAAAAACCAACCCCAATCAAAAAAAAACCTTTTGTTATTGGCCAAAGAACACTTTCTTCCTTTACCTTGGTTCCTTTTGGCTACTGAGAATTCCTGGTCCTTCTCCCTCCCCCTCTCTAGGTTGTCCTCTGTTGCAACCCAGGTAGACTGCACCAGCTGGCTTTGTAACAATCAAAATGCATCGCTGCCATTGGCCACATGGGAAACTCCAGTGAGTCTTCCTTTGGCCACTCCAAGTTGCCTACTTCATCCCTCCTGCTGCCCTGGAAACCAGCCGGGGGCAGGATTATAAAGAAAGGAGATGGCTCTCCTTTAAACTCAACAAAGTGGAGACTCTGCAGTAGCCAAATACCGAAAATGGAGACTCTGCAGTGGTTGAATAGTCGAAATCACCTATTCGGCTTTGGGCAGATTTCCAGGTTTTGGTATTAGGTCAACCCAAAACCCGAATATTGCTGAAACGGCTAATTTTGGGTTTATTTTTGGTTTGGGTATATTGATATGCACAACCCTAGTAACAGTCTTCTCCAAAGCTCCAGTTCTGAAAACTTAGAGACATAAATACCATAAGAATACTTGCTGGCTCCGATGTATTTATTTGGAGAATGTATATGCCACCTTTCCAGATACCTGATTGAGATGGCTCACACAGTAAAAACTATAATAAAGTCATAAAATCAAATTTAAAAATATCAGTATTAAAACTTGAAATAAAGCAAGCAAAAAGCTTGAGAGCAACATTAAAGGTTCATAAAACAGTATTTAGCAATATAATGAACAGCCTGTAACTACAAGCAAGCCATTAAACAACAGATTAAAGACAGAACCCTTCCGTTAAAAGCCTGAGTTAAAACACATCAGTTCTAAGCAACAAACAAAACAAATATATCAACAAGGAAATGGAAGGCAAACTGAAACCACAGTCCACAAAAACATACACAATCAAAAAGAAACAAGAAGAAGGGTTGTTGAAAAAAAAAGTTCGGATTCGGCCGAATTTGGCCCGTCTGGATTCGGGATATGCCAAAGTCCAAACTCCCCCGCTTTGGGTCCGTGCAATTCGGCGCAAATTCAAAGTCCGGGAAAAAAAATTGGCCGAATAAAGCCATTAAAAACACAACCGCGCCTTTCCGCGGCTCCGGGGGGAGGGCATTTTTGGGGTAGAGGTCCCAAACTTTCAGCGGAGCTTCAAAGGACCCTTGCAAGACCTCACAAGTTTTGTAAAGATTGGGTCGGGGGGGCTGAGATATGGGCCCCGAAAGGGGTCCCCCCACCCTTAATGTGCATCTCTGAGCAGAGCTTGCCACCCACGCACAAAGCTCCCAGCTCCGAAAACAGCTGAGCTGCCGGGAGCAAGGGTGGGGCAGGTGCAAAGAAGTTTGCAAAGCAACACAAGTGCAAAGCAACACAACCATGCAAAGCAACACATTGCAACCATGCAAAGCAACACATTGCAACCATGCAAAGCAACACCTAACACCTGGGAGTTTGCAAACCATGGAAAGGGACAGAGGCAGCTAGCTATGCATAAGGAGCAGGAGGGGGTGGAATTTCCCCTTTTGCATCGGACTCGGGACCAGGAAAATGCATTCTTTAAGTCACCATTTGAAAACCAGTTTTGAGCAAGCATCAAAATAGACCTAACCGATCTTATGAATGAGGGAAAACCTGAGGACACACAACTGAAGCCCCCCCTCAAACCAGGGAGAGAGAGACTCGAGGAGGCACACACACCCCAGGCAGAACGGGCGAAAGCCCCCTTTGGCTTCCCCCCCCACCCACAGAAACTGCTCCCTCCCCACACACACACAGACTCTGCTTTCCCCCACACACACAGGAGAAAAATTATAGATTAAAGCCCCCAAAGGGGTCTTACTGTGGCTGTCTTCTGTTCCATCAGGAGGGGCTGGGAGGACTGGGTAATCCAATATGATTCTATTTAAGCACGGGTGGTTTTGCCTTGGATTTGCCGCTCTCGAGATGCATACAGGATCGGGTGATCCATTCATCCCAATAGGGAAAAGGGGAAAGCCCATATCTCGAGACCCCCTGACCCAATGTTTACAAAAATTGGGGGGTCTCTTAAGAAGGCTCGTCTGAAGCTATGCTGAATGTTTGGGGGCTGCACCCCCAAAAATGCGTCCCCTGCAGCCATTGAAAGAGAAAAGGGGGGAGCCCATATTTCTGCCCCCACTGAACCCACCTTTACAAAACGTGGGGGGTCTCTTAAGAAGGCTCATCTGAAGCTATGCTGAAAGTTTGGAGGCTGCACCCCCAAAAAAGCGCCCCCGGCAACCACGGAAATGGGAAAGGGGGGAGAAAAAAGGGGTGGAGCCCATATCTCAGGACCCCCTGACCCAATGTTTATGAAACTTGGGGGGTCTCTTAAGAAGGCTCGTCTGAAGCTATGCTGAATGTTTGGGGGCTGCACCCCCAAAAATGCGTCCCCTGCAGCCACAGAAAGAAAAAAGGGGGAGCCCATATTTCTGCCCCCACTGAACCCATCTTTACAAAACTTGGGGGGTCTCTTAAGAAGGCTCATCTGAAGCTATGCTGAAAGTTTGGGGGCTTCACCCCCAAAAAAGCACCCCCTGCAGCCACGGAAATGGAAAAGGGGGGAAAGAAAAAAGGGGTGGAGCCCATATCTCGGGACCCCCTGACCCAATGCTTACAAAACTTGGGGGTGTCTCTTAAGAAGGCTCGTCTGAAGCTCCGCTGAAAGTTTGGGGTCTCTACTCCCAAAAATGCCCCCTGTTCAGCCATGGAAAGGAGCAAATGTGCAAACACACACACCCACGAGGATTTCTCTCTCTTTCTCTCCCCGGCCGGGCCGCGCAGCAGCTGATTCCTCCCGTACTCAATCCGTACTGATTGGCCAGAAGACCCAGCTTGGCCACCGATTGGCTGGGGGAGAATGCTGCTTACTGACGGTTATGCTGCTGTGCCCTGAATTTGCCGAATTTATTCATGAACTCCCGAACTTGCTGAATTCGGCTCCCCCGTTTTCCCGCCATTTTTGAGTTCGGTTCCTCCAGAACTATAAACCGCTGAATCAGGGGAAATTCAGCTGTTTTTCGGTTCGGGCCAAACCGAATCGACAGCCCTAACAAGAAGATATGTTGGGTCCTCCCTACTTCTCTTCCTCTAGTCCAGTGGTTTCCAATGTGGGGCACCCGCCCCACAGGGGGGCAATTTGATTTTTAAGGGGGGCAATTCGAGAATGAGTTATTAACAGTGAATCTTTTGCATTTCTCATGGTTCTAGGAGCCTTATATACAGTATATAAATATATATTGCGACATACACATTATTAAAATTAAAATCAGAATGTACACGGCGGTCAGCTCATGACAATGGAGAGAGGGAAAGCCTGCTAAGAATTATATGTCACAGGGGGGGCATCAGGATTTTATAGATGCTTAGGTGGGGCATGGCCAAAAAAAAAGGTTGGGAACCACTGCTCAAGTCCTTCACTTTTGTGCCATTAAGACCAAAAAATGATGAATCAGAACCTAAGAGCCAGCTTTTACAAATGCTTCAAATTAACACTGGATTACACTGGAAGAGCTACTAAAAAGTGTGGGCACAGCAGGATGGCTGAGAAAAGGCATCTGCTGAACCACTGAAATGATTCTTGACAAATATCAAGTAGAGATACCGTTAATTAAGAAAAAAACCAACCCACACAAACCTACAATATCTACTGAGGGGCCCTCAGGAAAGTGGTCCTGTTCACTTAGAAGGTATTACTATCAAGAAATTATCCTGCTGCATCATTTAAATGGAACCAGAGTTGGAGGCTTTCCAGTTACATTCCAGAAAGGGTGGGGCACATATCAATAAATCACTTGCACGTACTGAGCATTTTCAAAACCAGAAAGAAACCCATTAAAAATAATTAAGCCAGGAAAGTTAGGTGAAAGAAAGGTAGATCATCAAATTTCTTAATGGATTTTCAGCTCAGGAGAATTGAAGCTGGAAAAAAAAAAAGCCAGATTCTCCACATGGGCTTTTTTACAGTTCGTTATACTTTGCTGATGCATTTTATTTCCCAGTACAGCAACCAAAGCAATAGCATACACGGAAAATATTGTTGATTTCTAATTTCAGCTAAAGGAGAAAACAGCAAATAGGACTTCTAAGGAGCAATTCAATAAGCAAGTTTTGCACATCCTGAGAATGTGCATCCTCGGTGTTAACCAGAGGTCACAATCAAGAGAAGTATTCAAATCAACAAGGAAAAGGTGCAGGTGGAAAATGGCACCCTTACAAGCATCCTTGTTGGACTTTGAATCACATCAGCAAATTGTTGCTGTGCATATAATTCCTGGCTTTTGGGATGTCCATGTGGTTCCATCCTGGATCAGATATCATGAGTCCCAATCACTGACTGCACAAATACTGTCAATTTCTTGCTCAGGTACAGGAGACTAAATCTAGCCTCCTTACACCTACAGGTGATTATTGGTACGAGAGCTGGTTCAAGCTTCTTTGGTATCCTAAGCAGGTCAATCAATTATCACCTCCTTCCGCAGAACAAGCACTGGAAGTTCTTCCAGGACTCAGTTTGGACCTGACTGGTGGCAGTAGGGATCTGGTAGGGGACAACAGGCATAAGTCACACCTGTTTCCTCTTCCAGAACCCTAGCAGCATCTACACAGGTAAGAGCTACACAATCTACACTGGTTGCTTCCTCCGGCTCTGTCACTGTCTGGGAACATGCTGAACCCCAATGGCATGTTAACGCTCTCCACATTGTGGTACACCAGGCAGCCATCGCTATTACATCAATCGTGGCAGTAATCAACAGGAAGTCCATGCATCAGTACCTGAGTGTTTGTGTAGCTGACCTCCACATCAAGATTAACCCTCTTTTCTTTTTCAGCTTGGAGGAGATCAAAAAACCATTTCGCCCAGCGAGGCTTCTAATTGGCCACTGAAGATGTTTAAAAACATTGCTTTTACAGCTGCTGCCACCAGTTTATGGCCAGCTTTGCTTCCTGCAGCAGCTGTTTTGGGGCACCTGTTTTGGGGCTGCCCCCCCCACCCCACACGCTGTCCAAAGGTGCCCACAGGCTCAAAAAGGTTGGGGACCCGTGGATCAGAGTGAACAGATCTAGTCAGATGGTTTTACTGCAAGTCACTGTAATGATGTGGGTTTTTCCAATCCTGAATCTACAATATACCTGAAGAGGTCAGATCTGAGATGAGCATCTGGAAGATGGTGCATGAGAAATAAAAGCTGTCAGTTCTGAATTTTCAGAGACACAGAGAGAGCTGTCAAGTGGCAGGCAGGTGAATCACCTTGGTGCATTCAATTTCCTTTTATTTGAAAATCCAGTATAGTGAATTTGCTGTCTTGCAAGCATTTCTCTTTGCTTTTTTTTTTTTTTTTGAGGGGGGGGGAGGAAATATCACAGACTCTTTAAATTTTCAATAATCTCTCATCCAAAGGAAATTAACATGCAATTCTAAGAAGAGTTATACCCTACTAAAGCTATTGAAGTCAACTCTGTTTAGGATTGCATTTAGAGAACTATCCTAAATAAGTCTGCTCAATGGGGCTTACTCTCAGGAAATATTCTTAGGATTGTATTACTAGCACTAACCCTGAAATGCTTCACTGTAAAAAAGTAGTAGACAGCATGTAACAACAGTGTTTATTTATGCTTTATAACATTTTTGTTTGTTTTAGCGTACCTGTAAGCCATACTGGGCACCATTTATAGCAGGAAGATGGTATACACATTTAAATAAATATGCTAATTAATTAATTAGCAGGGAATCTTGTTCGATTCCATTTCTTGACAAATGCAACTATGAGCACGTCACCGGCGGGTTTGTGTACAGAATTATTTTTCAAGACTAGGCTATAACTACTAATGGTTGTAGCTTTTTTTTTTTTTAAGCAACACAGGAAATAAAAAAAGTTGGAATGCACTTTTGGCTCAACAACACTATTTTTAGCTACAACACTTATTCAAATTAAAAGATGGCATGTGGAAACATTTCCCTTTCGCTGCATATACTGTTAGCAGCAAAACTGTTAGCAATGTATGTAGTTAACAGCACAATCCGGGGCCTGTAAAGTATGTGTGAGATTATAGTTGGGGGCATAGATTTTGGTACTGAAATAGAAGCTGTCACATGGAAAACACCTTATCTGACAAAATAAATGGCTACAATTTAACATGGTTAATCATCACATTCTAATTTTGATATGAAGTTGAATATCAGGACGCAGTCCCCTTAAGATTATTTAAATTTTGGACTATAGAAGACTTCAAACTACTTCAGGCTTTCTGTTTGCTGTAGGGTTGCCAGGTCCCTCTTCGCCACCGATGGGAGGTTTTTGGGGTTTGGGGAGGAAGGCGGGGTTTGGGGAGGGGAGGGACTTCAATGCCATAGAGTCCAATTGCCAAAGTGGCCGTTTGTTCCAGGTGAACTGATTTCTATCAACTGGACATCAGTTGTAATAGTAGGAGATCTCCAGCTAGTACCTAGAGATTGGTAACCCTAGTTTGATGTCAGAGCTCAGAAGGACTTGCATGCAAATATATTCTAGGCAATCTCCCATCCAGGAAGTTTACAAGGGAAAAAAAAAAACCTGCTTAGGTTTAATAGTACTACATCTGCATATGCCTCACTTCACCCAGCTCTGCAAAAACCACTTGACTGGTTTCTCTTAGTGGTAAAACATGCCAACTTCTGCATGTACATCCAACAATAATCTGAGAAACTATTGACTACACAGAGACAGATGTTGCACACACAGTTGCCCTATGGGATCCAGTTGTCAGAGTAGCACTGAGAGCCCTTTAAAAAGTTAAAATTCAACCAATGAGCAACTTGGGAGACGTTTCATTTCCTGCCCTGCTAGACAGCTGACCTGTAGGGTTTCAGATTTCACCAGTTACCGCACATACAACTTTGTTTGTTCAGGCTATGCTTTCTTGGATCAGAACCATCGAACATTAAGGGAATATATATGTTATATGCCCCCGCAAATAACATTGTTATGCCCCCCCAAAGAACATTATGCTCTGCAAACAATCTCCTGGTGGTCTCTGGTGCAAAGCTTATCCATATGTCTTCAACCAGGGCCATGACTTTTTCGGCCTTGGCCCCAGCCTGGTAGAATTCTGTCAAATGAGACCTAGCTCAGTTCCACGCTGTCTGCAAGACAGAGATGTTCTGCCAGGCTTATGGTTGAGGATAACAACGGTACTCTCATCTGGCCCTGGGTTTGCATGGTTCTCCAAACCTGGAAATGACACCATCATTTGAGAGCTATATATAACTGTGGCATCTTTAAAATCAGCATTCTGAAGGTGATTTTTTCCCCCTACCCATCAGCTGTACCACAAAACAGCACACAGATTATTCAGTCTTGTCTTGCAGTGAATAACACGGAATGGGAATGGAGAAACTTGTTACATAATTACTGTAATTGTAAGGCATGTGATGGTGAGTGCTCCTTCATTACTTCTGGGTGGTAGAACCTCACTATAGGGATGCCATTTTGGTTTTCCTTTACTGCTTGTATGTACAGAGTTCATTTGCGGAGGTGGATGTAATCCATGGATGAAATCTCGGCAACCTCACTATGAATGTTACGCTATTGACAGATATTCAAATTTACTTCTTCGATTCCTATATGCAATGTAACTTTTAGGCTGACCCTGATTGTCCAACCAGTTGATGTCCACAACAAATTATGCTCCCAATATTTCCCTTTAATATTTTCTTCTGGGACTGAAGCTGTCTCATAATATTAGATTTGTAAAATGGCATTCTTACAATTTTGCCAAAAATGATGCTAAAAACACACACAACCCAGACTGTTTTCCAGAATGAAATATGCAGTGTAAAGCAGAGCAATTGGGTGCGACCCCACCTATTAATGACACATCAGGGCAATGATGCACATGTGTAACCTATAAAGTATTGCATGTTCTTTGGGTTTGTTTCTGCAAGGATAAAGTTGCCAAAGGGGCTGTTCTTAACAGGGCTGTGAACTAGTCTGCTAATCTTTGCAAAGCAACTGCTTGCCAAGATTGATATTTTTGTTAAATTTGGGAGAATTAGTAAATATTTTTTTAGAGTGAGTCCCTGAAGTTTATTTCTCTCTTCAAAATGTTAATTATGGGAAGAAATTCTGTTCTATAATTTTTTTAAAAAAAAAAATCCAAGCCAAATGGGGATTCACTTCCTGCTTCTTTTGAAATAACATCCTAAGAAAGGCTCTCAGAAGATAAATAGTTTCCACAGGAGATTTGAAGGCAATCCTTTGCTTAAAAGGATGTTTCCTGGATTGGAGATTTGAGCAACAGTTTAATAACTTGTGATATTGCAATGGAAATATGAGTAGACCCAGCACACTGAGGTGCTACAGCAATATACCTGTTGGAGAGTCTGATACAATTTTCATTTTTAACAAAATAAAAGCACATGAACAGCTGTTCTGGATTAAGCCAATGGTCCATCTAGTCTATAGGGTTGCCAGGTCCCTCTTCGTCACCAGCGGGAGGTTTTTGGGGCGGAGCGTGAGGAGGGTGGGGTTTGGGGAGAGGAGGGACTTCAATGCCATAGAGTCCAATTGCCAAAGAGGCCATTTTCTCCAGGTGAACTGATCTCTATTGGCTAGAGATCAGTTATAATAGCAGGAGATCTCCAGCCAACCAGATGCCCTTAAAAAACTCAAAAGCAGGGCATGGAGGGCAAAGGCTTTGACTGTCGCTGCCTTCCAGAACTGGTATTCAGAAAGCTACTGCCTCTGAATATGGACATCAAGGTTCTATTTGATCATTATAATTAATGGTTGTTAATGGACCTGACCTACATGAATCTATGTAAGCCTTTTAAAGTCAGCTAAATAAGTGGCCATCATTATATCCTGTGGGGATATGAACCAAGGTCTGTCCCAACCTAGTCTAACCTCTGTACTACACTGGAAAAGTAGCTGAAAATAGTGGAAATGAGTATAGTAGCATAATAACTTTATTACTAAGGCTGCCAAGCCCCCTGTTGGAGTGGAGAATCCTCCACCACAAGCTCCCATTGTCTGCTGCCACTCCAAGCTGTGTGTGTGTGTGTGTGTGTGTGTGTGATTAAAAATAAAAACTCACCAACATTGTGAGCATGATGATACTTCCAGGGAAAACCTAAAAGCAACAACATTCGCTCTAGGAATCACTAGACACTCTATGGTTTTGCCATAGAGTTTCTGTTGATTCCTACAGATACTACTGTTGTTTCAGGGTTTCCCTGAAAGTGATGCCATCAGAGTCGTGATGCTGCCCCCCACCCTCTCCCCACCTCCAACCTTCCCGACAGAGAGCTGGCTTGGACTGGCAACCCTATTTATTCGTCCCAACTGAATGCTACAAAATAATGGCCTGTTTTTTTTTCAGTATCATAGACCTCCTCTTCAGGATGTTTTAAAACATGGGTAAAGGAAAAGAAAAACATGTTACGTGTACAGGGCACGGAGAAGGCCAGTTTGCAATATGGGAGGAGGACAAATTCAGGAGGCCTTTTTGCAGATTCACTTAATTTAAGCCAGGTTGTCTCAAAGCATGCTGGGATAAAAGAGGCAATGGTTGGCCTCCGTTTGAAAATATAAAAGCTTATTTGGATCTGCCTATGGAAAACATAGCTTGGAATCATCATTGTAAAAGTCCACAGTTTCTCCCACCACTGCCAGCAGAGAGCCAAGTTTCTGAAGCCAATGGTATGGGCCAATATCAAATTTCGGATAGTTTTTGAAAATGTAAAAAAATGACCCTCTTCTATAAAAACAGCGGAGAGTAAGGAAGCCAAACCAATTACATGCGTAATAGAATAATGAACTATTTTATCTTTTTTTTATAGAGAATTTTCACAGGGCCTCCAAATCAGGATCCTGCATCATTAAGTATTTGACATTTGTCCAGTTAAAACTATTGACTCATGCTTTCATTTCTTCCCCTGCAAATTACTACAGTGCCACAGCTGATCTGACTATATTTTCTATTTCTTATAAATAGCCACAAGAAAAGTATTAATTATCCTTGTGCGAATTAATGCACCAACTGCCTTAACCTTTCAGGTTTCTTTAAACGCCAGCATAACAAGGCATATCCATGGCAGCAAATGTGATTTATGACAAGAATTTTTAATTTCTGTTTTTAAATATGTTACCCACCGATCTGCATACATTTAAATGTGCCCCTAACACTTTCCTCTGTCTTGAGGCTGTTGTTTAATATTCAAGGATGATTTTTGTCCACATACATTTTGGTCTGTGTCACCTCAGATTAAATTATTACTCTTTGCAGCCTTTTCGGAGCAGGCCCCGGGCCCTTATTTACAAGAATCAATGAGATAGTAATGAAAATCCATTTTTCATACTATCGGCTCTGGCCTGCTTTTATTTAGTTAGCTGTGTCTAAGCAAGCAATTCATTTTGTGAAAATGTCACGTTGATAAAGAGAGAGAGAGAGAGAAAGAGAGAGAGAGGAGCTGACAAAGGGTTAATCTTGAAATAGAGTTTTCACATTCTCCACCCCACCTATGTCAAAATGTACCAATAAAGTGGGGGAAAAAACCACCAAAATATTTTCTTAATGTATGCAAAGTAATGTATATTGACACATATGCAAGCCTTTTCATGATGAATATTGAAATATATATGCAAAATACAGGAAACGTGTAACACGTTATAGATCTTTCAGTGTACGTTCAGAGGAAATGAGCCATTTGTATTCCACAATTTAGTAAATACCTACTGTTTATTGGTACAGAACACATAGGAGTGTATTTGTCTTAGTAATTTATTTAGGTAAATATATTTATTCTTCTAGGGGTTCTTTGTGCTTTTTCCCCTGGTCCTATAGTGCTAGGCATAAATATTTAACCATGGATTGTCTCAAATGTTATTCATGTAATTTATCAAAGAAAACAGCCGAGTTATAATAACTTTAAAGCTTGCACCTTCACTTAAACCTGAGAGCAGTCTAAAAAGCAGACAAACTGGGCCTGCATCTTCTTCATGTACGAAAAAGGACAAAGAATTTGAGATGCCATCTGGCCTGTTTTAAACTAGCCCAGCTGGTTTTCTATACCACCTGGCTGATTTCTTTTCAAGGCTTGCATCCCAGTTAGGCAAAATGCATGTGGTCCATCATTGCATGTTTGAAAATGGGGCACTCTTCTGTACCTATTAAGAGAGTGGAGACAAGGAAGGTGCATTTCCCCCCCTTCCAATACATTTCTTGCCAAAAGGATACCTGCACCCATTTTGGTGCTGATGAGGGAAGGGTGCAAAATAAGATGAAAGCATGAAGGCAGAACATACTGTTCTTGCTTTGATTTGGCTCTGTGGTGTGATCGCACTGCCAATCAGAATCAGCTGTGTGGTGTGAAAATGTCATCACTTGCTGCTATAGGACCCCCGATGGGCAAGTCAATAACCCCTAGGCTTGCCAGGCCCCGTTGCTCCACTGGCGGGAGCTTTGCGGAGCCGCGGCCATGGTGCGCAATGTGTGGAATGTGCCTATGTCACTTCCGGGTTTATTCGGAAGCAACGCAGATGCTCTAGCGATCTCGGCCGAAACTCTATGGTTTCCTTAGAGTTTTAGCCAAGGTTGCCAGAGCGTCCGCGTCACTTCCGGGTAAACCTAAAAGTTATGCGCGCTCAGCATGCACGCGTGTGTGCACGCACTGCCTGCCGGCCCTCAGCTGGTTGGTGGGCAGGCCGGTGGATTGGCGGGATTTTACCTGCCACCACCGGGCACTTGGCAACCCTAATAACCCCCTTCTTTAAAAACAATGGCACCAAAGCAGAGGCCACAGAAAAGACCACAGAAAGTCTTTGAGATAATGTTTTAGTTCTTTTCTTGTAGTGATCAGTGAAGGCTTGAATGGAAAAGAATACTGCAAATTATGAACAGGATTAGAGAAAAAAATTCTTATTTGTCAGGCCTTCACCATGAGTCCCCAATCCCCCTAGCCATCAGGCCTCATACTTTCTTACCTCTGGGGGACATGTTGGTTCTGGTTGTTCCACAGTGACTAGGGTTGCCAACCTCCAGGTAGTAAGTACAGATAAGGCTAATGCTTTCAAAGTCAATCGCTGTCACAAATCAGTACAAATATATCACAATTTTATCACAATGTAGCGCATACAGTGTAGTGAAAGACAAACAACACACAATTCTATATACAATCCTATTTTAACAATCCTACAAGGTATACAGTAACAATTTGTATCCCTCCAGGAACGGCTACAAGCATCTATGCAACTATGCATTGAAGATATAATATCCTTGCAAGGAATATCAGAATTATACTAGGCATAGCTGCATTTTCAACCCATCGGGAGAATAGAAATGATATTTGAATACATACAATCTGACCTCAACTGAAAGGGGCTGAGGAAGAACGGAAATGATCGTCCCCCTCATTATTCTTCTAAGAAGATTTCTACAATATTGGACTTTACCCATATGGGACTGTGAACATCTTGCTTTCTTATCATTCCTCTATGAAGATTACTCATAGTGGGGTTGTAGAGATATATACCTTGTAGGATTTCCTGACTTCAGTAGTAGTACGGAGGTGTTTATTTTGGTTGCTTAACCTCCAGGTAGTAGCTGGAGAGCTCCTGCTAGTACAACTGATCTCCAGCCTCATAGGGCCACCAAGGCGGCTATCCAATTAAAAAAACACACACATTAAAATCTCATCGTGAAAGCCATTAAAACCAACACACAAATGCATGATGAAGACAAGTTAAAACCAAAGCTTAAAATAAGTACAAAAAATAAAGAATACCAGTCCTTCAGATATGTTAGTCCCAACCCATATGGGCTTTAAATGTCAGGACCAACACTGTGAATTGTGCATGGAAACAAATTGGTAGCCAGGGTAGATGGGCCAAGACTGGAGTGATATGCTCCCTATGACCCACTCCAGTCAACAGTTTGGCTGTAGCTTTCTGTACAAATTGAAGTTTCTGAACATTTTTCAAGTGCAGCCCCCCCCCCCCTTTTACAGGTCATTGCAGTAATATAATCTAGCGTAACCACGGTAGGATTGCCAGCCTCCAGGTACTAGCTGGAGATCTCCTGCTATTACAACTGATCTGCAGCTGATAGAGATCAGTTCCCCTGGAGAAAATGGCTGCTTTGCCAAATGGACTCTATGGCATTGAAGTCCCTCCCTTCCCCAAACCCCTCCCTCCTCAGGCTCCACCTCAAAAACCTCCTGCCAGTTGTAAAGAGGGACCTGGCCACCCTAAACCATGGCATCCCACTTTTGTAACTACATCCCATGATGCAAGTATGGAATTCTTTTCAAAGGTCTCCGTCAATTTCCCCCCCCCCAACCCTACAGGTGAAGCTTATTTTTTTTCCCTTAAAAATTAAGCTAATCACTAGGTCTTTCTGAAAACCTGACTTTCTTTTTTTGGAAGAGTGAAAGGTCAGCCATAACCCTGTTTTGCTTTTTGTCCCCCTTCCCAACTATTTGGCTTCAGTTTCTCCAAAGCCGAGGTCAGCCTAATAATTTTTTTGTACAAAGTAAAAAACAATGCCCCAATTATTATTTTTAAACACCTGGCTTCTTGTTATATTGGAAGTCTAACCAAAGCCTAATTATTTTTTGAGAATACCAAACTGCAAGCTGAAATTTATTTTGTGTTTTTTTAACAAACCCCACCTATTACTGAAATTTATTAAAGCTTAACCAGAAATTTCCTTCAGAACATTTTTTCATAACCAACAGGAACACCTAAAAACCACTCCCCCAAAAGACCTAACACAGAAATATCCTTACAACAACTATAGAAGAAAAATCTGTAAAACCGGAACGAGAAGAACACCAAAAGATAAACGTTTTTAAACAGTAACACCTTGGAATTCCCCTCTCCTCCAGAAGCACATACCCTTTAAAAATTAGAATGCAAAGCAGTTTAAAAAGTGTAAAACCAAACAGAAGAAGAGAACCCAACCCTTTTAAAAACAGTCCAAAATAAAACCAAGGCATACTATTTTTAAAATGACCAGAAATAAAAGAACGGTTCTCTTCTCCCCACCACTACAGCCCATCAGTCAAAAACAAAGAAACACACAGAAAAACTATGGACAAGACTACTGGAAGGGAAAGGAGCAAGTGAAGAGTGGGCTCTCCTAAAACAAGAGATCTTGCAAGTTCAAGCCCTCACTATTCCAACAAGAAGGTAACATGGTAAAGGATCCAAGAAGCCAGTGTGGATGAACAGAGAACTCCATGATGAGCTAAGGGAGAAAAAAGACACGTTCAAGAAATGGAGGCAAGGACTTACCTCTAAAGAAGAGCATCTGCGGGTTGCTAGGGACTGTAGGCCAGCCATCAGGGTGGCCAGAGCTCACAGAGAGCTGATGCTGGCCAGGGAAGCTCAATACAACAAGAAAAGCTTTTTCAGTTATGTGAGGAGCAAACACAAAGGAAAAGAGGCCATAGGCCCATTGTTGGGTGAAAATGGAGTAACTCTGACAGAAAAAACAGAAAGGCTCAATGCCTATTTTGCCTCAGTTTTTTTCCCCTGAAAAAGACAATGGGCTCATCTAGAAATGATAGTAGGCAAGGCACGGCATCTAGGCTGCTGGTTGACATGAGCTGAGAAGCCCCTGGCTGCACTGGATGAGTACAAATCCCCTGGGCCAGACAGTATGCACCTGAGAGTGTTCAAAGAGCTTTCTGGAGAGCTTGTAGAGCCTTTGTCCATCATCTTCCAGATCTCTTGGAGGACAGGAGATGTGCCACAAGACTGGAGGAGGGCGAACGTCATCCCAATTTTTAAAAAAGGGAGGAGGGATGACCCAGGAAAATACAGGCCAGTTAGTTTGACCTCTGTCCCAGGGAAGATGCTGGAGCAGATATTTAAAAGATCAATCTGTGAGCATCTGAAAGACAACTCGGTGATCCAGGGAAGTCAACATGGATTTGTCCCCAACAGGTCCTGCCAGACCAACCTCGTTTCCTTCTTTGATAGAGTGATGAGCTTACTGGATCAAGGGAATGCAGTTGATGTTGTTTACCTGGATTTCAGTAAGGCTTTTGACAGGGTTCTCCATGATGTTCTAATGGGTAAACTAGAGGGCTGTGCACTGGACCGTAGGATAGTTAGGAGGATAGGGAACTGGTTGGAGAACCGCTCTCAAAGAGTAGTTGTCAGTGGCATTTCATCTGAATGGAGGGGGTGTCCACTGGGGTGCCACAGGATTCAGTACTGGGCCAGGTACTTTTCAATATTTTTATAAGTGATCCGAATAAGGGTGTGGAGGGACTACTAATTAAATATGCAGATGACACCAAATTGGGAACACATCAGAAGAGAGATAGAATTCAACGAGATCTGAACACACTGGAAAAGTGGGTGGATGTGAAAAAGATGCAATTCAACAAGGATAAGTGCCGAGTTCTAAATCTGGGTAACAAAACGGAGGGACATGCATACTGGATGGGGGATACACTTCTGGGTAGCAGTGTGTGTGAACAAAATCTTGGGGTATGAGTGGACCCTAAGTTAAATATGAGCAGCCAGTGTGACTCAGCAACAAAAAAAGCTAATGCAGTCTTGGGGTGCATCAACAGAGGCATAACACCCAAATTGCAAGATGTCATAGTTCCACCATACACAGCATTGAACAGGTCACACCTGGAGTATTGTGTGCAGTTCTGGAGGCCCCACTTCAAAAAGGATGTGGACAGAATGGAGCGGGTGCAGAGGAGAGCGACGAGGATGATCAGGGGCCTGAAGACCAGGCCCTATGAGGAAAGGCTGAGGGAGTTGGGGATGTTTAGTCTGGAGAAGAGAAGGTTGAGGGGGGACATGATTGCTCTCTTTAAGTATTTGAAGGGCTGTTAGAGGATGGCAGGGAGCTGTTCCTACTAGCAGCAGAGGATAGGACTCACAGTAAAGGATTTTAATTGCAGGCAGAGAGGTACCGGCTGGATATTAGGAAAAGGTTTGTTACAGGAAGAGTTGTTCGACAGTGGAATCTGCTACCTAGGGAGGTGGTGAGCTCCCCCTCACTGGCAGTCTTTAAGCAGAGGCTGGACAATCACTTGTCAGGGATGCTCTAGGCTGATCCTGCATATTGGCTCCCTGACCAGCAAACAGACCATGAGCTGAACCAGCAGGTGTTTTGAAGCATCCTTAATTTGTACCACTGTACCTAAAATAGCTTCTTTAAGTCAGCCGCCACATGTCCTCTCATGTGCTATTCATAGCCCCACTGAAATTGTCAATCCAGTATGTTTTTGTTGGCGGTTGTTCCCAGATATATAATATGAATAGCCCTAATTTTGATTCAATTATTTGAAAATATTTATGAAACATTTGAGCTCAAACTGAAAAAGAACAACACATTGGTGCAGGTGTAGTTGCATTATACCACACGTTCTGGTACAAGAGAAACATTTTGAAAATGGTAACATTTAATAACTAAGTAGGTTATCTGTAGGAGCTCCGTGGCTCAGAGTGGTAAGCTGCAGTACTGCAGTCCAAGCTTTGCTCACAACCTGAGTTCGATCCCGACGGAAGTCGGTTTCAGGTAGTCGGCTCAAGATTGACTCAGCCTTCGATCCTTCTGAGGTTGGTAAAATGAGTACCCAGCTTGCTGGGGGTAAAGGGAAGATGACTGGGGAAGGCATTGGCAAACCACCCCGTAAACAAAAGTCTGCCTCGTAAACGTCGGGATGTGACATGACCCCATGGGTCAGGAATGACCCGGTGCTTGCACAAGGGATCTTTTCCTTTAGGTTATCTGTCCTGAATGATTGTACATCAGTCAAACTCACAGTAAACATATTATAAGGACTCAGCTATTATCAGAATGAAATGAACAGTGCAAAATACTTTCTCAGTACTAGAGAATTGGGTTCCTGTTCCGTAATAGGATGGGAATAGATGTTTCCTGAGAAAATACCTTTTGGATTCCAGTGGTGTCTATAAGTCCAAAATTATCCACTGCCTGGTGGATCACGCAAAACCTAGAAGGCCAAGATGCATTCTGCAAAACCGGCTGACCTACTTGTTCTACTCAAGTGACTGTATATTCAAAGGAGCCCTTAGGGTCCATAATGTCAACATTCATAATTTGTCTGCTTCGGGTAAACAAAAACCTTATACTTAAATCACATTCAAAACGGTGAGCCTGCATGCCAAAGGGAAGAAAATACAGAGAGCAAGCACAGGTGATATGGTCAAATTTGTATCAAGCAGTTCCTATCAAAATCCTTGACGTGAATATTAATATAAGCTCACTGGACAAGAGGTCTTTGTAATGAGCCTGACAACGTCTGCCTGAGGGTAATCTCAAAACTCTACCATGTGCTCATGTGAAGAGAATGATTTCGGCATTTGCTGCGACAAGGTAATTAGTAAACTGAATTAAGACTTATTGTTTAAAAGAGTTTTGCATATGAATTTGAAAGGAGAAAACTGTCCCTCCCATCAATTATGTTTTCTTTGTTCTGTTTATAAATGCAGTGTGGGGTAATGGCTAAAATGCTGGACTAGAACTGGGAGACCTGGAGTTAAATCACCTCTAGTGGTGTGCTCTGGAAAATTTATAATTTTAATTCTGTATCATCATTTAAAAAAGAGAAGGTTTATGGGTTTTAAGAATTCTGGGAAATGCTTGCCTGCCCACTGTTTTCTGTGCTTGGAAAATGGCAGATTTTCGGAAGACGCCGACCCAGCGCCATGTCCTCCGAGTTCGCTCAGAGCAGTGGTTCTCAACCTTTTTTGAGTTGCGACCCCCTTTTACAATTGCCAAGTAACCTGCGACCCTCATAATATTTGCATAAATTTGCATAAATTTGCATAAATGACATTTTCAATAGGATAAAGAAAACACATTTGTTTTTTTGGCAGTCCAGGGTATATATAATATATATAATTACTTTAAATTTTAAAGTTTAAAACAAACAAGCAAATGGTACTACCACCTGTTGCGCAGCGGCTGTGACTGTGTGGCGAGGCAACCTTTCCTGGCACGGAGGAAAGAGTGCCTCTGAGCATGCACTGTGTTCCTTGTCCTCCCCTCTCTCCCCAAAAACTCTTCCAAGCAGGCCGGGGCTCTCGCGAAGAACTCCCCTCTCGTGACTAGGACACTGCTTGTGCCCAGAACTGCAGTTATCCCTCAAAGCGGAGCTCCGCTTAATCACCTCACGGGAGCAAAGGGCCAGGAAAGAGCCAAGGGCCACTTATCCCACTCAGACTTTTCGTGCCTTTTTCTCCCCTCCGCCAGTCACCGCTCCTTCTGCGCCTCACCGAACCTGCGCACTCGAGGGGGAAATCCCAAACTGCGCATGCACCTCGACTCTCTCCCCCTTGACCTTGTCAGAGCGGAACTGATGACTCAGGGCACAGCGGAACTGATGACTCGGATCAGAAAAGCGAAGCCACACTACAGACATGCGCACTTGGATTCCAGGCTGAAGCTCCCGCCCCACCTGAGTGCGGCTAAAAGTAAAAACAACGTGGCTGTAGCGGCCTCAAGGGGGACCGCCCTCTTCTCCTCCGAGACCTGAGCTGGCCGAGCCAGGGGAGCTTCCTCGGCCTCCCACACATCCTGCCACGTCATCCTCCTGGTGCAGGTGCGACCGCACCCAGGGCTGGCCCGCCCGCCTCTCAGCTGGGCAGCGGGGCTACAGCTGGTGTGCGGCAGCACGCCGCCGCATCTCTGCAGCCCGGCTCCTTCCGGCTGTCGTTCAGCCAGTTCCTCGCCTCTCTGCTTGGGGTTTTCCCTGCCCTCGCAGACGGATCAGGGTTACAGGGCATCTGGGTTAGTCCTGGACAGCCTGGGATGGGGGCTCGCAACCTTGTATCTTCCAGTTCTGCCTAGCAACAGCACTAAAGCTAATAGATTCTTTTCACAACTTTACTGAACCGGTCTGCCTGCTTACATTTATTTCTGGTCGGGGAAAAGGAGAAAAGCCACAGATAACCATGGAAATAAACTATCAGAAGATACAGGAAATGTTGGCTGAACAAAATGAATTAATAAATGGACTAGTAAAGAAGAAGTTTGAACAGGTCTCCAAGCAACAAGAGCAATCAGTTACACAAATGACTTTAATTATCACTCAACAGTTTGCTGGTGTTATAAATGAGATCAAGGCAATAAAAGACCAAGTTACACAAATGAAAGAGAGTATGAATAAGATGGAACTTTCAATTAATAACAACACGGAAGATGTGAAAAGACTAAAAAAAGATATGAAATCCCAATCACAACAAATCGATGCTATACAATTCCAGGAACAGCAAATGAAAGATCAACTTGCTATTTTGGATCTACAACAAAGAGAACATAATCTACGCATACGCAATCTACCGGAATGACTTGGGTCTACCAGAGATGGCATCACCAAATCACTGGCTGAAATATTCCATTTAAATGTACAAGAATTGAATGCAGCAATAAACAAGATATATAGAATTCCTTTATCAACACAGGTACAGAAAACAAAAGCCAGAGAAATTCTGATCTCCTTCTTTGACATCAGGATGAAAAATATTATCATAAAATTTCAACTGGAGAATCAACTGAGATTCGATAATATACCACTGATAATTCTCAAAGATATCCCACGTCACCTGATGGAAAAGAGAGCTGTATACAAAGATTTTGCCGAATTACTCAGAAATAAAGGAATAAAATACAGCTGGTTGCTACCACAAGGTCTTACCTTTACCTATAAACAGACTAAATACGCTATCAACTCATTGGAAGACGTGGAACTTTTTTGACAAGAAACAGTGAGCTATCAACTCAAATTGTTGGAAAACAAGCAGAAGACTCTATAGCCCACGGAATACAGGGCATTGACTGTTCCAGACAGGAGACCACTTCAAGCAAAAAAGTGATTGGTGATAGAAACTCCCGACAGAAGAAAAAGAATAAGAAGAAGGGCTGAGAAAGCAGGAAGAATACTAATTTGACTTTTAACATGGGAAAGGTGGGGGGTAGAGGAAAAATACTATAAACATTGTTTTTGTATAAGGTTATTATTATTTTTTTAATCCTCTTTTTTATTTTTAGATTTACACATGTATTTTGAGATGAATATATGGAGGAACATGGGATTTTTATCTCACTGTTTTTTTAAATGTTCTTATTTTTTTACTCCTTTTTTCTCTCCTTAGTATTATCAATATTAAATATATTGGATAAGGGGAAAGTATAAAGTATAATATGAATAGGGTGACTATTCATATTTGAGCCACACAAAATGCCAGTCACCTCCTTTAGACTGTGAATAGTCATGCTGGAGTTAAATATGTTAACGTAAATGTTACATTTCAAGGCACATCCAGATCATCATTTAATAAATACGGTCTTTGCTGATATTTGTGCGATGAGGGATCACATCCAAACTGAATCTGGTGTGTTCCATTTCTGGTTCTAATGCAAACCTCATTGTTTCTATCACAGACCAAAATGTGTTCTTCACATATCATGCCCTTTTCTTGGGATCCAGCAGTGGAATTCAAATGCCTGTGCAGAAAGAACCAACTGAACTTGTCTAGAACTTGCTTGTATTTTGGTTTACACGCTATTCACTTCCAGAGTAACATTTGAGGATGGGGTCATGTAATCAGAGACAACTTGATCTGACCAACCATTCAGTGGGTTGATATGGATCAAGCATAAGTTTTTTTGTTTTTTGTTTTTTTAAAAAAGACAGCTCACCAACTAAAAAGAACTGGCTTCAACAACTGCTGACACCACCAGGCTTCTGAAGAAGACTCCTTTGCTCGCGTGGATGAGCAATCTCCTTCAGACAGCTCCTGTGGTTGAGACTTTGGCTGGCTCCAATATTACCCACCCACCCCCAAAAAAACCCTGCTCTGAAACTAAACGTAGGCCCGAGTAGAGGCTTAGTTTTCCCGCACCATGACCATCTCTTGAAATCAGATTTTTTATTACCGTAATAAAGGACTGTTCACAGGATGTCATTTGCCACCAAAAGAAATGTTTTCCATGCCTTATTTTTCTTGCATTTAAGTCTTTTCCCGCTGTTTCGAAGTTGATTTGCATGGGCATAATGCTGTGCACCCCAGATACGAAGGCAGCCCCCAGACTTTGAGGCACCAGCCTGCCAACCAGCTTTTTCCACCAGTCCTCGCCAGTGCTGAACTTCTGAACTTGAAAACTGATGGACAGTTCGGCTTACAAATGCCTGGAGGATGGGGACCACCCCTTTACAAGCCCATAAAATTGGACCCCCCCTCCCAAACTTCACCAAACTTTGGTAACCACCTAAGGAGAGTCCCTTGCAGCCACGCTGCAAATATGGGGACCGTACCTCAAAAAATGCCCCCACAGGAGCTTCAAAAAAAATCCCCATAGACTATAATGGACCCTAATTTTTCAGTAAACCTGGTAATAAGCCAAATACTGATATTTACCGGAACGGGTATTTGGCATATTATGGGTTTACTGAAAAAAATTAGGCTCAATAGACCCGAACCCAAAATTTACCAGAATTTTTTTTTTGCACAACCCTAATGGGGCAAAAGAGAACTGCAGCGTTCAGAGGCAGTAACCCTTTGAATACCAATGCTAGGGGGCATTATCAGGGGAAGGCCTTGCCTTCTTTGCTCTGTTTGTTGGCTCTTCAGGACAATTAGTTTCCACTGTGTGGAAGAGGATGCTGGACTAGACGGACAATTGGTCTGATCATGCATGATCACCCCCCCTTATTTTGCACTTGTTATCAGATTTAGGTATGTGAAGAAAAGTTACCCAGGAATTTTTTTAAAAAACACATATCACAAAGGAGAATTTTGGTTTTAGTTGGTTTTGTTTTTGTTTCATTTAAATCCATTTCATTTATCAGATGAAGATAGGGTTAGCTCAGATGTCCTAGACACCATGGGGCAAGAGTTATTCTGTGAAAGGAGAGAAAACTCTCCAGCAAATAAACAAACCCAGTTATTAGTCACACCCAATCACCAAAGTCAAACATGATATATTCAACTGTTGAACAGATTCACCATGAAATTCACAGCATCCTGACTTACTATAGTGCCATGGTAAAAAAGAGAGCCTTAAATATAACAATATAAACCTGAATATGAGAAAAAATCACCTTTTTTGCTGTTTTTAAGATGCCTGTTTTTAATATTCTGTGCTGATAAATTTGAAGGCTCCTTAGTCTAATGAGCATTAAAATCTCTGGGGGTTTTCTGTCTGTGGGCTTGCAGGGTTCACTTCACTTGAAGTCCTGGAGTCTCATTAACTATGTTCAACAAAGCACAAGGCAAAAGAGCTATGTTCTTGAAATACATACATGGGTTGTACAGAAACAATGACATGTACCTTAGTGCCATTTTTTTTAAAAAAAAGTCAGCGCAGGTGCTACCACTGCAAGTGAAACAGTGCAATTGGTACCCATTACTTTGTAAGTTATTTTGTATATAGAGACCGCACTGCCATGAAGACACTTAGAACTGATGTATTAGTTTTGTCATACCACAAGATCCTGTGCAACCCAATTCTGTGCTTGTTTTCTCAGAACAAAGCACCTCAGGGAAGTTCAAGGATTGTAGTCTTAACTATGTGTTCGGATCAAGAATTTCTTTCATATTGTTTTGTTAATTTATCCCGGGTCCAGACCCATGTTGTGGAATCATACCTAAGTAGGGAAGAACACAGATTTTCTCCTATTAACTATGACCAACACATATCCAGTCTAGCCTGTCTGACTTCTATGGCTGTTTGCTGCTCATAGAATTAGGGTGGAGGGGTAGCATTGCCAGCTCCAGCTTGGGAAATGCCTAGAGATTTGGGGGCCATGTTTGGGGAGGGCAGAGGTTGTGGAGGGGGAAGGAGCTCAATGGGGACACATGAACACATGAAGCTGCCTTATACTGAATCAGACCCTTGGTCCATCAAAGTCAGCATTGTCTACTCAGACTGGCAGCAGCCCTCCTGGGTCTCAGGCAGAGGTCTTTCACATCACCTCCTTGCCTAGTCGCTTTAACTGGAGATGCCAGAGAGATGCCAAGCAGATGCTCTACCACTGAGCTACAGCCCTTCCCCCTAAGGAGAAGTAAGTAAGCTGATGAGTTATACCAAACGTTTCATTGCTGAAGGACATAATGCCATAGAGGCCACCCTCCAAAACTGATATCATGTAGTCTGGAGAGCAATTATAAATAATTCCTGAAGAACTCTCCCTCTCTCATAATAATAGAATGCAGGGTCATAAGCTGGAGGCTGAGAGATTCAAAACAGATAAAAGGAAGTATTTCTTCACATAGTGCATAGTCAAACTGTGGAACTCCCTGCCCCAGGATGTGGTGATGGCTGCCAACTTGGAAGGCTTTAAGAGAGGAGTGGACATATTCATGGAGGAGAGGGGTATTCATGGCTGCTAGTCAAAACGGATACTAGTCATGATGCATACCTAGTCTCTCCAAGATCAGAAGAGCATGCCTATTATATTAGGTGCTTTGGAACACAAGCAGGACAATGCTTCTGAAGTTGTCTTGTCTGGGGATTTCCTAGAGGTACCTGGTTGGCCACTGTGTGAACAGTCTGCAGGACCTGATGGACCTGGTCTGATCCAGCATGGCCTTTCTTATGTTCTTATGTTTTTAACTCCAAGGACCACTTGAAGGTTGGTGACCCTCTTTGTACATATTGCCCTTGCTCTCATTAAAGCAGAAAACTTATTAAGGATAGAATGGTAAAGGGCAGATCCATGTATGTGACTCTGAGTTTTTTGGAGGAATGGCAGGATAAACACAAGAGAGGAGGAGTGTGCTTAGTCCTTGCCACCATACAATTCTGTGCAATTTGTATCATTTTTGTACAAAGGGACTCAAATTCTCATTGAGATAGTAAGCCTGATCCTGAACTGTACCACTGGACACTGTATGTGGTGACTCATAGGATGGAATGCTCCTGTCAAGAAGTTGAGACCTCTCAATTTCTTGGATTGCATGATTTTTTGGTTCAGGCCTGGGAGGCCTATGAATTTTGTGTTATTGGGATTTTAGACCAGAAAAATAAGTTTCCTTTTGAAAACTGCTTTTGTGGAGGGAGTAAGCCCCAGCTGGTGCTAGTTAACCTCCCCTTTTTGGAATGCAAGGCCGTGCATTGCCATGGTCATTAAATGGTCAGCCATCATGACAATGTCCAGGTGCAGGTAGTTCTGCAGGCTTCCTCACCTGAACACATCTCTGAGTGAGTCAGCAATTCTGACCAAGCGATTAATTAACAGCTAAGTGCTTGCGTTTTCTCAATTGGCCTCTATGAGCTCATGCCACTGAGAAAACGAATATAAGGACAAACCAACCCTTGAGAAAACTATGCATGCTTTGGGGTACAGCAGAAGGCTGTGCTGGCTGCATCACAACCCATTTGATTTTGGCCCTACGGGGAAACTCTGGTCAAGCTGACCTGCTTGGAGAACCCTTTGGACAATCTTTTGAAACTTGAATGCTGGAAGCATCTTTGGAACTTGGTAACTATAAAACCTGATGCAAGAAACCTTTGCCAATCCTTTTGAACCAAAAAGGCTTTTGAATGTATTAGCTAGTTATGCTAAATAGTTTATTATTTTCTTGCTTAACACTTCATGACTTTTTCTTTCCTGTAAACCAGCTTGAATCTTATAAATAAATTGTTAGCCTTTAAATGGCTTGTGTCTGTGATTTTGGGATTCCAAGCCTAAATTCTAAGTGCCTTTGTGTGAGTGTAAAAACCACCTACCAAAAACCTAAGACATTTTGGGAGTGTAATCTTTCCCTGGCAGGTCTCTACCTTGCAGGGTAAGCGTTACACTCAATTTTGGAGTGAGTTGGGAGAGGATTGCCCTTATCTTCCCCCTGGAGCTCAATCTTTTGAAAGCGCTGGTGGCAGCTACTCCTTGGACTTGGGGCGAAAGCCTGGAGTTCAAGGTTTTGTCTTTTGGAAAACTTTTGACCAAACCAAAGCAGCCTCCAACTGGTGGAGACAGGTTGGGGAGCTCTTTGACAGCTCCTTCCCTCCCCTGAAATAATCCAGTCCCTGACCTCCATGAGTTCCTATCTGTAGAAGTGGTATGTGATTGTTTGGATAGTTAAAGGAGAACGTCCCAGCATTTTCAGTCCATGGGTATATTCTCCAATTTAACTTCTAAAAGTCTGAAACCTGAAGAAGCGAAATGGTAGCAAGTTCCACTAGCAAAAACATTTAAGGGCAACCTCAAATTCTCTTCCCAGAAACAAAACAGGAATGATGGTGTACCACAGAGAAATTCCAGGGAAAAAAAACTGTGTCTCACAAATAGGGAAAAGTTGGAGGATGTCATTTTAGATGTATACAATTAACCATCAACCAAACCTTTAAAAGCAATTTATGTATTTAAATACTAATTTATTTTGGCATTTCTACCCCTCTTTACTCACCAATGGGAGCCCAAAATGGTTGACAACATCATTCTCCTCTCTTCTGTTTGATCCTCACAACCACCACCCTGTGAGGTAGGTTTGGTTGAGAGACAGTGACTGGTCCCAGGTCACCTGAAACCTACCATGCCAGTGAGGGGATATGAACCTGGGTTTCCCAAATTCTCGTCAGACACCCTGACAACTATACCACACTGACTTTGTGTTTCCCCTCATATAAGATGAGGGGAAGCTTGTTTATTTTTATGCCATTTTGGAGTTTTGGAATATGTACTTTTTTGTAGGTTCTCCCCACCCATCCCTTCCACAGACAACAATATGAGATTAGCTAGTTGATTTGGGGCCAAGCAGGGATCTTTTGGGTCCCTATCTAATTGGCCAGGATTAATGGACTTTTAAAAAATCTGATTCTTATACAACTCAGCTTGATTTTGAGGGGTTGGTGCGGCCCTACCAAGGGTTGGCAGGATTTATTTGGTTCAGGTGCCTATCGTTGATTGGCAAATATCCTAAGACAACAAGGGATGGGGGAGGTACCCAAACCTCAGATGGCTGCATGGTCCCAGGGGGCTGAGGGAAGGTTAAACCCTTGGTTGTTGCACATCAGCACATGGGCCTTTGCACTGCATTTGAGTAGGGTTTCCAACAGCAGGTTGGGAAATTTATGGAGATTTGGGGCAGTGCCTAGAGATGGTGGAGTTTGAGAAGGGGAAGGAGCTCAGCAGGGTTGTGATCACATAGAGTTCACCCTCTGAAGCAGCCATTTTCTCCAAGGGAACTGATCTCTGTGGTCTGGTTCAGTTGTCATTCTGGGAGATCTCCAGCCTCCCCCTCCCCCCCTCCCCGAAGCTGGGCAAATCTAGTTGCAGGGAGTGGGAGTTGATGGGTTACATTTATCTACACAGGTTTGGTGCACACATGGAACATGTGACCATACATTGGAACCAGGGTGGGTTACCCAAATGCTGACAAACCCAATGGAACAGCCTCCTTCGGAGCCCACACAATTGGGATTGTAATGAATGAACTCTAGTTTAACCCAGACATTTTGTCTGATTTCTTCATTTTTGGTTATGGGGGAAACATCCTCTTTCTTTTTGCAAAACTGAGGTTGGAGCATTTCCAGAGAACAATCAGTAGACATTAGGGGTGCTAAACTCTTCTCCCACCCACCAGTTCTCTTTGCAAATGCTGTGACTCTTCAGGCAGTCCAGCTGAGTTAGAAACATCCTCTGGGAATGCCTTTGCAGGAGTGGTATGTGTTGCAATATTGCATGGGGCAATAGGGAATACTCCAAATCCCAAAACTCAGGCCGTTTCCACACCATTGACTTAGAGTTTATTATCCTTGTGGTCAACCGTCGAGGTTTGGCTGTGGATTCAGAATTTCTGTCCGCATTTCACCATTTTCTCTCCCCCCCCCCGTCTGCATCTTCCAGGAAAAGAATGATGTTACATGGGGGAGCATGGCATAATTCATGACATCATAAATGTCAATAAGCTCCCCCTCTTCCCTCCCCTATTTTTTGTGCATGTGCACTAGCGTCTCAGTGATGGTGCACTGCGATTGTTGCTGAGCCTGGGTTCCTTTTGCTCAAGAGGGTCCCGCGGAGCTTAACTTCCTAGTGATGGCACTGAGAGAAGTGATAATGAGGGTGTTGGCCTTGGGTGACAGGGTGCTGTCCATACACCAGAGCTCAGTCAGCCCCAGCCCATGGCTTAGCACACCAGGGCAGGCAGGAGCTCCGGCAGCCGACAGGGGCTATGGGCACAGCAGCATGGGACACTTCCCTGGTGACTGCCCTGCTCCAGGCCCTCTCCTTCCCTGGCAGCTCCTGCCCAGCTAGAAGAAAGTCTCTTGGTGTGCCTTACAAAGCACATCGAGGGGAGGGGTTGGATGAGGGAGGGACAAGCAAGAATGGGCATGGGGAGAGAAACCTGAAATTAAAGCTATGCACAGAAATTGCATTGATTTGCAGTGATTCGGGCTCGGAGCAGACTTTCTATTCATGGCAAAACAGCATCCTGAAACCCCAGGGCAAGTGCGAGGTGGGGGCAAAGTGACTTTTGAAGGTTTGAATAATCATGCATAACTCCAACGAAGCCCCAAAGCAGTCCGGCGAAGAAAGCGAGGCAAAGTACCCATGCATAAACGGCCTTCCTCTTCTAGCAAGGAAGGGTACATTTTGTGCATTGCATTACACATTCTTTCATATTCAAAAGCAAACTAGCCCTTTCCTTTAATGCAGATTCCCTGATATTTGGTAAACATGTAAATTTAAAATGTGTAAATTCACAATATGCAAACTCCACTGCAGACTCAAAGTCCAGCCTGGGCAACTTTGAGAAGCATCTTAAGACCAGCTTGAAAGGGCCGGCCTTTGGTCCTTAGGGTCAAGGTGGGGAAAGCAGGGGAAAGCCCACACATTTCTGGGAAACATTATTCTGGTTTTGCTGATATTTGCTTTCAGGATTGGGCAGAGGCAATCAATCAAAATAAATAAATGTATTTAAAGAGAGTTGATTAAAAACCAAGTAGTTACTCTACTAAAAAAATCTTCATCAAGTTGACAGTCCCAATGGTGTGTGTGTGTGTGTGTGTACACACACACACACACACACACACACACACACAAGCTACATGATACATACAGCTAAGGTTTTAAAAGTCAGTCTCTCCTATCTTTGCGTTAATAGACCCTCTAGATTCAAAAGGAATAACTCCTGGAAACGCGGAGCTTATGGCTCCATTTACTGACTTTCTTATAGGTTCATAAATGGAGACGAGGAGGAGGGAACGGAATAAAATTTAATAACTGAATAAAAATGTAAATAAAGATTTGCCTAAAATTACTTGTCCAAGAAATAATTCTCCCTCCCCCTTAAGCTAATACTTTGATAAGCTCTGTACAGTGATCCTGATTTGGAGCGTGACCTTTGAAAATGCTCTCCAGCTTGATTAAAGATGTATTAAATTTGTTTAAATAAACCTCGTTGTAATGGCACATCATTTGTAAGAAGCTATTAGGGGGCTGGAAACTGTGCGGCTGCTATTTGCATGAAAATGTGCCCTGCTCAAATTGAGGATCTCTCCTGAATTAACTGCAAAGGGAAAGTGACACTTTCATAATTTTTTTTGACAAAAAATAATCTGCAAAACTTTATGCTAACCTCTGCAAGAGAGGAGGAAAGTGCACATCAATAATGGAGCTGTACAAATTTCTCCTCCGAACCCGTTCACTCACAGGTTTTTGTTGAGATGAGTTTGCACCACTGACTTTTTCCCCCAATTTAACACAGCCATGTTTGTTTCCAGTAGCACATAGCAGAATAATTAAAATAGCGGAGATAGAGTTATGGGAACATTACAGGGAGGGGAATCATACCCAGGCTTGACTTCTAAAAATAACAATGCTGGAATTTGTTTATTTAGATACATTTATGCCTTCTTATCCCCCCGCCCCCCAAATCGGGCCTAATAAACCCAAAATTTATGGATTTTTTTTTATTTGCATGACCCTAGGATGGCCCAGGCTAGCCTGATCTCATCAGATCTCAGAAGCTAAGCAGGGTCAGCCCTGGTAAGTGTGTGGATGGGAGACAACCAAGGAATATCAGGGTTGCTGTGCAGAGGAAGGCACTGGCAAACCACCTCTGTTAGTCTCTTGCCATGAAAACCCCAAAAGGGGTCGCCATAAGTCAGCTGCGACTCGAGGGCACTTTACACACAATCTTGAAGAACCCATGACCAGACAGGCCCTTAGCAGACGTGGCTAGTTGCTAAGCAGTCAGCAGGAAGGGTGACTATTGCTCTACCAATGCTACACCAGAAGTATTTATAGCCTTGCCAGATCGGAGAAATCAAATGTGCCACCTGGGCTGGAAGTATCAACTTGAATTCTGGGAAGACATCATAGTGTTGGCAGTGTATACCCTTCAGCTTACCACTCTATCACCATAAAATAAGGATGTGTACATTTTGAAATTTGTTAACAAATAACTAAACCAATCTTTTACTATATTCCATTTTCTACATCAATGTCATTGTCATGGGGCAGCTTGTTTAGGCTTCCTCAGATGAAGAGGACCTGGAAGCAGCAGGCAGTGGAAGAGAGGAAGAGCAGCAAGCTGAGAAGGCACAGACAGATGAATGTTCCCCGTGCCTACAACCGCCCAGGGCAGGGGACTCACCTGTGTCCAGCAGCAGCCCTCCACAGCCACTGGAACAGCGGCTCCAAAGGGGTAGAACGCTCCTACTCGAGCGTAGAAGGAGTGCTAGATTACAAGCCCTACAAAGATCACTGACAGCTGACAGCAATGGGAATAATGAGCTCCCTCCAGCAGAGAGTGCTGAGTTGCTGGTTCCTCTTAGGCTTATTTAAGCAGACACTGGCATCCAGGCAGCCGTGGGAACAACTTGTTATTATTATCCTGTGTTCTCTTGGTTTCCTGATTATTTCTGAGAATCTCATAGCTTTGACCTTGGAGCAGACTGATTGGCATTTGGACTTTGCTTTTGATATTGACCCTCAGACTGCTATTTGACTACGCTACCTGCTTCTGGCCCTCAGGACTGCTGGCATTCAGGACAGTCATGGAGAGCTGGCATGTTTGCACCAAACTTCTCCCTGCCAGAGGAGAAAAGAACACACTCATGAGCATATTCATCTTCACCACCCAACAAAAAATGCACATCACCTTCAGCAGCCACTGTCATCCTGTGACTAGACTGTGGGCACTGAGGAAGGTATGAAAGGGTATAACCTGGAGCGAGTCTCATACCCAAAAGTTAACAGAGTGAGTTTCTGTGGGATATAAGTAAGCTTCTGGTGAGAGTCTCTAAGGCAGATACAATTTTTGATAATGGTCTGAAACCAGCCGAGTCCCTAATTAGTAGAGCCAGACTGTTCAGTGTCCAAGTTACACTTCACAACTGCAAAAGCAGTAGGAATTTAAAAGGGAAGAATTATTTGTTTTGTTTTATTTGCTTCATTGATACCCTGCTTTTCTTCCCATAGGGACGCAAAGCACTGTATGTTGTTTTCCTCTCCTCTGTTTTATAATCACAACCCTGTCAAGTCGGTCAGGCTGAGAGTGTGTGACTGGCCCGAGGTCACCCAGCAAGCTTTCATAGCAGAGTGGGGATTTGAACTCAACCCTCTGACCACCACACCATGTTGACTCTCTGGATTGGAGATTCATACTCTGGTTTTTGGCATGATCCCCAAGAAAGCCACTATAGTGTGGTGGTTAAAGTGTCAGACTGGGCCCTGGAAATCCCAGGTATGAAGCCCCACTTCATATGGAAGTTCACTGGGTGACCTTGGTAAAAAAGATAAAGGTAGTCCCCTGTGCAAGCACCGGGTCTCTCCTGACCCATGGGGTGATGTCACATCCCGACATTTACTAGGCAGACTATGTTTAAGGGGTGGTTTGCCATTGCCTTCCCCAGTTGTCTACACTTTACCCCCAGCAAGCTGGGTACTCATTTTGCTGACCTCGGAAGGATGGAAGGCTGAGTCAACCTCGAGCCAGCTACCTGAAGCCGACTTCCATCGGGATTGAACTCAGGTCATGACCAGAGCTTTTGACTGCAGTACTGCAGCTTACCACTCATAAGGGTGACCTTGGCCCAGACATTATCTCAACATAAAATTCAGTCAGGGTCTAAGAATCCGGAAAACAGCATTTCTGGTGGCATCCACCAGTATTATTATTTTTTACAAGTGAGCTTAGCTACATTTATCTAAATCTTCCCCAGAAATCCTCAAAAATGAAGAGGATAATTAAGCAGGTTCAACCTCTGACTTCCAGAAAAGGTATCACCCCATGCAGTTACGTGTGTGAGGCCTGTCTGCAGTCTGCATTCATACAGATCATACCAAACAGTTGCTTCAGGTGTATTTGAAGCCATTACAGCAAAAGGGAAAATGAGTCTATTTCGTGGGTGAAGAAATTAGCATTGTGAAAATACAAATGGAAGTTGCTGACTGAAGGGGAGGGTCGATGGAGCAGCAGCTAACAATGAATCACAGCTGTCTTTGTTTTAATGGATTTATAGACAAATTTTGCAAAAGTTTAGAGAAAGGTAAATTTACCACTCAATGCCATGGCATTTAGATGATTAGACAGATAGGTAGATAAATAGAAAGATAGATTTCACTCCCACATGAAGCATATAGATTGCCAAATGTACTTTAATTTCTTCCAATGGCTCCCAACTGAGTGGGTAACTGCTACACTAATGAAAAAGTGTCTCTCCTTTAAATCAAACCTTAAATTAAAACCTTTCTCATTTGCCTGGTGAAGCCAGGGCTTTGGGACATCTATGAGAGCTCAGCAACAAAGACAGCCTGTATCCTCTGATCTTATTAACCCACAAAAAGATGATGATTGAAAACATCAGCCCGGACTCTGCTGAAGATTCTTCCATTGGAATCACTCCGATAGCAGCAGTAGAAAATATTTGTTGATCAAGATAATATATATTACCCAAAAGTCAAAGCAGTCCTTCACTGGTGAAAAATATATATAGATGTTTTAAGATCCTGGGATTCCCTTTCAAAAAACATACATTTATTTTAACCATTTATAAACTTTTTAACCATTTATTTATAAACATTCTGGGACAGAATGGCTTTAGATAGCCTCCTACCTCATTGGCTGCACCCCACGAGGCAGCCCTTACTGACCCCCTTACCCCCAAGGTCTGGTACCTCCAATTCTGTGGGAGGGATGGGTGCAAAACCACCCCACCACTAGTTGGGCAAAAATGTGCTTCCCTTGGCCCTCAGTCCCTCTTAATGACCAAAAATAATAATAAAATAGGAAGTAGGAATACTTCAGAATCTCTCCTTATTCAAATTTATTTCCTGAGATTTGGTATCATTCACAAGAGAAAGGATTAGAAATGTTTCACCTCCCTTTTGGTAAATTTCCAAATAGCGTACAGAGTGTTGTGGTTGTATCATTCAGCTGCCTTATCTCCTTGGCTCCCCCTGCCCCAGCCAGTGTGGTGTAGTTGTTAAGAGTGATTTAGAGCAGTGGACTCTGATCTGGAGAACCGGGTTTGATTCCCCACTCCTCCACATGTGCGGCAGAGGCTAATCTGGTGAACTGGATTCGTTTCCCCACTCCTACACATGAGTGACCTTGGTCACAGTTCTCTCAGCCCCACCCTCACAGGGTGCCTGTTATGGGGAGGGGAAGGGAAGGTGATTGTAAGCTGGTTTGATTCTCCCTTAAGTGGTAGAGAAAGTCGGCATATAAAAACCAACTCTTCTTCTTCTTCTTCTTTTTCGCATTACTGATGCATTGACAAAATGATGCCAGAATGATATGGTCATATGTACATGCAAGCTTCAGTAAGAGTTGCACACAATGAAATTTGATGAAATTGGATATATACACAAAGACTGCTTTTTTGCAGAGTATATCTGGGCTCATTTATCCATCGGTGACATACGGGGGGTGGGGTATACAGGAAATGCAAAGTAAGTAACAAAGGCAGGAAAGTGTATGATTTAGTTCCAAAGCGAATTTTAAAAATGTTCCTAGTTAAGCCGGAATTAAGAATGAGTGAAATGCAGAACAGAAAGAAATTCCAGAACAGAAGAACAGAAACAGGGAAAGCTTCTCACTCCTATCTTGCAGCCCTGCTTAAAATGGAAACTTCCATCTGATTTGGACAGTTGGTTTTTATATGCCAATTTCTCTATCATTTAAGGAGAATCAAACTGGCTTACAATCTCCTTCCCTTCCTCTCCCCACAACAGACACCTTGTGAGGTAGGTGAGGCTGAGAGAGCTCAAAGAGAGCCAGCTGGATGACTAGCTCAAGCTCACCTAGCTGGCTTCATGTGTAGGAGTGAGGAAACCAACCCAGTTCACCAGATTAGAGTCCGCTGCTCATGTGAAAGAGTGAGGAATCAAACCCAGTTCTCCAGATTAGAGTCCGCCACTCTTAACCACGCTGGCTCTACTAAAAGAGAGATGTGCACATGTAACAACGACATCTTAGGCCTTTGTAGGACAAGAACATTAAGCTTTTGGTGGTTTAAGATATGGGCTATGGAATTTTTAGTTTAAGATGTAAGATGTTCAATTCACTACAATAAGCACAGCTCACCAGCTTGATGGTAGTCCAATGGGAGATTCCCTACTATCTTTGATGACTCAACATGACTGTCTAGCAACTTGCAGATCACATACAATACATGGCCTGTGAGCTGTGTTCAGCTTGGAGAGTCACAACGTTTGATATGAGACAAACTATCCATTTGCACAGTGATCTAATTAGAGACAGAAGGCTAGTAGATCCTTAAATTTTATAGTGTTCCATTGTTAAAGAAACACAGGAGCAAAAAAAAAAAAAAAAAAACCCCACCGAAGACAAGCCTCCCCAAATGCTCAACGACTTTGTAAAAATGCTACCTGGCCAAACTAAACGGTTAGAACAAGCAGACCACATGGTGAGAATTCTGTGTGCAGTTGGCTTGAAACCTCACTCTGTTAAACAAATGATTCACCTAATAATATCCGACATGGGAAACAGCAGAAGGGACATTATTTTATTCTTCCTACTTCATTTCCCCAAGATGAAAAGAATGAAAAAAATGGAGCCGAGCTACAAGGTAATTAGCATTCTGACAAAAGACGTTTTCAGGGTCTTGATGCAAGGTGCAATGACATCTGGGCAATATAACCTGTCACATGATGTTTTACATCATGTCACGATGATGTCACAAAACATACTGTGGCTTTTCAAATAATGCGCAACATCACCTTACACCACGGGGTCACAATTAATTTAAATGAGCGCTGTTCATTTTGAATTAGTGTAACTGTTTGGAGACACACGTAAATAAACACAACGAGGTTACTATGAATGTCTTTACTCATAGCCATTGTTCTGCTTATCCAAAGGCATTTAGCACAGATTAAGCCCGACACTTGAAAACTGACAACAGATTAAGGGGAGGTCACAGGTTATTGTCTAACTTCTGTCAACCAACCCAAAATGCATCAGGTATATTTTTGAGGTGTTATCAAAGGCCAGTAGCTCTATAAACATTATAGAACATACAATGAATGCAGCAATTTAATCCACCACAGCTGAAGGACCTCTGTAAAAGGGAAAGGGAAAGGTCCCCTGTGCACGCACCGGGTCATTCCTGACCCATGGTGTCACGTCACATCCCAACGTTTACGAGGCAGACTTTGTTTATGAGGTGGTTTGCCAGTGCCTTCCCCAGTCATCTTCCCTTTACCCCCAGCATGCTGGGTACTCATTTTACCGACCTTGGAAGGATGGAAGGCTGAGTCAACCTTGAGCCGGCTACCTGAAACCAACTTCTGTCGAGATCGAACTCAGGTCGTGAGCAGAGCTTGGACTGCAGTACTACAGCTTACCACTCTGCGCCTCAGGGCTCCTAAGGACCTCTCTTACCCCATTACAAACAAACCAAAAAACAACAACACCTTGCCTACCATAGGTGCTATAAGTAGCACTATAGTCAGGTATGGGCTTTGATCCATTTCCATGAATGGAAGGAGTGTGATTTTTGTTCATCCCTCCTTCCCACTGCAGACCTCCAATTCTCCCCCTCAGCCTGTTCTGGGGGTGACCCTGTCTCTCAGAAGCAGCATTATGGGTAGCATTTTGGGTTGCAGAACAAGGGGGGAGGTAAAGAAGTCACACTCCACTGATAGAAATCCCTTCCGTCAACGGAAATCCTTTGGTTTGTCCAAGCAATTGTTTCCTCTGACCTGTACTCAGCAGCCTGCCTGTGCTATACCCAAGGTAGTGGTAGAAAGTGCCACCAAGGCACAACTGACTTAAGGCAACCCTATAGGGTTTTCAAAGCAAGAGATGTTAAGAGGTGGTTTGCCATTGCCTGCCTCTTCATAACAACTCTGGATTTTCTCCCATCCAAATAACAACCAGGGCTGTCCCTGCTTAGCTTCAGAGATCTGGTGAGGTCAGGCTAGCCTGGGCTATCCAGGTCAGGGTGGTATGTCCATAGTGACATCATATCATGATCCCACCATCCATGCTAGTGACAAGGGCCTTGAAAAGGTACTGCAATGAGGCTAATTCTTGGGGTTTCAAGCATCAGGAAGTGAGATGCAGAATAAGCTGTTTCCTTCTCAAACTCAAAGGACAGCACACAGGGCAAAATATCAACAGAATTGTTTGGATGTACTACAGTAGAACCAGATTATGGAATCTGACAGCCATTAGAACAGTATTCATACTTAGGGTTGCCAGCTCTGGGTTGGGAAATACCTGGAGATTTTGGGGGTGGAGCCTGAGGAAGGTGGGGTTTAGCTTGGGGATAGACCTCAGCAGGGTATAATGCCATGGAGTCTACCCTCCAAGGCGGCCTTTTCTCCAGGGGAACTGGAGATCAACTGTAATAGCGGGAGATTTCCAGGTGCCACCTGGAGGCTGGCAACCCTATTCATATAGTGATGGCGAGAACAGCTAATACAAGTGTAAATACATAAGGAAATGCTCACACTAGGAATGGTTATGAAATATTATTAAATCAGATTTTGCAATAAAATTAGGGTCCTCCCTCCCCCACCTCCAGTTGTCATTAGATTGAGTCCATGAGATTACCAATAAACAGTCTATCCAACTTTGCTTTTTCAAAAGCCATTTTTAACCAGTGCAGGAAGATAGCGGAACTGTGGGTTTGCAGAACTCATGATGGATTAACAAAAACAAAACCTTATAGTCCATGCTTGACTACGGAGGAACATCTGTTGTGGTCCCTAAATCATGGATTGTAGAAATACACAAACAAGTCACTTTGGGGGGGGGGGATGTCTCTAGTGTCCGTGACTTCTGTGAGCACTGTGGTAAAGGTAAAGGTCCCCTGTGCAAGCACTGGGTCATTCCTGACCCATGGGGTGACGTCCCATCCTGACGTTTACTAGGCAGATTTTGTTTACGGGGTGGTTTGCCAGTGCCTGACTCAGTCATCTTCCCTTTACCCCCAGCAAGCTGGGTACTCATTCCACCGACCTTGGAAGGATGGAAGGCTGAGTCAACCTTGAGCCGGCTACCTGAAACCAACTTCCGTTGGGATCGAACTCGGGGGTGGGATTAAAAAGGACAGAAGAAGGCAGGAGGGTAAATTTGAAAAAGGACCATTCGCTCTCTACTCTGAGGGTTCTGATTTCCAAACATAGCAAGTTTGGTAGATTATCACGGGACCCAAATCCCAGGAGTAGAGGAGAAATGGATCCTAAACAGCATAGGGCTGCGGGCATCTGATTATCCCCAGAACACGCTATTGGATTCAACTATCAATCAATCGGTGCTGGTCAGAATGGTTTGCTTTGCTTCTTTGCTTCTCCTTAATCAAAAGGGACATTCATAACATGCCATAGCATGAAAAAACAAAGGCACATTTTATTCTAGTACAAAGGTAGGGTTGCCAACCTCCAGGTACTAGGTACAACAAAGTGCAAAATTATATATGAAGTGCTACAATAACCAAAACACAGTGTGATATATCACAATATACATATGAAAGACTCTACTATCCTAATCCTAATATATACAGTGCAAATGTCCTATATGTGTATCTTCAAATTTCAAAATTCAAGTTCCACCTTGGTCCAAAGCAGGTACCATCCAGAAAGTAGAAGGGGAGGTCCAAAAAAGGTACCGCCAAGCCAAGCAGAAAAGGAACTGATCTCCAGCCGACAGAGAACTGGAGAAAATGTCCGCTTTGGCTATTGAGCTCTATGGCATTGAAGTCCCTCACCTCCCCAAACCCCGCCCTCCCCAAGCTCCACCCCAAAAACCTCCCACCGGTGGCAACGAGGGACCTCACAACCCTCTACATAGGAGCCAGCTAACTTTCAAAGAAGCCAGCTTGGAAGGAGGGAAAAATGGAGACATGAGGGCCTATGACTTGGATGCAGGGTGTATGGTAATTCTGGTGCTTGAAAAGGTATGTGGGGGTGGGGGAGCACCTCAGCCCACCATGATTCAGGCCCAATCAGAACAGGGCCTTCATGACATTTTTAAATCTCTTTAAAATGGTGGTGGTATCCACAGGTCAGACCCATGTAGGTGGTCATTCCTAGTTTGGCCCTGAGTGTGCCAGATATAGAAAAGAATCTGTTCTTACCAAGGGTGGATTGGGAGGGAAATCAGCCCTGGAAGATAGCCTCCTCTTCCCCAAAGGAGGGAGAGGAAGTCTGCCTCCCTAGGAGGCCAGACTTGGGCTGGCTCGGCCTGGGGATGGAGGCCATTGGCCCATTGGTATAGTTGCCAGGTCCCTCTTCGCCACCAGCAGGAGGTTTTTTGGGCAGAGCCTGAGGAAGGCAGGGTTTGGGGAGGGACTTCAATGCCATAGAGTCCAACTGCCAAAGCGGCCATTTTCTCCAGGTGAACTGGTCTCTACTGGCTGGAGATCAGTTGTAATAGCAGGAGATCTCCAGCTAGTACCTGGAGATTGGCAAAACTACCCATCAGGGAAAGTCCCAGTGTCTATAATGGCCAGTCTGCTCCTAATTCTTGCTAATGTCCTAGTCGCTCTGTTTGCTTTCATATGAACAATTGCATCAAGATATATATATTTTGCAGTGTTCCATCTGTGATGATTGGTATTGCAGACAGAATAAAAAGATGTATATAAAATGAAGGAGCTGAAAACTGAGGTTGTATTTTAGCAGGATAGTTTTTGCACTGCCTCTTAACAAATTAATGCCAATGCAAAACTAAATAAAATAAATGGCTCCCCCCCCCCAAATCTACTTTGTGACAGTTGAAGGTGGTAAGTGGATTTCACTATTAAGATTGAACTCAATGCAACATCACATTCACATCTTAGCATAAGATTCCCTGATTTACTAATATTCATGCACTAAATGGCTCCTGAATTGACCATACTTTTAATACTACTTACTAAATTTTATTATTTGTCAAAATAATGACATAAACAAACATTTCATCCTGCTTCATTTCTGTCACAGAGTAAGGTCAGTACAATATTTATGTTACATGTTAGGAACCTCATTTTTTTTCTGTGGCAAAATTATTATTCGTAGATGATTCATTAATTTAACAAGTCTAGCCAAAATAACTAGTGAAACAAACACCACATAGCTTTCAATGTGTATCATGGTTTGTTTACTCTTCATATCTAATTCTGAACTTGGCCACAGAGCGGTGACCAAGAGATTCACACTACAGGGACAGGTACCGAAGATTTCTCTACAAACCTGAGAGAAGCCCCATATTCTCACAAACATTCCAAACCTAAAATAAAAAAAAAATTGGGGGGCTGAAAAACAGCAGAGATCATAGAAGCAATTTCTGCAACTCTAACAGAGTATTCCTGACCTTCGAGGGCGAAAGTGGCCACACTGCATTAGGGCCACCTGCGATGGCATCCGGGCTACTTACACCAGTGTTAGTTGCCCCAACGACGGTGGGGAGGCCCGCATGCTGGTCTCCGGGCGCTGCCATGACAGTGCCGCCCCGGGACACCAATGGAGCCTTCCATGGGAATCCCACTGGTGTATTGGTTCGCGCCAGTGTCCCAGGGGTTTTTCCAGCATCCCGGGAGACATTCCCAGGGCGGGCTGGTGGGGAGCAGCTGCCATTAGGCAACCTCCTGTCCCCTTTCACCCGAAGTACACCAGCAGCGAGAAGAGTGAGGCTGCACCTGCTTTTTAGCAGGCACAGCCTCGCTTTTCTCAATGGGGCAAAAGCCCCATTTTAACAGAAAAAGCCTTGCAAAGGCTTTTTTCGTGCTGCTGGCGGCCATGGAACAGCTTAGGAGGCACTGCAGCGGCGCCTACTCCCCGCCGTCCACGGCTGCCAGCAGCTCAGGAATGCGCCGTAAGAAAAGATTGTTGACTGGGGGTCAAACTAGAAGTGACGTCAGGCACGGAGACATCCTGTGGCTGCCAATGCCCTTTTAAAAGCATTTGTAGTTCTTTTTTTTTTAAAAAAAAATTGCCACAAGGGTCCAATCCAGATAGGGATTGTGGCATTCCCAAGAGTTCTTGTTTCTCCGTCGCACCTTTGCAGTTGCAGAAAAAGGCCCCCCTCCCATGACTCTTTCTACATTTGCAAAGGCACAAGGGGAAAACAAGCGTTCCTGGGGCAGTCTTACTGAGCAGCCAATCCAGATTGAAGCCTCATGGTAATTTTCTAAAGAACTACAAATGCTTTTAAACTGGTGTCGATGGACACAGGATGGATCTGTGCCCACTGTCAGATCTTGAGCTTACAAAATGAGATCTCTTTTGGGTGTTGCTAGGCAGCCCCAAACATTATTGTGTCAGCCAACAGGAGTGGAGGGGAAGAAACTTTAAAAGGTAAATAGCTAGAGAGTAGGAAGAAAGGAAGCAAGAGGAAGAAAAGGAGAGATAAGGGTAAAGTGGGATGGGGTGGGAGCAAAGGAAAAGAGAGAGGCAATTCTCTCCCAATTAGTACTGATTTCAGTATTCTCATCTGTGCTGTTTTGACCTGAAAATCTGCCTTTCAATTTTTCTTCATTTCTGCGGAAATCAAACCTTCAATCCCTTATCTTCATGCCATTTTTATTTTTATTTCCAACATTTCCTTATAAAATGTACCTCTTTTTCAATGTTAGTGCATCAATTAGCGCATCAATACATCGGCATTTTATTTTATACAAATACTATACAGAGAAATGTTGTAAGCGGTATGCATAGCGTATACATTTCACATGAAAGAATACTATAGAAACAAATTGACACAAAACGTAAGTGAATATAAAAAGAAACAAATTGGGAGTATTTTGTTCATCCCTATTCCCAATCTATATGTGTCCCCCTTCCCATTTCTTTTACAGAACAACTGAAATGTGGTTTGTAAGCACTAGCTGGGAGTGGAGTTCTGATTATTTCCCCTTTTCAGAATTAATTTGATCGGGATATTTTGTCAGCTATATGATATATCATACAGTCATAAAGAAACCAGAAACCTCAGCTTTGTCCTTGGCTGTACCCACTACAATTGACACTGCATTCAGCTACTGTAGGGGAATGAAGAGCAGAATGCCCCCCCACTCCATTTAAGAAATGAAATTTGTTAAGTGAGTGGCCCACAAGACAGTAATAAGGCTGCTGGCAATTTGGAAGACCAAATTAAAAATAAGCAAACAGCTGAGACACTGAGTCTTAAAATTATCTTCAGCACATGCACAGTCAAATGCTTTCCCAAATTCTCCCAAGGATTTTTAATTATTACAGATCGTATTAATTAGGCGATTATGCAATGAATTGGTTTGGAGCCATTCCCATCTATTATGTATATAACACCACAGTATGTTTATTTTATTAAAAAAAAAACATTGACTGGTCAGGTCTTATAAATTTCTATTGTAGCCTTCTAAATCTAAACATGGGGGCAATCCAGGAGAGCAATCTTCTCCAACAGATGAGTTGGGACACCAGTTCAGGTAGAGGTTGAGGCAGTAAATACCTTGTGCTCTTTAGAGTTGATGATGGTGTAACGGGTGCATGTCAGACTAAGATCTGGAAGAAATGGGTTCAAATATGTACTCTGCCATGAATCTCAGTGGATCTGTCATCCTAACCCACCTCATGGGGTTATTTCAACAGTAAAATGATGTAGGAGGAGCTCTGTATGTTCTGAGCTCCTTCCATGAAGGACCAGCGAGGAATGTACTTCATACATAGAAGTTTGTGGCAAATGAAAGAATGTCTTGCTGTAGGGCATAGCTGGGTAGTTCAGCATTTAACAGAGAGCTGGGATGACTACAAAATATACCCTCATCGGCAGTACTGTAGAAGGGAATGTTCCACCAAGTACTGCTTCTTTCATCACTACTATACTGTCCGTAGAGTTGCCAACCTCCAGGTACTAGTTGGAGATCTCCCATTTTTACAACTGATCTCTGGCTGATAGAAATCAGTTCCCCTGGAGAAAATGGGTGCTTTGGCAATTGGACTCTATGGCATTGAAGTCCCTCCCCTCCCCAAACCCCACCTTCCTCAGGCTCCACCCCCAAAATCTCCAGGTATTTCCCAACCCAGAGCTGGCAACCTTAACTATTCACAGTGCAACGGTCTGTCCGTACCTGACTCTGTAACAACAGGATTCATTTTTACAAAACACAATATGATATTTGAAGTAGTTTTGTCCAAGAAGATTAGTCTTTAGAAGAAGAAAAAACCTGAAGCTGAGTCAGCATGGTATAGTGATATAAGTGTCGGACTAGGACTAGAAGGACCCAGGTTCAAGCGCCTGCTCTGCTACAAAGTTTTACTGGGTGACTTGGACCCTTCTGCTCACACCTAAATGGTCCCGAAGCTCCCTGGGCAAAAATGAAGTAGAATATTCCCATCTTCACATTTATTCTATCCTGGAAGCATTTTCTTTGCTTTGGAACATTAGGTATGCTTTAATGGTAGACCACATGTGTGTGTGCGTTAAGTGCCGTCAAGTCGCTTCCGACTCATGGCGACCCTATGAATCAATGTCCTCCAAAATGTCCTGTCTTTGACAGCCTTGCTCAGATCTTGCAAATTGAGGGCTGTGGCTTCCTTTATTGAGTCCATCCATCTCTTGTTGGGTCTTCCTCTTTTCCTGCTGCCCTCTAGATTCCTTTGAAATGCAGTGTTGGAGGAGAGTGTTACGGATAAGGTGGACTGCCAAAAAAACAAATCAGTGGGTTATAGATCAAATCAAGCCTGAACTGATCCTAGAAGCTCAAATGACTAAACTGAGGTAGCCCACATAGTATATTATAAATATGACTTATAGCAACATAAACATGGTATAAAATATAAAGAATGCATACTGAATTGCATAGTAAATTTCAAATCTGTTTTGCATATCGAACACATATCAGCATCCAAGAGACTTTATTCAAACAAGCAGGTAGTTTTTAGCCAAATATTTGTACCTTAAAAAACAACAACAGAAAACAAACCTCACAATGCATTTCAATGCATTACAATGTTGTGGTCTGGACAGCTTGCAAGAAAAGAATGGGCCTCTAACCCATCTGAGATATTGATGACAGACTATTGTCTGGTGACCATTTTTTAGTTTCTTCAGCCTAGATAGTGAAAGTCCCACCACGCATGTCACAGAAAAGTGGAATTAACAACATATTGGGAGGGTTTCCCTCCCCCAAAACATCTTGACATTGAGAATGAGTGACAGTCCCAGAACAGGTTTCTTTTCTCGAACACAAGTAACACATATTCCCTGAAGAGTTTCAACAATCTACCACGTGTACTAGAAGGTAACTAGGTCTAGGATTCTGATGACAACTCTCTGGCAGTTGCACACCGACACGGGGACCAAAGGCCCTAATGGAACATTCAGCTAACTGTCATTGGTGAAGGAAAATGTACACTTAAGCTTCAGTTGGATTTTAATGCAGAAATCAGGACAGCTAACAAGATTCCCATAGTTTTTTTTTTTGGGGGGGGGGTGATTTGATTTCACAAATACTTTTACTGGAAACTGGGGAACCAGTTCGTTAGCAAACCCTTTCCTTATTGCTCAATTCCCCTAAAACAACTACATAATTGACATGACTTTAATATGATATCGTCTTTAATAATGGAGGTTAACACAACATGCTTGTTAGCACTGGTATGGCTCTCATGAAGGCATTCTGCTCAGAGAAGGAGAAGGACTTCTGTGAACAGCAGAGGGGCTTACAGTGTTGAAGGTGGAGTGAAAATTGGTGGAAAGAACATTAACAATTTGAGATATGCAGATGACGCCACATTACTGGCAGAAAACAGCGAAGACTTGGAATGACCACTTTCATTTCAAGTCTTGAGTATTTTCTGCCAGTAATGTGGTGTCATCCGCATATCTTAAATCATTAATGTTCAGGGTTGCCAGGTCCCCCCTTGGCTCCGGTGGGAGGTTTTTGGGGCAGAGCTGGGGCAGGGATCATGCGCGCCTAGCCCTGCCAATGCAATCGCATCACTTCCGGTTTACACCCGGAAGCGCCACATCGCAAGGGAGTTTGAGTAGTAAAAGGCCTGTTGCGATGCGGCACTTCAGGGTATAAACTGGAAATGATGCAATCGCTTTGGCGTGGCTGCACACACACACAATCCCCGCTTCCAAGCTGGGCAGTGGATAGGTGGGCAATTGCCCACTAATCTAAGTGACCTGGCAACCCTATTAATGTTCCTTTCACCAATTTCAGGATTTGGGGTTATTCAAATTATACTTGTGATACAAACTGGAATATAGGCATAATGTGCAGAGCTGTGAACAGTTCCATCCTAGAAATAAAGCTCCAGATGTGAGATAATTTATAACTCCAACTCCCTTGACCCAGACAGCTTCAAGGACTAACTCCCATGGCCTTAGCCATTAACCACATTCCTTTTAATTAGGAGAATTTAGTGTTGTCACCTGTGAACAGGAGGGGCTAAGATGGAATGCAGCCAACTTACCTCCTCCCTATGCAGTGGGACCTTTAGGATCACACTGGTCAGGACCAAATATGCAATTAACTGAGATAATCTCAGTTAATAATAAAAGGAAGGATTTTTTCACACAACACATAGTTAAATTGTGGAACTCCCTGCCCCAGGATGTGGTGATGGCTGCCAGCTTGGAGGGCTTTAAGAGGGGAGTGGACATATTCATGGAGGAGAGGGGTATTCATGGCTATTAGTTAGAATGGATACTAGTCATGCTGCATACCTATTCTCTCTAGTATCAGAGGAGCATGCCTATTATTTTGGGTGCAGTGGAACGCAGGCAGGATGGTGCTGCTGCACTCATCTTATTTGTGGCTTCCTGGAGGCACCAGGTTAGCCACTGTGTGAACAGACTGCTGGATTTGATGGGCCTTGGTCTGATCCAGCAGGGCCTTTCTTATGTTCTAATCTCCTAAAATTCTGATTGCTTATTGAGCCAGAAACTTTGCAATTAGCTTTCTTTATTTTGCTTATCTCACTGCTTACATATTGGATTTGTAACCTGCACAACGTTTAAATAAATTACCTTAATTTTGATCCTTGTGGTCTCTTTCAGCCCATTCCTGAGTCTGGGGGCCAAATTGCCTTAGGAGGAGGCGTGACCCCTACCCCGGCATCTGTGCCACTCGCACCATGCAAACTGTTATCAACGCTGGTGTGGGGCCATTTACGCTGGCCTCCCTGGCCCAAGGCGGCAGCATAGCCCTCAGACACCGGTGTGGCCCCCTGCCGGCGTTCTCCCAGTGCAAGGCAAATGCAGTCTTGGGCTGCATCAACAGAAGTATAGTGTCCAGTTCACGCGAAGTGATGGTATCAGTTTACTCCGCTCTGGTTAGACCTCAACTAGAGTACTGTGTTCAGTTTTGGGCACCACAATTTTGAAAAGATGTAGACAAGCTGGAACATGTCCAGAGAAGGGCAACAAAAAGGGTGAGGGGTCTGGAGACCAAGTCCTATGAGGAAAGGTTGAAGGAGCTGGGTATGTTTAGCCTGAAGAGGAGAAGACTGAGAGGGGATATGATAACCATGTTCAAGTACTTGAACCAAAGTAAAAGAAGAACACAGAAGGTTAAAAATCTTCAAATATACATCCTATCTAGCACAATAGCTGTAACTGTTCTAAGACCATTTTGTTCCCAACACACAGGGCTTTGACAACAAAATAACTGAACTGGCAAATGTTCCCATTCACCCCTTCTGTTTCAGTACTTCAGGTGTTTCATTGACAACAGACATATAGAGGAGGGTGCCGAGTTGTTTTCTGTTGCTCAAGAAGGTCAGACCAGAACCAACGGGTTGAAATTAAATCAAAAGAGTTTCCGCCTAGACATTAGGAAGAATTTTCTAACAGTTAGAGCAGTTCCTCAGTGGAACAGGCTTCCTCGGGAGGTGGTAAGCTCTCCTTCCCTGGAGGTTTTGAAGCAGAGGTTAGATGGCCATCTGTCAGCAATGCTGATTCTGTGACCTTAGGCAGATGATGAGAAGGAAGGCATCTTGGCCATCTTCTGGTCACTAGGGGTGTGGAGCGGGGGAGGTAGTTGTGAATTTCCTGCATTGTGCAGGGGGTTGGACTTGATGGCCCTGGTGGTCCCTTCCAACTCTATGATTTGATGATTCTATGATTCTATGAACTGATATGCTCACTGTTTATTTATTGGTTGGTGAGTGGTATGGAGCAACAACAGGTCTGTGAGATAGGGAGAGGGAGAATGTAGAACTACCATTGTGCTTTGTGATAATGTGCCTTCATGAAACACTGACTACTGCTCTGTACTGTACTGTTTAAACCCTTGAAAAGTAACCTGATGGACAGGCTCAAACTGTTCATGAACTATGAACTAATTGGTGGACAACTGGCTTCCTGTTCACACCTGGCAAACAGATGTTGATCTGAACCTGTGAGTGTCCTAGCATCCCTAGCTTGGTAAATTCCATTAGTGGAAACCTTATGATGCCTGTCAAGTTGCCCATTTCTAGCTCAAAGCTGATCATAGCTACAACGGGGCCAGGTCTTTCAGGAAAAGAATCTTCAGTCTCTCTCCAATTTTCCTCCATATGTGTTCAATGAACCAAAAAATCCCTCCTTGGGTGCATTTAATTATTAACCCCATTATGCTATAAAAGTTGCTTCATGAAAGAATGATAGCAATAACTTTCAGTAGCATGTGCCATTCTATGCTATATTTTACTCACTGAAAATATCAACGTACCATATGATTTATTTCGCAGAGAGCTTGACCCCTCCTTGAATGCTTATGCTGAACAAATACAAATCACTTGCCTAAAATGAGAACAACTGAAATGTGTCTAGAATATATAGTGGGGTATTATGAGCTCAAGTGCCATGAGGCTGATGTGAGAGTTAGTTGGGGTTTCAAGGTAAAAGTGGTGGCAGTTCAAATCCTGCCACAAAGGAAGTAATAGTTTACCTATGAACCAATAATACCAGAGAGCAGCAGAGATGCTAAAAAAAATAAAAATAAAATGTGCCAATAAACCTTTGAAATCTTAACAGAGGAAGGATCTTATTAATCTGTACATGCTAATTGAAAGCAGTTGTTGTGGGTTTAATCAAATTTGCACAGTATTGCTACAATTTACACTTTCTGGAGACACTTTCCTGAGGCATACCTGTCTCACAACGCCAGCATTCAAGTGATCTTTATTTCATAAAGCCATGAGCTACACATGTTCTACATGGTACAAAATGTATATTAAAATGTAAAAAGATGTCAAGGATAGAAACATAAAATGTCAAGAAATATTGAAGTCATAGGGGGAAAAACATTTTCTCTGGGTTGTTTTTCCAGGACCCCCCCCCCCTAAAGTTGGAAGAAAATTTAAATGTCAACAATGTTTACTTTCTTATCAAACTTAGACTTATTTAACCACTTTAGCAATGTAAAACACATCATTTATAACTTAACATACAAAATGATACTATTTCACAAAGAGCCCCGTGGCGCAGAGTGGTAAACTGCAGGACTACAGTCCAAGCTCTGCTCATGACCTGAGTTCGATCCCAACGGAAGTTGGTTTCAGGTAGCCGGCTCAAGGTTGACTCAGCCTTCCATCCTTCTGAGGTCGGTCAAATGAGTACCCAGGTTGCTGGGGGTAAAGGGAAGATGACTGGGGAGGGCACTGGCAAAACACCCCGCAAAACAAAGTCTGCCTAGAAAATATCAGGATGTGACATCACCCCATGGGTCAGGAATGACGCGGTGCTTGCACAGGGGACCTTTACCTTACCTTATGAAATTTAAAAGTAAAAATACCTTTGTTTTCTGCACTATACTCAATACTCAATGTGTGCACTGTTCTGCGCACATACACAAACAGAGTGTGTGTGAGAGAGAGCTGCACAGTGCAGCACCTTAGCATATGTATCTTAGCTTTTGCTGTTTGAGAGGTAGGAAAAAAATAAAAGATGAAAAACTCGAACCCTGGAGAAAACAAAATGTGTAGTTTCATACATTCATAATAGGAACAATGCACTATTTGGATCTAAAAATAAAATAAATAACATTGAAAACACTGACCTCTTCACTAGTGTATTATAAAGCAATTGTGAACAAAATTAGTCACATTTAAACAATAAATATATCATTGAAAATTTACAATATACACAGGAATTGTCATTATCTAATACTGTATATTGTTTTACGTAACATTTTTCATTCTGCACATTTGAAATGAGTAGAATTTACAAAATTCAGTTGGAATATTTTTTAACTTCTAGAAACAATGTGTGTGTGTCGGTAATTGCCCCAGTTTTTCCCCCCTCAGGCCTTCACATCAGTAGTAAGGAGGTCATCCTGAGACAAATGTTTCAGCTGGCCTTGAGTCCCAGCACTTGGCTGTGAAAAAATGGAAATTTCTGTATTGCTAAATGAGCAGAGTTGCCAATCAACATGATTTGTGGTCTTGTGTGGTTCAGGAATTGTACAGGAAACATTTGAAGTGTCTACTCTGGATGGCAAGTGTTTAAGCTAGATATAGATACAACCTGGAGTATAGCAACTGATCATATTAATAGAAAGTAAAAAAAAAAGAAAAAGAAAAGAATAGTTGTCCTGAAGAATGAATCTGTCTAATCTCCTTTTAAAATTGTCTATGTCTGTGGCCATCACTACATCCTCTTTTGTATTTTATAGTCCCTACTTTGAACTTTATTTTGCCACACTGCTACTCACTTATCCAATTAGTGGATATCCTCGTGAAGGTCATCAAGTTAACCTTGGTTTTCACCCTCCTGAATAATTTTGTGTCATCCACAAACTTTGCCGCTACACCAATCCCCATCCCAATTTCAGATCATTTGTGAACAAATTAAATAGCACTGGTCCCAATACCGATTCTTGTATGGCCCCACTAGGGTTGTGCAAAAAATAAATAAATTGGTAAATATCAGGTTTGGGTTTATTGGGCCCAATTTTTTCAGTAACCCAAAGTAAGCTGAATAGCGATACTGGTAAATATGGGTATTCAGCTTATTTTTGGGTTTCCTGAAAAGCTCATGCCCATTATAGTCAATGGGGATTTTTTGAAGCTCCCGGGGGGACATTTTTGGAGGTAGAGTCCCCAAATTTGCAGGGTGGCTGCAAGGGACACTCCTTCAATGGTCACCAAAGTTTGGTGAACGTTGGGACAGGAGATCCAATTTTATGGGCCCACAAAGGGGTCACCCCATCCTCCCTGCATTTGCGAGCTGAGCTGTCCATCGGTTTTCAGGTTCAAAAGTTCAGAGTTGCTGAGGACTGTCAGAAGGAGCTGATTCCAGGCTGGTGCCTCAAAGTCTGGGGTCTGCCTCCGTTTCTGGGTCGCTTTGCATGATGTCCATGCCTTTAGCTTCCAAACAGAGGGGAAAGGCTTAAATGCAAGAGAAATAAGGCATGGAAAACATTTCTTTTGGTGGCAAATGACATCCTGTGAGTAGTCCTTTATTGTGGTCATGAAAAATCTGATTTCAAGAGATGTTCACGGTGTGGGGAAACGAAGCCTCTACTCAGGGCAACCTTCTTTTGGATAGCAAGTTTTCATGGGTGGGGTGGGGGCGTGAGATCAGAGCTGACTGAAGTCATGACCACCGGGGCTTTCTGAAGGAGATTGCTCTACCAGGTGGATGAAGAAATCTCGTTCGGAACCTTGGTGGGTGGCTATTGAAGCCAGGACTTTTAGTTGGAGGATAAATCCTTCTGGACAGGACTGGGTGAGCTCCGTCTTTTAAATAACCCTATCTCATAGTTGGGGCCCTAACAAAACCAGTCAAAAGAAAGAAAAAGGGGAGAAAACACAGAGCCATGTCTGTGAGCAAAGGCGAATAGCCAAACCCAAAACACCAAATATTTCGGGAATTGCCTATTCGGCTTCGGCTTTATCCCCAGGTTTTGGTATACAGTAAGCCCAAAACCCAAAATTTACTGAAATGGCTAATTTCGGGTTTACTTTCAGTTCGGGTTTATCGATATGCACAACCCTAGGCTCCACTGCTTCTTCCCTCCATTGAAAAAACTGTCCATTTATTCCTGATCTCTGCTTCCTGTCATCTAACCAATTTTTAATCCATAAAATGACCTGTCCTCTTACCATAAGAAAGAACATAAGAACATAAGAAAGGCCTTGCTGGATCAGACCAAGGCCCATCAAGTCCAGCAGTCTGGTCACACAATGGCCAACCAGGTGCCTCTAGGAAGCCACAAACAAGATTATCCCATGATTGCTAAGCTTATTTGGGAGTTTTTGATGAGGTAACTTGTCAAAAGTCTTTTGAAAGCCCAAGTATATAATATCTACTGAGGCACGGTTGTCTACATGTTTGTTCACATTCTCAAAGAACTCCAAAAGGCTAATGAGGTGACACTTCCCTTTGCAGAAGCCTTGCTGATTTCCCCCCAGCAAGTTTTCTTCTTCTACATGCCTAATAATTCCATGTTTGATTACAATTTCTACTAATTTGCCTGGGACAGATGTTAGGTTAACTGGTCTGTAATTTCCTGGATCCCCTCTGGACTCCTTTTTAAAAAATCATTGTACCATTTGTTACTACTCTCCAGTCCTCTGGTTCAGTGGCTAATTTTAGGGACAAGTTACATATTCTAGTTGGTAGATCAACAGTCTCACATTTGAATTCCCTAAGAAAGCTCAGATGTATGAAATCAGGACCTGGAGACCTATTGGTATTTAATTTCCCCCATAGGTCTAGGACTTCATCTCTCATCACCTCAATTTGACTCAGTTCTTTAGCCTCCTTGAACAACAAGCTTCTACTGGGGCTTCAGTATATGAAATATGACTATTGGTATTATGACCCATTAGCTTGTTTCAGACATCATGCAAAACTTGATTTATTTTAACTATAATTAATTAGCTCACAGGTGATCATGCAATCCTTAACTTGAGTTCATTCACAAGTTATGATGAAGTGAGCTCTTGAAAACTAATACCCCCAGAATGTTGTCAGTCTCTAAAGTTCTACTGGACTCAAATCTAGCTATTCTACCACAGACCACCACAGCTACCCCCTGAAACTCTCTCAGGTCTTAAAAATCATAGCAGTTATGAAAGATATCTTGCGGAAATTGCACCTGACATCTCACCCTCAACTTGCTGATTCATTGACCACACCCTGGACATTCTACATTTACAGCCTTCTTTTACATTTAAAGATTTCCTGGGCTGGACATGTAAAAGATGGATTTCAGAACTCACCATGGAAATTCCAGAAGATGCAAGTTATTTGCTGGCAAATTATGAGCTTGTTTTTCCACTTAGGGTAGCAGGGTTGGAGTTCGGTTCTAAGGTGGGTCGAATGGGTGTGCTTTCTGCTTGTTATAGCTTTACAATATTTTCCATTTGCTTGTTATGTGCACAGTTTGGTTCACGCTACAACGGGAGTAATCAGCAGAAATCTGAGCTTTGACACAGTTTAGGAGGAACATTCTGCAAACTGGAAATGTTACAACAGTGGGAGAGGAGAGGAGAGGAGGAGGCAAGCGGCAGGAGAATCATTTTCAGTTCTAGCACATGGGGTGGTTATTTGCATCTCACAAGCTATCCAAAAACCAGTTTTGCACCATGTGAGGATACACTGGTAAAATGAAATCAAGGTACTCCAAGATCTGGCACTAGGGCTTTGGAATCTATCTATTTTTGGCCAAAATGTTGGAAGGAAACTCCATGCTTCCATGTTATTTCTTTCCTAGAGATCACTGAGTCTGCTTCATTTCCTGCACAGACAGCACTTATGAGCAAAACAGAAATCCAGTTTGTTGTTTGCCACATCCAAGGAGAACACAGGCATCTTTTCTGCCCCATGTCCATACAATGAAAACAAGCTACCCTTCACAGATTTCTCTTCCAAGAAAATTATACAAAATGTGATGGATTTCTAAAACAGAAATGACTTTTGAATAGAGAAATCATTTTGAAATTGCTCTTAGTTGGACTGAGTATTGGAGTAGAAAGACCTGGGTTTTGCAGTTAGATAATTTTCGACTCTGGATGTAATGATGTCCGTAATGTTCTCTTTTACATGTAGGTCAACCCCTGATTAGGAGCTCCGTGGCGCAGAGTGGTAAGGTGAAGTACTGCAGTCCAAGCTCTGCTCATGACCTGAGTTTGATCCCGACGGAAGTCAGTTTCAGGTAGCCGGCTCAAGGTTGACTCAGCCTTCCATCCTTCCAAGGTCGGTAAAATGAGTACCTGGCTTGCTGGGGGCAAAGGGAAGATGACTGGGGAAGGCACTGGCAAACCACCCCATAAACAAAGTCTGCCTAGTAAACGTTGGGATGTGACTTCACCCCATGGGTCAGGAATTACCCAATGCTTGCACAAGGGACCTTTACCTTACCAACCCCTGATATTTGTGTAAGCTTTAGTCTCAAGGGGTGGAGCCCTTGTTTAGTATATGAACACTTGGTGGGCACTGGGAAAGGTATTGGTGGGTACCACTGCACCCACAGGCATTATGTTTGAGAATCCCTTCCCTATACTTTTAAGTTCCAGTTCATACACCTAGATGGCCTACATGGCAAATCAACGGGCAGTCCAGGACAAAACACTGACTTTTAGAATCACATCCCATCTATAAAACAGAAGCAACCTCTCTTCCTACCAGGGTAGGTTTTGCTACTCCATGAATCTGATAACAGTGGCTGCTGCAAGCAGAGCTGTAGTGATTAACCAGACTACTGCATGTGTATGAAATATGGTTTTGCTCATGAGATGCCAGGGCTTCCTCTGGGCTGCCAACTCCAAACAGGGAAATGTCTGGATATTTGGAGGTAGATGCTAGGGAGGGTGAGGTTCAGGGAGGGGAAGAACTTCAGCAGGGTTATAGAGTTCACCCTCCAAAGCAGCCAATTTCTCCAAGTGAATTGATTCCGTAGTCTGGAAATTAGTTGCAATTCCAGGAGATCTCCCCACCTGTATGCTGACAACTCTACCTATTAGGTAAGATGCCCCTCCAGACTCAGTCAGTGCAAGTATTAGCATATAAACTTGAATTATAACCTGATGGCAGTTTACCATCATACCACTCACCAAAACTAGAGAAGCAATGGGAAGATTTTGAGCAAGGCAAATACACAGAGAGGTTAGCATGCAGGAGGTATGAAGTCTCTGCTGACAAGGCTTGAATATAGTAGGCAAGTTTGAAACTGACTGATCTGAAGCATGTATAGGGTGCCTCCTACCAAATGATAACTTTTTTGAGGACCTAAAAACAAAGCATTTTGGTCACATACTTGTTCTTTTGTCCTTCTGAAGGAAGCCAGATTATGGTTTTTTTTTTTTTAATGGACCCGAGGGAAGAGTACCCCAGAACATGTGAAAGGTGACACCATTGTGCTATATATTTATCCAGGATATCTATTTATCCCACATTTGCCCCCAACGAAGTCAGGGTCCAAGACAGGTGAGAACAATAAATGGAACATTATCATTACTGAAATATTTAAATTACGCAGGTGATTAAAAACGTAACTAAATATATATAACAGCTAAGCCAGAGCTAATTTAAGCTTCCTCGTTGGAAAACCTCATGGGTAGGTGACTGCCTCACTGCTTCTGGGAGGCTGTTTCATTACTGTCAGGCAGCATTACAACAGAAAAGGCCTGGCCAGGGGGACTTTCAGGAGACTATGGCATTTTATGCAGAGACGTTACCCCTGCCAACTGCTTCAGAGCTTTCTTTTGATTATGCATGCCTTTTCCACCTGTCAGAGGTCACCTGTATCTCCTCATGTGTTTTACCCATGTTTTCCAGATGCTGTTTTAGCCAGAATCTGGAAAATGTGGGCAAAATGTGCAGGGAGAATGAGGCGACCTCTGACAGGCAGAAAAGGCATGCATAATCAAAAGGAAGCCCTGAAGCAGCCGGCGGGGGTGACCACGGGGAAACGTCCCTGCATAAAAGGCCCTTGTTTTTACCAAACACATTTAAGATAAAGGAAATTCAGTTTTTAAACTATTCCTTCTTTACTGTAGAGGGGCCATAGTTCAGTGGAAGAGCACATGAAAATAGCCCCAAATTCAACTGCTGCCATTTCTACTTAAAATGATCACAGGTAGAATGGTTCCAAAAGATAGGGTTGCCAACCTCCAGGTACTAGCTGGATATCATCTGCTATTACAACTGATCTTGAGCCGATAGAGATCGTTCACATGGAGAAAATGGCAACTTTGGCAATTGGACTCTATGGTATTGAAGTCTCTTCCCTCCCCAAACCCCACCCTCCTCAGGCTCCACCCCAGAAACCTCCTGCCCGTGGTGAAGAGGGACCTGGAAACCCTACCGAAAGGCCTTTTCCTGAGAGAATGGCCAGTCAGAGACAGGATTACTTACCCTGGGCTGGAAAATTCCTGGACATTTGGCAGTGGAGCCTGAAGAGGGGGAAGTTTAATATGGGTGGGGAGGTGAGCAGAGATATAATGTCATAGAGTCCACCCTCTGAAGCTGCCATTTTTTTTCCAACGGAGCTGATCTATGTCATCTGGAGATCACTTGTAATTTTAAAGAACTCCAGGTCCCACTTGGAGGTTGGCCACCCTACCTCAGAGTAGACCCAGTAGAGCTAGATATAGCAACAGCCTGGCAACTATGTGCACTTTTATGTTCATATGTTGGCTCCTAACCTAAAAGGATTAAAAAAAAAATAACCTGTAGTATGGCCCTGACCTAGTTATTTCATGCTAGCCCAACCTCATCAGATCTTGGAAGCTAAGCAGCCTTGATAATACTTGGATGGGAGACCAACAAAAAAGTTCAGGGTTCCTATGCAGAGCTAGGCAATGGCAAACCATCTCTGTACATCTCTTGCCTTGAAAACACATCTGGAGTCACCGTAAATCAGCTGCGACCTGATGGCACTTTCCATCACCACCAGCATGCCCTTGAAGAGCTGCTTCCTAACCATATTTCCACAGACATTTACAATCAGGGCTTTACTCGCTAGACACCCACATCAGCTGCTGACCTTTAATAATGAAGGGAGAAAAACATCAATGTGCAAAAAAAAAAAAAAAAAAAACTTCCTGCAAAATATGTCAATGTAGTTAGTAGAACGGTACCACAACACAGTGTTCAAAACCAGGTTCGTGTAGCCTGCTGAAAGAGTGCCACCGTCTGTCACTGCAGTAAAAGAAAAACCCAGGGCGAAAACGCCTGGTCGCTTTAGCCTCCTTTATTCCCTGTTTCAGCCAGGATTCAGCCAGGATCGAATGCACGTTTGGCGAAACGCATGTGTTCGATCCTGGCTGAATCCTGGCTGAAACAGGGAATAAAGGAGGCTAAAGCGACCAGGCATTTTTTGCCCCCACACTCAGTCCTATTTCTTTGCCTTTTTGAACATGGGGCATCTTTCTGAACTGCCTTTCAAACATCACAGCCCAGAGTTGGGATCTGTGTGCATAAGGACTAGTGCAATAGACCAGTAATCTAGCATTGACATTCGAGGATTACTAGGCAGGGATGTCTCAGACCCCTTCCCAAAGTCAGTCAGCCACAGAAGGTTGCAGGAGTAGAAGCAGCTGAGGTTGGCAAAGCAGTTCTGCTAGATGCAGGGCTGACTCTTGGGAGGGGCTGGTGGGGGCAGCTGCTCCAGATGTGGGAAGAGGAGGGGCACCCCTGTGGTTGCAGACAGAGGGGCCCCCACTGCGGCAGCCAGGATAGAGGCTGCGGGCATGACTGCCTGCCATGCTGATAACCATGTGGCTTTCTGCCTGAGCAACAGCACAGGGACAGAAAACATCAACATCCATTCTTGCTGGCAGCAAGAGGGGTAAGCAGGGCGCAGCTTGCCGATGGGGCTCTGAATCCACAGAGCTGAGTGCAAATGGGCCTCTTGGCACTCCCCGTCTAGGGCATGCCAATGGAGGAGCTTGGTGAGAAGCAACCCAGGCATTGGCCTTTGGAAGGGAGGCTGCCCAGGAGACACCAGTCTCGGGGTGGGGGGAGCCTGCAAGTGAGTGGCTGCCATCACTGGGAAGGGGCTGTGGCAAGAGGTAGGGTCATGGGGCAGAGGAGGCCTTGCGAAGGGCGCGCACTGTTATGAGGAAAAGGGGTAGCGGCGCCAAGAAGCCTCTTGAAAGTTAACAGGAGCCGATAGGACATTTGAGGGGGGAGACACGTGCTTGTTGAGTGCTTGAGAAGGTGTTGGGTAGGGCTGTCAAAAAAAAAAATTCGGTACAGTTCGGATTCGGCCGAATTTGGCCCTTGTGGGTTCCGTACGTGCTGAAGTCCGAACTCCCCCACTTCGGATCCGTTCAATTCGGCGGGAATTCAAAGTTCGGAAAAAAAATTCGGCCGAATAAAGCCATTAAAAACACAACCGCGCCTTTCCGCGGCTCTGGGGGGGGGCATTTTTGGGCTTAGAGGTCCCAAACTTTCAGCAGAGCTTCAAAGGACGTATATTGAAAGACTCCCCGAGTTTTGTAAAGATTGGGTCAGGGGGGGCTGAGATATGGGCCCTGAAAGGGGTCCCCCCCACCCTTAATGTGTATCTCAGCAGAGCTTGCCGCCCACGCACAAAGCTCCCGGCCGACAAACAGCTGATGAGAGCAAGGGCGGGGCAGGTGCTAAGAACTTTGCAAAGCAACACAACTGAAAAGCAACACCTTTGCAAACATGCAAAGGGCGGGGCAGGTGTGAAGAATTTTGCTAAACAATACAACTGCAAAGCAACACAAGCACGCAATGCAACACCTTTGCAACAGTGCAAAGCAACACCTGACACCTGGGAGTTTGCAAACCATGGAAAGGGACAGAGGCAGCTAGCTATGCATAATGAGCAGGAGGGGGTGGAATTTCTCCTTTTGCATTGGACTTGGGACCAGGCAGATGCATTCTTTAAGTCACCATTTGAAAACCAGTTTTGAGCAAGCATCAAAATAACCTAACTGATCTTATGAATGAGGGAAAACCTGAAGAATAAAAATGAAGCCCCCCCTCAAACCAGGGAGAGAGAGACTGGAGGGGGAACACACATCCCAGGCAGAACCGGCAAAAGCCCCCTTTGGCTCCCCCCCCACCCACAGAAACTGCTCCCTCCCCCCACACACACACAGACTCTGCTTCCCCCCCCACACACACACAGAAAAGAAAAATTATAGATTAAAGCCCCCAAAGGGGTCTTACTGTGGCTGTCTTCTGTTCCAGCAGGAGGGGCTGGGAGGCTGGGTAATCCAATATGATTCCATTTGTATCCAATATAAGATCCATTCGTATGCATCTCTCGAGGGTGATCCATTCATCCCAATAGGGAAAAGGGGAAAGCCCATATCTCGGGGGGCCCTGACCCAATGTTTACAAAACTTGGGTGGTCTCTTAAAAAGCCTTGACTGAAGCTCCGCTGAAAGTCTGGGGTCGGCACACCCAAAAATGCGCCCCCTGCAGCCACGGAAAGAGAAAAGGGGGGGGAGCCGATATTTCAGCCCCCACTGAACCCATCTTTACAAAACTTGGGTGGTCTCTTAAGAGGGATTCTCTGAAGCTATGATAAAAGTTTGGGGGCTGAACCCCCAAAAAAGCGCCCCCTGCAGCCACAAAAATGGAAAAGGGGGGAGAGGAAAAAGGGGTGGAGCCCATATCTCGGGGGGCCCTGACCCAATGTTTACAAAACTTGGGGGGTATCTTAAGAAGCCTTGTCTGATGCTCCGCTGAAAGTTTGGGGTCGGCACACCCAAAAATGCGCCCTCTGCAGCCATGGAAAGAAAAAGGGGGGAGCCCATATCTCGGGACCCCCTGACCCAATGTTTACAAAACTTGGGTGGTCTCTTAAGAAAACCTGTCTGAATATCCCCTGAAAGTTTGGGGTCGGTACCCCAAAAAATGTGCCCCCTGCAGCCACGGAAAGGAGCGAATGTGCACAAGCACCCCCTCACACACACATGAGGATTTCCCTCTCTCTCTTTCTTTCCCCGGCCGGCCGCACATCAGCTGATTCCTCCAGTACTCAATCCTGACTGATTGGCCAAAAGAAGACCCAGCTTGGCCACCGATTGGCCGGGGGAGGAGAATGCTGCTTACTGAAGGTTATGCTGCTTACTGACGGCCCCGAATTGGCCGGTTTTATTCGCGAACTGCCGAACTCGCTGAATTCGGCCCCCCCGGTTGCCCGCCAGTTTTGAGTTCTGTTCCTCCCGAACTAAAAACCGCCGAATCAAGGGAAATTCGGCTGATTTTCAGTTCGGGCCGAACCGAATTGACAGCCCTAGTGTTGGGTTGGGTGAGCTTGATTTCCATAGAAATCTGTGTGAGAACTCCAGCTCCAAAGAAAAAAGTAAATTACTTCTATTCTGTCTGGCTTTGTCTAAGAATTGCTGTACCCCATTTATCCTATCACTTTCTTTCTTTTTTCTTAATGAAAATGGTAGTCTGTAGCAAGCAAAATAAATAGCTGTCCTGTGGCACCTTAAAGACTCAATAAAAATTTTATTCCAGGAATGGCTTCGTAAAAAACATAGAGTAGAACCCATTTCTTCAGATGCTATGAGTGGGTACGGTTTGAAATCTTTTATAAAAAGTGATCACCTCTCTGGCCCAGCAAAGGCTTGAGATGCAAAACACGGAGGGGGTAAACCATCCAGGACAACTTCATGGTGTTTGCATTCCCAATTCAATGCATATCTTTTTCTGATTAAATTTCATTAAAAAAAAATCCCAACAGTTCAAAAGGACAACAATTCATAGAATTCAATCCAATTTATTCTATCATTTAAAAGAGTTGTTGATTATATATGTATATCACATACACTGATTATATATGTACACATAAAGAAAAAAAATATGTATATAATATATGAGGGATGTCATTTTGTACTTTTGCCCCCCCCCCTTTAAAAAAATGTAGCTCTGGCCCTAGTTAAATGCAATATGACTCTGCTGCTGGTAGAAGAAATGGCCTGTTGCAATATTCTCTCTCCCCCTCCCTTTGGCCCAGAACTTTGCACCCCCCTCCAATTTCTTTGGAGGGGCAGCCTGAGTCACCGTTTGAGAACCACTACCCTACGGTGACCTTAGAAGGGGAGTGTTTCATTCAGTAGCATATGTTAAACCAGTATGCCCTGGGAATACAAACTCTCTTTTCATTTGTCATATTTAACAGCATCAGATAGGAAAGATTCCCAGAATCCATTATGAGATAAAATCATTAAGTTGTGTTTCATCTCAAGCACTCTCTGGGCTTTGAAGTTTGATATTGGTGGGAAAGGACAAACACATCACATGAAAGTGTTGCAACAGCACTATAAATTGTGGCGCCTCCCCGCTAGAAGGGCTGACAAATTAAAAGAAGGAGCCCTTCAAGCAGCCTTTGCACAAACTTCTTAGAACTGTATATATTATTTTGGTGACTTTGGATGAGTGTCAGAAAATCAAAATGTATGCTATATTTTCCAGTTTACTTTGCAAGGGTGTGTGTGTGTGTGTTTTTCTCTCCTTCTCCCAGTCCGTTACTCATTTTAGTAATTAGGAAAGCTCTTTCCTTTTTTGGGCTGCAATTTAAATTGCTTCCACCCAAGGACTTAAGCCAAACGGAATGGTCTCATGCTAAGTCAAGTACTGAGTGGTGTAGGTTGCAAATAGGGTTGCCAGCTCTGGGTTGGGAAATACCTGGAGATTTGCGGGATGGAGCCTGAGGAGGGTGGGGTTTGGGGAGGGGAGGGATTTCAATGTCATAGAGTCTAATTGCCAAAGCAGCCATTTTCTCCAGGGGAACTGATCTTTGTCGCCTGGAGATCAGTTGTAATAGCAGGAGATCGCCAGCCACCACCTGGAGGTTGGCAACCCTAGTTGCAAAACTAGATACACATTGCATGCAGGTCCCCCTGAACTGAGCAGGTAAGCAAACCCGAGAGACATATCAAGATTCAGAGTGGAAAGCATATAAGAAAGGATCTATCTATAGTAGGATTGGCCTTGGGAAATTCCTGGTGCTTTGGGGGTGGAGCTGGGGAAGGTGGACTTTGGGGAGAGGAGGGGCATCAGCACAGTACAACGCCACAGGGTCCACCCTCCAAAGCAGCCTTTTTTCTCCAAGGGAACAAGTCTCTGTAGCCTGGATATCAGTTGTAATTCTAGGAGATCTCCCACCCCTGCATGGAGTTTGCAGCTCTAATCTACAGGTGCCTACAGCACAGAAGCCAACAAGAGGAAAATGCCATTGATTGGAGTATTGCATTCTCATGAGCAAATGCATGAACAAGCAGCAAATGCTCGATATGCTCGGGAAACTAACTATTGTGAGACAGGTTGCCTTCCACTGTTTCCTAAAGACAGCCACCCATTATGAGACCAAGAAACATAGATGACACTAGAAGGCTGTTTCCACACAGTGACAGGAAAAGCCAAACCCACAGTAGTGGGGTGGAAGTATGCTAGGATGGCATCCACATGTCTTTCCCTGTGCTCTTCCCTGTTATCCCCGTCCCTCTGTCTTGTCCTAGCTAAGCAATCTCCTCCCTGCATAGCTGATCTGCAGTTCACCACTGAGCTGCAAAAGTCTTATGAAAGTCTGCCAGGGAGTGGAATAGCTCTTAGCTCCACCATTTTGAAGGTTGGACTTAGCTCCCCCTCCGTCACCAGATTAGTTGAGGGCAGTTTCCACATGGAGGGTCTACCTGCAGCACCCTGCATTTCCCTTTAAGTTGGAGCACAGGAGCTTTTTAATTTGTTCTAGCTTAAAGAGGAAAACCTGAGAGCTCCAAGTGCTATGGCACAAAGACCGCAGCATCATGTGGAAGCTCCCCCCAAAAGCTTGCATTCCACCCAGGAAAAAATTCCCCCAGAAGAAGCAACCAAAGAGAGCTTAAGAGTGCAATCCTATGCACACTCACCTAGCAGTAATCCCCACGGAATACGGGTAGACTTACTCACTTTCTAACACCCCCTTTCTGTTGTACACATAAACCCAGCCTCATGGATTTACAACCCTATGCATCTGAAAAACTGAGGTCTGACTCACAAAAGCTTATGCCGGGATAAATTTTGTTAGTCTTTAGGGTCTCGCTGGACTCCTGTTTTATTTTACTGTTGAGCAGACATGCATAGAATTATGCTGTAAAACCAGACTCATATGTATCATTTATGTTTGTCTGCTATTGTTGGCAGTTTCAAATGCCCTTTTCCCAGGGCATCTGCTGATGACCATGCAGTAAGGTTCATTTACAAACACGTTTCAGCCACCCTGCCCTTTACAGAGCATATATGATTTTAGCCTTAGACACTAAATACTTCAACTGCCCTAATAGCCAGTGAAGGTTACTAATGAGACGTCTAAAATCATGTAGTGCTTCTTGAATAAACATGTACAAATAATTTGCTAGTGCCGATAGCAGTTTCTTGCTACTAAAAGAATGCATGGGTGGGTGGGTAGAAGAAAATTGGGCCTAGAAGATACAAGCCTTGTGGTTAGGTTTGCCAACCTCCAGGTGGTGGCTAGAGATCTCCTGCTATTATAACTGATCCCCAGATAGGGTTGCCAACCTCCAGGTAATAGCAGAAGATCTCCTGCTATTACAACTGATCTCCAGCCAATAGAGATCAGTTCACCTGGAGAAAAGGACCGTTTTGGCAATTGGACTCTATGGCATTGAAGTCCCTCCCCTCCCCAAACCCCACCCTCCTCAGGCTCCACCCCCAAAACCTCCCACCAATGGCGAAGAGGGACCTGGCAACCCTTTCTCCAGCCGATAGACAGCAGTTCCCCTGGAGATAATGGTTGCTTTGGCTATTGGACTCGATGGTATTGAAGTCCCTCCCTTCCCCTAACCCTGCCCTCCTCAGGCTCCACCCCCAAAATCTCCAGGTATTTCCCAACCCAGAGTTGGCAACCCTACTTGTGGTGCACATCTTCTGAGGCCTTGGTGATCTGTTGAATAGTAAAGTGGCAGGACCCCTAGAAGCTGAAAAGATCCCTTTGATGACTGGGGAAATGTGAGCTCACAGGAGGGGGTGTAGAGTTTCCAGGTCCCTCCTGGCCACCAGTGGGGGATGGAGGGATAGGGTTGGGAAACTTTTGGAGATTTGGAGATGGGGCTTGGGCAGGACAGGGACCTCAGTGGGATACGGTGCCATAGAGTCTACCCTCGGAAGCATCCATTTTCTGTAGGTAAACTGATCTCTGTAGTCTGAAGTTGAGCTGTAACTCCAGGGGATCTCCAGGTCCCACCTGGAGGCTGGCATCCCTAGGGGGGTGGTCCTCAGCCATTTTTCTCCCTACAGTTTGGCTTCAAACTGAAAGGAATTAAATGACTGCTGGCTTGCTTCTGTACTTCCTTTCCTATCTCTACACTTGTCCAATGGAGGACTTGTGCCTTCATTCCTCTTTCATGGTCTCTGTGCTACAGGCAAAAGACCCTGTCCGTTTTTGTTCTCCACCCCGTTTAAGCACCAAGAACATTCAAACACAGACTAGGAATGGAAAAGACCATCCTTGATCACCAAATATAGTTGACTTTCAGATAAAAGCCAACATTTTTATGACACTCAAAATGGATTGTTTATTCATCTTTTTAAAATTTTCGTCACCATCTCAATTTGTTTTATGACTTGGGTGATCCCCAGCAGGGTGGGAGTTTTTGTGATATTGTCCAATTGGGTTTGCCCTCTCTCAGAGGCTGAGAGTCAGATCAAATCTCCCTTTGTAGTCTATAACATTATTTTTAAACAATAACATCACTAGATTTCTAAACCTATTGGTTCTTTGCTGAAATCAGTTAAAGGAAGTGGAAGAGGTAAGCATATAATATTAGAAATGGTTTTATACAGACTTTTCCCCCATACACTACTTTTGAGACATTGACCAATGGCAGTAACTTTACTAACATAAAGCACCGCAAAATCTTTGAAGCATTCATTGGCCCTTCTACAATTCAGATTTGATGGTAAAAAGAAACACCTCTACCCGCCAATCAATCGCCCACAAAATCAGTAATTGCTGATCAGGTCATGTAGACAAATATAAAACATTTGATGCATGCCTACAAATAAAGGTCATCTAATACCCATACTAAAAGTAGTTTAAACTAAAAAAATTATTTCTAAAAAAAAGAAAAGTACATAATACTACTGTTCAAGGAGAAAATAAATTTCCACAATACCCACTGGCACTGAAGGTAGAGGATAAAGAGACCCATTGTGGTGTTTTGGTTAAGAGCAGTGGTTTGGAGCGGTGGACTCTGATCTGGAGAACAGGTTACGGGGTTTGATTCCCCACTCCTCCACATGAGCAGCAGAGGATAATCTGGTGAACCGGGTTGGTTTCCCCACTCCTACAAATGAAGCCAGCTGGGTGATCTTGGGCTAGTCACAGCTCTATTAGAGCTCTTTCAGCCCCACCTACCTCAGAGGGTGTCTGTTGTGGGGAAGGGAAGGTGATTGTAAGCCAGTTTGGTTCTTCCTTAAGTGGTAGAGAAAGTCAGCTTATAAAAACCAACTTCTTCTTCTTCCTCCTCCTCCTCCTCCTCCTCCCTGAAATCCAACCATCTATTCATTTTCCTCTGTTTAGGAATTTAGAAGTTATTTCTAATCAACTCCATTTTTAAATTTTAAGAAAGAAGGAGCAGGAAGGGAGGTTCTGCAAAATTTCAGCATTTCATTCTGTAGATGTTGTAAACAATGATATGTTGTTGCATGGTGTAAAGGACTTCTTAAAAATTCATTGCCATCTTTTTTTCCCCTTTCCCCTCTCTCACAGCTCTAAAGGTTCCATATCTACATGAATCATTGCTATCTAAAAGAAGTTGTTGAAGTCATTATTTTGAAGGACCACCGACACAAAGAGATCTAGATAGTCTCCATTCTTTCAGATGGTTTGGATTCAGAACTCTAAGGACAGCAGATGGTAAAAACACATTCCCAGTAGCATAATAAAAATGTTCTAGTTATGATGAGCTAAAACAATCATGTGATATCATCACAGAATTTTTGAGATGGAAGTGGCAACATGCCAAATGCATGTTCTAATGTGTACAATTGAAAGAGAAATGGGGTAAAGCAAGAACATGTCAGAAATGCAAAGTTCCAGTCAAAGGGAGTCAATATGCCCACTGTCACATGAAATCAGAAGTCTCCCCAGTATGGCTACTGTTTAGATCTAATGCCAGATTATTTACACTTCTGTGAGGCAGAAAGGGTTTTCTAAAAATACTGTACTGTAGAAACATATTTTGAGAGCAAGCATGGTGTAGTAGTTAAGAGTGGCAGACTCTAATCTGGAGAACTGGGTTCAATTCCATACTCCTCCAGATGAAGCCTAGTAGATGACCTTGGGCTAGCAATAGTTCTCTCAGAACTCTCTCAGCCCCACCTACCTCACAGGGTGTCTGTTGTGGGGAGAGGAAGGGAAGGTGATTGTAAACCGGTTTGATTATCCTTAAAAAGGTAGAGAAAATCAGCATATAAAAACCAACTCTTCTTCTAATTTTTTTAAAGATATTACAAGGGGAAAACTAATGTCACATTGGTGCAAAAGAATAACTGGAAATATGAGTTTTGGGGAAAGAACTCAGAAAGGGATGAAAAAAGACTCCTCAAACATTGAAGAACCCACAAAAAATGAACATTTATGGAAATATCCAACGAAGATATCCCCTTTCTATCTCCCACAAGCCTCTTCCTGTGTTTTTTAATCAATCTTTCTTCAAGAAATCACAGTAAAAGTGAAACTACTAAGGCAAGAACATGTCAGACAGGCAAAATTCCAGTCAAAATCAGTTAATATGCATTATAAACATTATCGCTGTCTACTCACACACAGCCTGATAAAGCCAGGAAGATTGTCAGACACAGTAGCTATGATCCCAGCAGCAACGGAAGCATTCATTTCACTCAAGGGTTGAGCTCCAACGATTCTGGACTACAGTTTTGCTCCCAAGGCCACAGAAAGCACATTTTCCAGGGAAAGAAGAACTCACTTGTATAACGTCTGGGCATGCGAGCTAGGTTGATATATGGGGTTGCCAACCTCCAGGTACTAGCTATAGATCTCCTGCTCTTACAATTGATCTCCAGCTGATAGAGATCAGTTCACATGGAGAAAATGGCCGCTTTGGCAATTGGACTCTATGGCTTTGAAGTCCCTCCTCTCCCAAAACCCCGCCCTCCTTAGGCCCCACCCCAAAAACCTCCCAGCTCCCATCGGTGGCGAAGAGGGACCTGGCAACTAGGGCTGTTGAATTTAAAAAAATTCGGTATAGTTCGGATTCGGCTGAATTCGGCCCATTTAGATTCGGGATATGCCGAAGTCCGAACTCCCCCACTTCAGGTCCGTGCAATTCGGCGGGAATTCAAAGTTCGGGAAAAAAATTTGGCCGAATAAAGCCATTAAAAACACAACCGCACCTTTCCGCGGCTCTGGGGGGGCATTTTTGGGGGTACAGGTCCGAAACTTTCAGCGGAGCTTCAAAGGACCCTTCTTGCCAGACCCCCCCAAGTTTTGTAAAGATTGGGTCAGGGGGGGGTTGAGATATGGGCCCCGAAAGGGGTCCCTCCCACCCTTAATGTGCATCTCTGAGCAGAGCTTGCCGCCCACGCACAAAGCTCCCAGCCCCGACAAACAGCTGAGAAGTTTGCAAAGCAACACAACTGCAAAGCAACACAACTGCAAAGGAACACAACCCTGCAAAGCAACACCTTTGCAACCGTGCAAAGCATGGAAAGGGACAGAGGCAGCTAGCTATGCATAAGGAGCAGGAGGGGTGGAATTTCCCCTTTTGGATCGGACTCGGGACCAGGAAAATGCATTCTTTAAGTCACCATTTGAAAACCAGTTTTGAGCAAGCATCAAAATAGACCTAACCGATCTTATGAATGAGGGAAAACCTGAGGACACACTGAAGCCCCCCCTCAAACCAGGGAGAGAGAGACTCGAGGAGGCACACCCCCCCAGGCAGAATGGGCGAAAGCCCCCTTTGGCTTCCCCCCCCACCCACAGAAACTGCTCCCTCCCCCCCACACACAAACTCTGCTTCCCCCCCACACACACACACAGGAGGAAAAGTATAGATGAAAGCCCCCAGAGGGGTCTTACTGTGGCTGTCTTCTGTTCCATCAGGAGGGGCTGGGAGGAGGACTGGGTAATCCAAGACAATTCCATTTAAGCACGGGACGTTTTGCTCTGGAGATGCATACAGGATCGGGTGATCCATTCATCCCAATAGGGAAAAGGGAAAAGGGGAAAGCCCATATCTCGGCCCCCCCTGACCCAATGTTTACAAAATTTGGGGGGTCTCTTAAGAAAACTTGTCTGAAGCTCCGCTGAAAGTTTGGGGTCTGTACCCCCAAAAATGCACCCCCTGCAGCCACGGAAAGAGAAAAGGGGGGAGCCGATATTTCTGCCCCCACTGAACCCATCTTTACAAAACTTGGGTCTCTTAAGAAGGCTCGTCTGAAGATATCCTGAAGGTTTGGGGGCTGCACCCCCAAAAAAGTGCCCCTGCAGCTATGGAAATGGAAAAGGGGGAGAGGGAAAAGGGGTGGAGCCCATATCTCGGGACCCCCTGACCCAAAGTCTACAAAACTTGGGGGGTCTCTTAAGAAGGCTTGTCTAAAGCTCCTCTGAAGGTTTGGGGTCTGTACCCCCAAAAATGCCCCCCTGCAGCTATGGAAAGAGAAAAGAGGGGGAGCCCATATCTCGGGACCCCCTGACCCAATGTTTACAAAACTTGGGGGGTCTCTTAAGAAGGCTTTTCTGAAGCTCCACTGAAATTTTGGGGTCTGTACCCCCAAAGATGCGCCCCCTGCAGCCACAGAAAGGAGCGAATGTGCACAAGCACCCCACACACACCCACACACGAGGATTTCTCTCACTCTCTCTCTCTCCCCGGCCTGGCCGCGCATCAGATGATTCCTCCAGTACTCAATCCTGACTGATTGGCCAGAAGAAGACCCAGCTTGGCCACCGATTGGCCGGGGGAGGAGAATGCTGCTTACTGACGGCCCCGAATTTGCCGGATTTATTCGTGAACTCCCGAACTCACTGAATTTGGCTCCCCCGGTTTCCCGCCATTTTTGAATTCGGTTCGTCCCGAACTAAAAACCGCCGAATCAGGGGAAATTCGGCTGTTTTTCAGTTCGGGCCGAACCGAATCAACAGCCCTACTGGCAACCCTATTGATATATTGGAGGAACTAGATAAATAGCAATTATACCAAAACAAAACCCCAAAGTAGACGTTTGGGGGATCTGCCCTACTAATCACAAAGGATTAGTGGGGAGGGACTCAATGGCAAAACATCTGCTTAGCATGTAGAAGGTCTCAGGTTCAATCCCTGCCATCTCCAGTTGAAAGGACCAGGTAGTAGACCTCCACCTGAGACCTTGGACAGCTGTAGCCAGTCTGAGTAGACAATACTGACTCTGATGGACCAGTGGTCTGATTCTGTATAAGGCAGCTTCATGTGTTCATGTGTACTTTCTAGTCAAATCATTGAACAAGCTCACAGCTTCAGTTACATGGGGGAATCATAATTTTATAAAGATATATATGGAATGTCTACTTATCCACACCTAAACTGAAAGCCTTGACACCTTTGCAAGTTTTTTTTGGTAAAAAGAAGCACAAAGAGAGAACTGGATTTCTTCAACTCTTAGAGAATAATTGGGAGGGGGAATTCTTCTGCATGTGTCTTAATGGGTAGAAATCTGGGGGCCGGCAGAGATGGAACAGCTGGAAATACCACAAACAAAAATTAAGACCTTTACTTGGTGCCCCGCCTGGTATACCCACAACATGGCTTAGAGCAGAGGTGGGACTGATGCCTGGGAAATCTCATATTCTTTTGACTTTTATGTTCTATATAAACTTTCTAAAACTGTTGGAAACACCCCACCAGTAAAATGCTTCCTGGAACAAAGTAAGAGCAAATTTAGGAACAATTGGACATCTCAGTGTGAACATAAAATGCTGGCCTTTGATATTTATCCCCAGAACGTAAGATACTGGTGTTTAGATCAGGCAAAAAAAATAATAATTGCAAGAGATCATTGTTCTGTTCAAGATAGGAGGTCAATTCCAGCTTCATTATTTTCACTATATCTCCTCTTTATTAGAATTGATCATACCCCTGAGACTGACTTTCCTGATTTAAATCTATCTCCCCGCTAGAGGTTGTTGGTGGGTTTTTTTGCACTGAGAGTCAAAACTATGTTCTTCCAATATCTTGTGGGATGAAACCAGACTATTCCAATGAACCAATGCTTTTGGAACAGTGAGGGATAGCTCAACAATAAATCTTTGCCTAGGGAAACAGGTCCTCGTCATGACTCTTGTTCAGATTCATATCCCTTTGAATGACAGAATGACAGGAATGTGAATGTACGCTCCCATCTGGAGACCCTCGCCTCCCACAATGTGTATAACCAGCAGTGGATCAGGCACATTATTATAGAAAAGGAGACACTCAGACATGTTGTATGCAGAAAAGACTGAGTTGCTGTATTACGTATCGAACAAAACGCTTACTCCATTTGCATGTCTGCCAGCAACATCATCACCATAATCAATTAATTTGAGGCCATTTCCTTCTGATGTTAATATTATCATGAGCATGTTGTGTTCAAATATAAATGTCAGATAAGGTACATTTCACAGCGTTTAGTCTTTCTGATTTTCCAGGTTCTTTGTTGTTCTCAAGCTTTGTAGAGCTTGCCATTTCTGCACAGTGTGTTGGGGTAAAAATCAGAGACAGAACTACGGGATAAAAGAAGATTTATTTATTAGGTGTTTAAAGGCAATCGCCTTTCATTATTGGGAAAGGAATGGCGCCCACTCAAAAGAGCAAAATAAGTCAACACGATTTGGAGTTATAGGAACAAAGGTGCTTTCGCATAAGCAGAGCTACTGAGCCTTAGTGAAATGAGCTATTGTGTGTTAACTTCTTTGTGCTTCAGCCAACTGTTCAAAGGTATTCCAGGAGATGATGAGCCATGAGCTCATCATATGTTGTAGGGTACATAAGGAGGTATTCCTTTATTTAATAACATTGTTATATGGCCTTTTCAAATTAAAACTACTCAAAACCGGATACAGTACAATAAATCCCTACACAAAAATCTCCTGAAATGTCCACAAGGTGACTTGTACATATCCTAGGTATGCTGAACAAAGGGTTGTAGTACAGATATAATACAGATATTATTTCAAATATTAACTCATCAAAACACCACCGGCGCATGGCCCCATTTAGTATAACTAATCTAGATAGAAAAATTAACAGGAGTCAGTAATATTGGTATGATCTGATCATTATTCTGGCTTATAGGGTTGCCAGCCTCAAGGTACTGGTCTTGAATTTCAAAGCTCTACATGATTTGGGACCAGCCCTGCTTTAGCCCTCACATACTTGGGACCAACCCTGCTTTGGCCCTCACTTTCCGAGATTAGGTGAGAGAAATCCTTTTCTGTGATAAGGGAGCATCAAATGTCTGTTATGGTTTGTCTTTTTCCAGGTTTCTTCCCCAATGTAAGAAACTGGCCAACCTTTGTTAGACTTAGCCACACAGTAAAATAAGAGATCACTGCAGACTAGGTGGTTTAGAATTGATCAATGTCAACTGTGCCCATTAAAAAGTAGCATGATAAAGAAGCATTATATAAACAATTTCTCTGCTGTTCTGCAAAGCCATTCCGAGAATTATCCTCTTCTGAGTATCCTTGGTTTTATACCTAGAGAAACGTGGAGCCGTCCTATGAAATTTTGCTGGGCTTATCAAAACCCTGTTGGCTTCCCTCAGAATTCTTCAGATGCTTCTCCTAAGGGGCACAGTTCAAGTTGACTTCAAATTTCACTGTAGACAAAACATATTTATTGAAGTTCAAGAAATGTAATTGTTCTTATCAAGGCTCATGGGCTCTCTCAAAATTCCACCTGAGGAGGAAAAGCCACATTTGCTTTGACTTTCACTTGACACAATATATTGGTGACAATTTTACTTTCATTTATCCATCCCTAGCAGGGCCCAGAGATTTAGGGTGGGGGAGGGGGGCATGAGCGCATTTTATCAGGTCCCAGGGCAGAGGCGGGTCACAGCCATGAGCCTGTTACCATAGTAGTGGTCTGTTTATGTTACTTCAGAAATAAAGTATAATCTTATCTATTGACCCGTGAAATTGTATATTGGAAATGGATGTAATCCGGTGTATATATGTATGACAAGTTCATACTGGGGCCAGAGAATCATGTCTGGGCCCCAGGCTGTGCTTCATTCCTAATTTATAGGGTTGCTAGGTCCCTCTTCGCCACCGGTGAGAGGTTTTTGGGGTGGAGACTGAGTGGGCGGGGTTTGGGGAGGGGAACTGCCAAAGTCCAATTGCCAAAGCAGCCATTTTCTCCAGGGGAACTGATCTCTGTCAGATGGAGATCAGTTGTAATAGTAGGAGATCTCCAGCTACTACCTGGAGGTTGGCAACCCTACTAATTTGTGGACTGAAATCCCACTACAGAAAAGGGACCCCATCACTTATGTGTAAACTTAGAAAACCATTGGTGGTAAGAAAGTAGCAGTTGCAGCAGAATTACTAGTTACTATTAGTAATTGTTGTTTATCATTACCAAGTCAACCTGCTGCTTAGATCAAGTTGAGCCTGGCTATAGTTCATCCACTGGCCATAGCTTAGTGGTAAAGCATCTGCGTGGCATGCAGAAGGTCTCAGGTTCAATCCCCAGTATCTCCAGTTAAAGGGACTAGGCAAGTAGGTGATGTGAAAGACCTCAGCCTGAGACCCTGGAGAGCCGCTGCCGGTCTGAGTAGACAATACTGTCTTTGATGGACCAAGGGCCTGATTCAGTATAAGGCAGCTTCATGTGTTCACTGACTGTACCCGGACCATATATTTGACCACTGAAAACACTCATTTGAACCCAGGAGTATGCTTTTGGACTCTTTATGTCAAAGTCAATCTGGCATGCTTGGGAAAAAAGGTATAATCTCTTCACACTGTCAAATGAATTCCCATTGCTTGGTGCATCTGGAAAATACCAGGCGGATGGGACTGACCTTTGTCTGGAACGTTTGGTTTTTACATGTCTCTGTCAAATGTCAGGCCTCCTTTTCTCTCACTGATTTCAGATATATTTCACCAGGATTTCAAGCAGTGAATCATCCTCAGCGATGCCAGCCATCTGTTTTGTCTGCCCCCTCAGTGTCTCAAATTAGATGATGGAGTGAAGGGCAGGGCAGGTTTTTGAGTGCGGCCATTAATGTTTGTGGAGGAGGGATACTGGCGGCAGATTTTCCATTTGAAATCATGGGCTGCGAAAGCTGGCAAGGAGAAGGATTAGAGAGGAGGAAGCTGGAGAAAAATGTCAGGAACAAGAAAATAAGGGAGGGGAAGGGGGAAGGAGAGAGGCAGAAGCACAAAAGGCTAGAGAGAAAAAACATGCAAAAAGAATGGAGGAAAAAAGAAATTAAAAAATACTGGCAAATAATGGTGATTAGCGTCACAGGAGTAAAGACTGGCTATCAAAGGCTATCCACAGCACTAAAGATTCTTTCTGTCTTTGTCCAGATTGTCCATTCCATCTAACTGCTTCACCCATCCCAAACATTTGACAAACTACCAGCTCAATGACTGAAGACATATTTTTCCTGGCTTCGGTTGCTCAACATCTGATCTGGCTACCACCAGCTGCCTTGGAGAATATGAGCAGGACATTTGGGCAGCCAGTTGATTTATACCACTGACATGTCAGAAGGTCCCCTATAAAAGCAGTGGAAGGAAACCAACCTGCAAAAGATGGGGAAAGTACATTCAGGCCGGCAGGGTGAGTGAGGGGACAGCATAAACACTATTTAACCGCACATGCAACAGGTGAAGTGGAATTCTTCAGCATGTCTGAGTCCTGAGAGCCAGTGTGGTATAGTGGTTAAGAGTGGTGGTTTGGAGTGGTGGACTGTAATCTGGAGAACCCGGTTTGATTCCCCGCTCCTCCACATGAGTGGTGGACTCTAATCTGGTGAGCCGGATTGGTTTCCCCACTCCTACACATGAAGCCAGCTGGGTGACCTTGGGCTAGTCACAGCTCTATTAGAGCTCTCTCAGCCCCACCTACCTCCCAGGGTGTCTGTTGTGGGGAAGGGAAGGTGATTGTAAGACGGTTTGAGTCTCCCTTAAGTGGTAGAGGAAGTCAGCATATAAAAACCAACTCTTCTTCTTTTTCTTCTTCATATGTACATTAGGTACACTAGAAGCTACTTGTCTCCTCGGATGTGGCGCTTTCATTGTTTGATGTCTGTGTAAAGGGCTGAAACATTAGGAAGAAATGTTAATGTTTCCATGTCCAGGGTGTAGAGGAATAAAAGGATCGCTGCCAAGAAGCCTCTTCACTGTTGCTGAGGCTGCCTCTGCCACCATTACATTGTGGAAGATGGGAAAAGGAAGCTTGGTGAGACTCCACAGTTCATGAAGAGAGTTGCATCCAGGTAGGGTTGCCAGCTCCGGGTTGGGAAATGCCTGGAGATTTTGGGGGGTGGAGCCTGAGGGAGGCAGGGTTTTGAAAGGGGAGGGACTTCAATGCCATAGAGTCCAATTGCCAAAGCAGCCATTTTCCAGGGGAACTGATCTGTGTCACCTGGAGATCAGTTGCAACGGCAGATCTCCAGCCACCACCTGGAGGTTGGCAGCCCTACATCCAGGTCCATTGTACTCCTGCTCTCAAGACTATGACAGGACCCCAAATCTGGAATTGTGGTTGGAATAACATCCCTCCTCAATTTTGAAAATTAACGCTTATTAGCTGGGGCCATTCTGAACCAAGCCAGTTGGAATTCACCTGTAACTGGTGTTCTCTACTTCTGCACTGAAGCTTTCCTATACACCCTTCCATGGATTTGAAAGCCTTCGTATCTGATCCCAGTGGTCGTCTTAGCCCCTGAACATCTAGGTTAGCTGCCCCAAACTCCAGGTTGGAGAAGCCCTTATTGACCCTGGCCCCACCCCCACAAAGGAGGGAGGAACAACAAGGAAGCACAAGCTGTTGCTGCTGCTGCTCATGCCCACCCCTCCTCCTCTGGGGCTTGGGCAGCAGCCAGCTAGTTTGGTGACCACCCTACCAGTCCACTCACTTCAGGCCTCAGGCAGCAGCTGGACAGCTTGGTGGCTATCATGGGCACTCGCCTGTTCCATCAGTTTAGCTACAGCTTCTCTGGGCTTGGGCAGCAACTGGTTGGGTGGCAGCCAGCCCCCATACATGTCCTCCTTCCACCTTCTTCTGTGCCACCACTTTCCACATCTAAACTGTTCATCTTTGGCTCCGACCTAGCTGGTAGCAGTCTGAGAAGAAGCAATGAGTGAGTCCATGCCATTACTAGGACTAGCCAGTCCCTTGTTCCTGAGCTGTTCTAACAGTTAAATCCCATCTACCTTGCAACTGGAAGTAACACTTGTCTTGATGTGTCAAAGAAACTGGTTCTAGTTCAGTAAAATGTATGCCACAATACATTTCTTATAGTGCAAGCCTATACAAGGTTACTCCAATCTAAGTCCATTGAAATGAGCGGGCTTAGACTGGAGTAACTCTCTTTAGGATTACACTTAGGGTTGCCAGCTCCAGGTTGGGAAGTACCTGGAAATTTTTGGGGTGGAACCTGAGGAGGGCAGGGTTTGGGGAGGAGAGAGACTTCAATGCCATAGAGTTCAGTTGTCAAAGCGTCCTTTTTCTCCAGGTGAACTGGTCTCTATCAGCTGGAGATCAATTGTAATGATAGGAGAACTCCAACTAGTACCTGGAGGTTGGCGACCCTAATTGCATTTATAGCCTTTAAGTTGCTACCAGTCTGCATTGTGTGGGCTGAAACAGACTAACATGGCTATACCACTGGACTAGGTATGTTTGAGCAGGTGGGACTGTAAAACTTGTAGCTGAAGACTTTATTTTAATTTTTATCTGGGGTAGGGAGTTTTCCCTAAAGCACACAGATACAAATGTTAGCAAACTGAGCAAAACACAGCCACAGAATACAACCGGCAGTGTCCGCACCTGTGACTGACTGTAAATTCCTCTGGACTTTCTGGTTTGTGGTTAGCCACTATATTTACCGTTCAACTAATGCAAGATTGCAATTTCTCATTATGAAAGGAAGGATTCATTGAATTATGTTCTTTGTCCTAGCACATGACTTTTTATTTTGCTGAATTTGGCTGAATACTAATGAGATATTGACTTTTCAAAAGACTTTAATACTGTATACAGGTCAGCGGCCTTTTTTGGTTATACTACAGCTGTTGAATGAATAATATTTGATAGAGTCATATAGCATAACCACAGGAGCACTCATTCCTTCCCAGTAACTCTGATTTCCTGGATCAAGGCTTAAGGTTGCACCCAAGACTGAAAATTACCTTTTGAAATTAATGGCTTTAAAAGACACACTTGTTAAATTACTCAGTCTGTGATGTTTCTGTCCAACTGTAATCTAGTCCTACTGAAATAAGTAACAGCATTTAGCTGTTGTAAGATGTTTACTTACACTGGGGATCCATAGTGGCTTACATCACTCTCCTCTCCCTCATTTTATCCTCACAACAAATCCCATGAGGTAGGCTAGGCTGATGTCCGGATGCATGACAGTGTTCTTTTGTGGTAAATGGACTTCCTTTGAAATAGGAAGAGGCAACTGCCTCAGGATACATATTGGAGCTCGCTAGGCTGGATCCCATCTAAAATTTTCATGCACAAAAGGACTTTTGTGCATGGAAGCAGAACTTCCCATCCTAGGGTTGCCAACTTTGGGTTTGGAAATACCTGGAGATTTTTGGGGCGGAGCCTGACGAAGGTGGAGTTTGGGGAGGGGACTTCAATGCCACAGTGCCCAATTACCAAAGTGGCCATTTTTCCAAATGAACTGATTTCTATTGGCTGGAGATCAGTTGTAATAGCAGGAGATCTCCAGCTAGTACCTCTTCCATTTTTGGCATCAGCTCATGGTAACTCCCCTCTTCAATTTTTGGCATCAGATCATGGTAACGTCTGAAATACTATTTAAAAGCTTGAAGAGGAACCAAGGACTTCCCTGTGATGATTGAATATAACCTAAGGACTACACCTATAATTTGAATCTTCAGTCTGGTTTGTTCCAGCCTGATTATTGTAACATACATTGTATATAGTAGGATAGATTATTTAGGTTGTTGGTTTCAATAAGTGTATAGTTGTGACTCGATGTTATATGTTGTAGTGATTTATATAAATATTTGCACTTTGTAATACTCATTCACTTCTGTGCTGATTTCCAAACCTTTCAGATACTGTATATGCACAGTGGTGTCTTTTTTCTTTCCAGTACCTAGAAGTTGGCAACCCTATCCCATCCCCTACTCGCTGCAGCTCAGAATGCCCCCCTGAAATGCTGCTGTTCTTGGGGAATGGGGGATTCCCAGAAGCAACATGAGGAGCAGTTGGAAAGTTGCCTTGGGAAGAGGAAATTAGCAAAACTTGCCCCGTTTACATGAATGTATCTTTTTCACAGCTTCCAACCCAATATAGGGGATGTCAGATTTGGACAGGTTTCCACAATTTGCTGCTTCCTAATGATGCATACCTATATAAAGCATAAAATAAGCTTTTCAACTGTGCAGTGGCGACAATGACATTTGACGATTCACAGGCTATCATGTAAGCAGATCCTAGAACATTTGCATATGGCAACATGCCAAAATTATTTCTTGCTGCCATCAACACCACAACTATTTAAAATTAGTTACTTGGGAACATTTCCATTACTTCCAATGGGTTTAGGCAACAAGACAAAGCTAAGATCTGCTTAGGTAGTTCTTACTGATTTCAGTGCGAGAGAGTTAAACACATGTATTGTCAATGATGGCACCAGTGACCCATCTGAAGGGCATAGGAGGAGTTGGGGGTTTGATTCAGTCCTCTATGTCCCCCTTTCCTATCTAAACAGATGTGCTTAGGTAGCAGCTTACTGTTCATGCAAGGATGCTGCCCTACTCGGATAAGGACAACTAAGTACCTCTGAAGTGGTATTGCATGTATCCAGACACCTTTATTCACTAGCCATATATCTATATGAATGGGATCCTAATCCTTGCACAGAACTCACACACACAAAACATCTTGCATGAATCAGTGTAGACAAACCACCTTACACTCTGCAGCCTCTCACCACTCCTGACCGTGTAGCGACTGGCCCATATATTAATATTGCTTTGAATCCGGTGGAATGTTTCTGTAGGCAGCAGGATTCCCACCTGCACAGCTTGATATCCTCTTTCCACTGCAGCCTAAAACACCCTTCCAAATGTTGTTCTTGGGGTCAGGGGACCCCGAGGAACAGCATTTCAGGAAGCATTTTGGGCTTCAGCAGGAGGGGTGAAACAAGAAAGTCACACTCCATGGGCAGAAATCCTTCCATCTGTGGATATATTTGGATGGATTCAAGACACAAAACCTTCCCAGGAGAAATGTCCTGAAATGCCTCTCAAGATCTGTTAGCTCTGTAAACATCAGTTCAGTGTTTTGATCCATGCCTCAGTAATAGGGGTTCTAGATAGAATGGCAATGCCTGAATGGTTAAAGCAGTGATTCCCAGTGTGATGCCCATGGCCACTATGTGCTTGCTGATGTGCTTCATGTCCTGGTGCCTACTTGATTCTTCCCGAAAGTACTTACTGCACAAAGCAAAGAGCCAAACCTTGCTTTCCCCAACATCACTAGAGACATAATGTTTGAGTATGCAGGGACTGTCTGTTCCAAAATCATAGCAGTATGCTTGCCTTGGGGCTTTGCAACATTTTGTGAGTACCTCCTATGGCAGCCATTTTATGATTGGTCCTACCTCCCTTGGCAGCCATTTTGTGGTGGTGCCCTCTAACCTTTCTTAAAATTCCAAAAGGGCACACAGGTTAGACAGTGCTGGGTACCCCTTAGGGTTGCCATGTCCTACCTGGCCTCCAGCGGGAGCCTTTCTCGTGGGCAAATGATCTGCACACACATGTGGTGAACTTACGGGTTTACTCCTGAAATGGCGAAATCGCGTGGGACACTCTAGCGATTCCCTTCAAAAACTCTATGGAAACCATAAAGTTTTGGAGGGGAGTGCTAGAGCATCACAGGCACTTCTGAGGTAAACCCAGAAGTGCCGGAATTGTGCCATGCACCTGCCATGCACATGGTTTGCTGCCCTGCCCCTCAGCTGGCCTACTTCTGCCCGCTGGCCAGATGAGGGGTTGCGGGCAGCCCGGTGAGTTGTCAGGCGTTTGCCCGCCATCACCAGACAGTGGGGAACCCTAGTACCCCTGGCATAAAGGAACATACAATGTGGTCAAAACTGAAAATAAAGTTAATGAAGGAAAATCATACAAAGTAACATAGTGATAGTGGAGAGCCAGCCAATCAGGACAAAAGGATAATTTTAACCAAGGAGTGTATAAGTAAGTTAACTGACTCAGGTGGGGTAGGGAGGAGAGAATGTGAGAGAAGAAAGGTGAGAAGGGGTATATAGGTTCTAGTAGTGAGCCTAGATCAGAAATGCCATTAACTGTGAGGAAAGAATGGAGAGGGATACTTAGGCAAGGCAGCGCACTAAAATCCAAGAATGGACATGCAGGGGACCATCTATTGTGCCAGATTATTTTTAGAGAGAGGGACAGCTCACAAGGGACATGCAGCCCTGGAAAGAGAGCAAACACAAGCACGCACACTTTGAAGAGCAAGTAAGTGGGGCCTCAAAAAAACTGACTGTTCGTAGATGTGCAAAAGGCTAACTTACTGAATACAAACATTTTACTTGGTTCATTCTCATCCTGTCCTTCCTCCATGGAGCTCAGGGCAGCACGCACTGTTCTCCTCTACTCTGCTTCATCCTCACAACAACCCTTGGGCTGAGAGAGAGTGACTGGCCCAAGATCACCCAGTGAGTTTCATGGCAGAAGGGACCTTTACATCTGAGTGTTCCAGATTCTAGTTCAACACTCTAACCATTACACAGTCTTGGCTTTCATGGTGTACTGGTTAGAGGGCTGGACTAGCCTTGTTATTAGGAATAACCATTATGGTAGCCCCCAATTAGCCAGGGAAGGCCATGGTTGTAGACATCCCAGAGATCCTCTTGGTTACCCACCAGAGCCTCAAAGGCCAGCAGGAGAGAAGATGGAAGAAATGGGGTGGGCTTTCTGGCATTGCGCCCGAGTACAGTACTGGAAGTGACATCATGTCATTGGTGGAGTAGCTCTAGGATTTGCCAGAAACTATGGTTTAAATGTAGAGTTTTAGCTAATCCTAGAGTGTTGTCCCATGACATCATGATGTCACTTCTGGCTTTCACCAGAAGTGACACTGTATGCACATGTGATGCAGATGCACTTGACTTGCCCCCCCCTAATCCTCTCCTGGGTCCAGACTATGATCTGGCATCCTTAGCATATTGGTCAGAGTGGTTCTCTTTAGCCATTTCTATAGCCATACCATACCTGAGAATAGCATTCTGGAGTGGGGAGAATCCTGTTTCTTTCCAAGCAGTTGTATAAGCCAAATCTAGCTATTTCTGCCTTCCCCCTGCATGGACGTGTAGAGAGAGGAAAAGCTCTCCTTTCCCAAGCTGTGCCTGGCAGCCAACTGATGCAAAGACACAGCAGCCTGCACAGGCAGAAACATGTGGCAACCAGAGCCATAATAAATGACAATAAATATCTCCTATTTTTATATATCGAGGAATAATAAAGAAGAAACTTAAGTGGATTCTTTCCCTGCCTGATGCTCTGTACAATCTAATTTGTTCGGCAGTAAATGGAAGCTGGTCTTTGGGTATTACAGTGAAACTGTTCCATATTAGCAACTGCGCTGACTTAAACGGGAAAAAAAAAGAATCAAGGATAAAAAGCAAGGACTTGCAAGCACGAGGCACTGAAAAGCCGATGTCTTCCTTTAATGCTTTACTAGCTTTTCACTAATAGGCCCACAGGGTGCAGTGAGTCAATAATAACCCAATAAAATCAATAACGATAAACAAGAGTCAGCGTTCTAATAAAAATAGAAAATGTAAAATTTAAACCAGCTGTTGCAGTGCTACGTACAAAATACCAGCCTCGTGCTAGGATTTCCTCAGTTTCTAGGTTCAAGGTTTCTAGCCTCAAATACTATGTGTTTCATGGCTCCCAATAAAAGTGCAGACTGTGCTTAGGAAGGGCGAAAATAGGTTTTATCAGTGGATTTCTTTTTATCTTTGAACCTTTGTGCACATGCTTTTGTGGAGTCGTTCCTCACACCCAACCCCTTGCCACATTACTATCAGCTACCGGTTAATTTCTTGAACAGGAAGCTTCAGGGTCCAAGTTGTCCGGAAAGCTATGCCTTCTGAATGAAAACTGGGTGAGCAAGCACAAGTGAGAGCAGTTTTGCCGCAGTAACATGAATAGGGTTCCCTGGTCCCTCTTTGCCACCGGCGGGAGGTTTTTGGGGCAGAGCCTGAGGATGGTGGGGTTTGTGGAGGGGAGGGACTTCAATGCCATAGTGCCCAATTGCCAAAGCGGCCATTTTCTCCAGGGGAACTGATCTCTAGCGGCTGGAGATCAGTTGTAATAGCGGGAGATCTACCTCCACCACCTGGAGGTTGGAAAACATGAACAATGTTAGCAATGCTTTGAAAATGTTATAAATTAAAAGAACAGTATGTGTCGAGATTGGACTTGTGGACTACAACCAGTGAAAAACAGGCTCAAATCCCCACTTAGACATGAAGCTCAGTAGGGTTGTTGTGAGGACAAGCTGAAGGGAACCGTAGACGAAGGGCAGGATTTTTAAAAAAACTTATGGAGAGAGTTGGAGATTACTGAGTCATTTGTTAACTATTCATTACTCTCAGGCTAGGAAAGACACAATAGTATAGTCCTATGTAAGAAAAAAAGGGGAGATTATACTGTTTGATAGCGACATTTTTGGCTTTGCTGAATCCTGAAATTTTGGATCTAAATTCAGAATATATTTATTTTGTTTTAAACTTACCCAAAGCCATTTATTAAAAATCCAAACAGAAAGATTAGTGGTCTGAAAATCTTCATCTTTTGCTAGGTCCACTAGGACTTCTCCTTTCCTAAGAAAGGGGATTGTGTTACGCCTTTGCAAAGAAATTAGCACATCCCAGAAGGATTTAAGACCGTGAAAAGTCCACATCTAAATACCGCTTGGAAAAGAATCAAGGTAAGAGCATCCAGGTAAGGGGTCACCTGCATTACAATCTCCCAGATTTACTACACCATAATTTAGAAGTGAGAAGCGCAGTTGGTCAGAAAGGGAACAAAACATTGGTAAGCTGCCAGTTCCGCTTTCTGCCAAATGTTGTCCCTGGGGACACGGACATTGTTCAAAAGTGCAGGAAAAGGTCGGACACTGCAGGAAATCTTCTGATGGAGAATGGATCAGTGCAACAGTCCAGAACGAGGCAGTAAAATACCTAGCGGCTGGATTGGATGCACCTGCTCCATTGCAGCAATCCATGACACAGAACTGTGTTAGGGGGCATTTTTAAAGAGGAAGGTAGCACTACTTTCTCTTCATGTTTTTTCTAATGCAAAATATGTTCAAATGTAACAGCCAGCGATAAGAAAGTTCTTATTGCTGTGGCCAATAGGGGAAACACTTAAAAAAAAAAACGCTATAAAAGTCCACAGGAAAGGGTGGACTTCTATATTTTCTCTATCGAAATTTTTAAAAAAAAACACCTATTGGTGAGATATTCAAAATGGTGATGCATATGGTTTCTGGTGGAAGCAAGGAGTAGAGGGTTGTTGAAGACTGCAACAATGGCCGGCCGCAGAGCTGCTTTGAAAGCAGTAGACTGGGTGGCTTTTGCTGAGTGAGTGCCTCCCAATGAGAAACCCATGTTCAATGCCCTGAAAACACGCAGCGATACACTCTCAGCCAAGCTTGCTTCTTTGCCAGAATCTACCCCAGCCATTGACTGGGCTTTTTACAAAACTGCACTTGCTAAAGCTGGCATGGTGGATGAATTTGAAAAGAAGTATAAGGCATTCGAGGTTGCTGAGCCTGTGGATAATCAGGCAGTTAAGATAGAAGCCCAAGAACAAGAGGCTAGCGAGAGTGCTGCTTCCTATATAGAAGCCTCGAAAGCCCATATTGTCCAGTATGAGAAGGAGCTCCAAAAGTTTAAAGACATGATTCCTTTTGACCAGATGACAATTGAGGATTACAACGAGGCATTTCCTGAAGCTAAACTGGATAAAGAAAAATATCCATATTGGCCATACAAGCCTATTGCGGACTTGTGAAACCTCTGGGTCTGGAAGCACTTTGTGATGACAGTCAAATATAGAATCTGTTAAATAAAGTAATTGTACTAGAAAAAAAATGGTGATGCATATAACAGTGTTGCCAGAGGTGTGCACTGTCCATGTCAAAGAATCATTTCTCTTACAATGGAGCAATGTGTTGGGTAGTTCCATATTGATGCCTCAGCAAAGACTGTGCTTTCCCCCGAGCAGGACACATCAATTGGAAAAGCAGTAAGAGAGGTGTACAAAATTGACAACTCCATTGATCTGACCTCAAAAACAAGACACCATTGCAGACTGCAAAATAGCAGTAACCCATATTTAGACATTCAGTATAACAACCTTTAAACTTTTGCTATAGAATTCTGCACTAAAGGCAAGCCCTTTTCCTATGCCCCTGCTATTCGCAACCAATCAGAAAGACCGCCACAAACAGAAGCCAAGATACCACAGTGTAAAGCTTTTGACCATGGAAGACTTACATGCAGTCTCGACCATCCTTCAAGACGATTATATCACCGCAGGGATAAAAAGCTGTTTGGGGCATATTTACAGATGCATGAGATGCAAGCCTCCAATTGGAGAGAAAGGCAGTGCTTATGAGATGAATTACATTGATGCCTGTTATAAATCCCTAACGTAGCTCATGAGATCAATTAAGATGCTCAAGCAGCAACGAAAAGGATGATTGAGGCAAATGGTAACACCAGGATGACCATATGGTAAGGGGAAGCTAGAACTGTTTAGGCATAAAACAAGAGCCATCAGAATTCCACCAGCAGCCATGCTCAAAATCGCAAGAAGGAAGGAAACTAGGTAGCCAAGAAAAACACAAGGGCAGAACAGCAGGGGGAACAAGGTGATAGACACCCACACAGAGAGAGAAGCATCATTTCTCCAAAAACCCTCATGAGTTAATAAAAAATTGACAGAGGTCACAATAATATATATTTTTTTGCCATGAAATTGGCAGAAAGATTTACAGTTCCATTGCATCCACTACTCAGATTACATGGCTATGTCAACACTAGACCTTTTCAGATATTGCAGTCTGGGCATATTGGGAGGCCAGAAACAGTGCACAGATGTTCCTGATATGCATGGTCACCATGTTCTCTGAAAGGGGCAACACATGAATTTTCCGTTTTCGGTACGCATGAACCAGAACCCTGAAAAATCAAGGTTTCATGAAACATGTACAGAGACTTCGTGTATTGGGAAGATCATGGATAGCGCATGTGCTCCTAATAGGCACTGGTTGGCAGGCTCACAGTGTGCATGAGGGTAATATCTGAGAAGGGCTAATAGGTGTGACAAAAGTTGATTTTACTATACCATCAGTGTTCTCTGGTACAAATGGCTGCAGAGACATGTCCCCATATGTTGGAAGGACTGAGGGGAGATTCATACCATGTGATGTAAAGGCTAAAAAAACTTTTATACTTCTGGCAGAGTTGATGATTTTTTTAAAAAATAAGTAGAACTGAAATGATCAGGCTGTTTCAGTTTGTGAAAAATAGTCATCATAAGTTTTGACATTTTTATATAATGTAAAATGCCACTGCCATATCCAATCAGAATTTGCATTTTTGGGGAGTCTAAATTCAAGGTGGTATTATGTGTTAAGTGAAGTTCCTTTCCTCCACACTGAGGAAAATGTACATGTCTGCCCATTCTTGGCCCAGGATATTGCTAGATCTACCGGCAGCCTTCGACATGATCAATCATGACCTTTTAGACCACCTCCTTGTTGATGTTGGAATTCAAGGCACAGCCCTTCAATGGCTGTGCTTTTTTCTCCAGGATCGGTGACACAGGATGGTGCTTGGGGAGGAGGTATCGCAGTGGCACCCTTTGGTGTGTGGGGTCCTGCAGGGTGCGATCCTGTCCCTTATGTTAATTATTATATATGTGAGCCCCCTCACCCAGCCTGACAGGAGTTTTGGGCTGGGTTGTCACCAGTATGCTGATGACACCCAGCTTTATCTGCTGATGAACAGCCATCCGAACTCCACCCTGGACACACTGGCCAGGTATTTGGAGGCTGGGATTGGATGGTTGAGAAAGAGCCGGGTGAAATTAAATCCATCAAAGACGGAGGTCCTGTGGCTCGGCCAGGGCGGCTCTGGGATTGGGCCCCAGCTCCTGGCTCTTGATGGTGTGCAACTAAAACCTGTGTGTTAGAAGCCTAGAAGCCTGGGTGTGGTCCTTGATGCCTCCTTAACAATGGAGGTTCAGGTCACAGCTGTGGCCAAGATAGCCTTTTTTCATCTCCACCAGGCCAAGCAGTTGGAGCCCTACTTCTCCTGCCCTGACGTAGCCACGGTGATCAATGCGACCTCCAGGCTGCATTACTGTACCTCGCTCTATGTAGGGCTGCACTTAGGGTTGCCAGGTCTCTCTTTACCACCGGCAGGAGGATTTTTGGGTGGAGCCTGAGGAGGGTGGGGGTTTGGTAGGGGCTTCAATGCCATAGAGTCCAATTGCCAAAGCAGCCATTTTCTCCAGGTGAACTGATCTCTACCTGCTGGAGAACAGTTGCAATAGCAGGAGATTTCCAGCTGGTACCTTGAGGTTATGCAACAAAAATAAACCAGCACTATTCTTTTGAAGTACCTGGAGGTTGGCAACCCTAGCTGCCCTGGAGACTGATCCAGAAACTCCACCTGGTACAGAATGCTGTAGCGAGGGTCCTGACTTGGACTCCGCTGAGGGCCTATATTCAGCCAGCGCTCTGTCAACTGCACTGGCTCCAGCTGGAGCACTGGATCATGTTCAAGGTGCTCGTACTGACATTTAAACCCTTACATGGTCTGGGACCTTCATATCTGTGGGACCAACTCTCCTGGTATGCCCCTCAGAGAACACAACATTCTGCTAACAATAATCTTCTGATGGTCCCAAGCCAAAGACTGTCCAGTTGTCCGCAACTAGGGCCAGGGCTTTTTCGGCCCTTGCTCTGGCCTGGTGGATTAGCCTTTCCAATGAGACCCGGGCCCTGTGGGATCTTAAAGAAATCCATTGGGCCTGCAAAGCGGAGTTATTCCAACAGCCCTCTAGTTGAAGGCAGCTACAGTCATCTATTAATGCTGGCCTCCCTACTCTTCCCTCACCCCTTGTTCTGTTGGATATTGTTACCATCTAAAATGTGGTGGTCCTCTAGTGGTCCCTATGCTCCAATAATGAGTGCTATTATCTGGGTTTTTTTCCTTGACTGGTGATTTTATGGGGCTGTTTAATCATTTCATGGTTTAATTGTTTTACTTTATATTGTGATTTTATTGCATTTTACTACGTTTTATTGTATTGATATCACATTGTTAGCAACCTTGAGCCTGGCCTTTGGTCGGGGATTAAAGGTGGGATATAAATCTAAATAAATAAATAAATATGCATCCTCACTTTTAATCAATGACAAGCCCAAGAGCTCCATGTCCACATCAGCACATATGTGTCATAGTGTGCATTTGGCTAAAGCCTAACTGGAGGGAAAAAACACATAGAAAAATACCTTTTCAGTATTTTTCAAGGTTTTTTGGGGCTGAAAAAAATGGCAGCAAGAAAGGGGAGCCAAAAAAGCGGATCCACGAATAATGCAGAATAATGCCAGTGTGGTGTAGTGTTTAAAAGCGGTGGTTTGGAGCAGTGGACTCTGATCTGCAGAACCGGGCTTGATTTCCCCCTCCTCCACATGAGCGGTGGACGCTAATCTGGTGAACTGGATTTGTTTCCCCACTCCTCCACACGAAGCCAGCTGGGTGACCTTGGGCAAGTTACAGCTCTGTTAGAGCTCTCTCAGCCCCACCTACCTCACAGGGTGTCTGTTGTGGGGCGGGGAAGGTGATTGTAAGCCGGTTTGAGTCTTTCTTAAGTGGTAGAGAAAGTCGGCATATAAAAACCAATTCTTCTTCTTCTCCATGTAAAGTAGAGTGGCAGGTAGCAGCAAAATGAACACCCCCTTGCCTTCCCATGCGTGATGCTTGCCAGCTCGGTGCTCTTTGGAAGTCTGAGCCGAAAAGCATCTCGTATAGGAAGACACGGTGTGTGTGTTCCTTTTGCTGTGCCTGCTCGCTGGAGCAGATAGGCAGCAGCAAAAGAAACACCCCCTATCTTCCTATCTGTGCCAAATTTTTCGGTATTTTTTTGTGTTCGGGTTTATTAACCTGAAAAATTTAAAAAAATCCGGTTTAATAAACCCGAACATGAAAAATACCGAAAAATCTGTGCACAGCCCTACATATGTGGGGCTCAGGGGGGAAAGTTAATATTGCCACTATGCACTGATCCCTTGATTCCTCAGTCCCTTTAACTGGTGTCTAACATGAGACCATCAGTTGCTAGCAAGAGTGGTTGTATTTCCCCCTGATGTGCAGTTATGGAAGAAATTAATTGCCTAGTCGATTGAAAGATTTAAGACAGTTGTACTCCAGATTACCCGTTGCACTGCATTACCATAAGCCATCAGCTCTGCAGGAAATAGTGGCCTGTGGACAACTTACTTCACATGGAGTTGTGTTATCAGGTGATAACAGTGCCATTAACTCATGTCACCACTGCATTAAGCCTAAAAGGCTTTCATTTGCTATGGCTTTTCCAAGGAGCTGAACAGTACCAGCTAATTTAGTCTAACCTTTCACAGCAGTCCTACATCTATACCTACTAACACAGCTGGTATATGGTGAAAAGAACACACGTTGAAATCCCAGCTTCTTCATTAATAATGAAGCGTGCTGTGCTAGTACAGGCCTCTGTTTCTACAGCAATCTCCTTCTGTGATTGAGAGGCCAATATTCCTCTTCAGCAGGTATTAGGCAGGATACACCAAACAGAATTCTATACATGTGGGGATGAAATAAAGACCCATGCTGTTAAATGTTTTTTCCCTAAAATACAATATAAAATTGTTGTCTAATAAGCTACTTGTAGGAGTGTTTCCACCTATGATTACAAAATCATGGGTAAGATTCTAAGACAGTGATCCCCAATGAAGCACCCAAAGAGCTGTAGCACCTGCCAATGTCTTTCCTGGCACATATTTGAGTCTTGGTGTTAAATCCAAATGGTCTTGAATGGAACCGAAAAAAAAGCATTATAGCAGTGTACCCGCGGTTTGGCAACATGTCTCTGGGCTTGGGCACCTCTCTCCAGGGCTCTGCAGAAAGCAAACCCTCTCCTTTCTTCCCAAAACTGGGACCAAACATCATATCCTACCCAATGAAAAGAACCTGGATTTCTTCCACCTCCTCGCTAAAGGAGGTCAGAGGTGCTTTGGAAGAGGCATTTCCTGTCCATTTGCACAGAATGACAGGAGGCATTGCCTGTGTACCTCTGAAGACTGCCCATTAAGGCACTTGATATGGAACATCCCAGCACTGTGATTTGCCCCATCCCCATGGCAGCTATGTCTAGGTGGCATCAAAACTCCCAAAGTGCTCAAAAGCTGGGATTCAGATTACAGGGGAAATCACAATTTTTAAAGCAAGTTTAAATTAATGGCTGACCTCAATGCATGGTGTGGAGACGATGGACAGGGAGAAACTCTTTTCCCTCTCCTATAATACTTACAACCCAGGGTCATCCACTGAAGCTGAAGGGTGGAAGATTCATGACTATCAACAGGAAGTATATCTTCACACAACATAAAGCTAATTTGTGGAACTTGCTGCCCCAGGATGTGGTCATGGCCGCCAACTTGGAAGGCTTTAAAAGGGGAGTGGACAAATTAATGGACTGCTGGCCTATCGATGGCTACTAATAGATAGCTACTCCCTCCAGTACCAGTGGTAATATGCCTCTTTAAATTAGTTGTGGGCACTGGGAAGCACAGGCAAGGATGATGCTGTTGCAGCCTTCCTGTTTGTGGGCTTCCTAGCGATAGCTGGTTGGCCACTGTATGAACAGAGGGCTAGACTTAATGGGCCTTTGGTCTGATCTAGCATGGCTCTTCTTATGTTCTTAATCTAAAATCTGAGTCATACATGCATGTGCCATCACTTGATTTCCCTACCCGTGTGTCCAGATCCTACTATGGGCCAGTTAGTCTAATGAGGCACTGGAGACTCTGTAACCCAACCCTATGTTGAGGAACCTACTACAAAACGAAAGAACAACAAAGGATTTTGTATTATGCTCTCTCCATCAGTAACAGCAAAGGGAAGAGGTCAACTGGCCACTGGTTTGACCAACTTTGCTAAAAATAACACTATATGTGATGCCTTTTGACAATGCCTTTTGACAGCCAAAGAGTGTGTATTCCTCTAGGAGAATAAAAGGCCTGCTTGCAAACAAATGAGCGAGAAAGCACCTAAAAAATCCATATCCACATATGCCTCCCAAACACAGAAAAATGAGATAAACTATCATGCTCTTAACAACATGAGAGTGAAGGCTGAAGAAGCCCTGGATTTTAAAATAAGGTTGGCTTTCACAAAACAGCCACACAATCGTAGGTTTTGCTTACAACTGAAGATAGGCACTGATGTGGTTTTGCACTTGGAGGAAAATGCCATTTGTGTGATAATCGAAGCTCTTGCAGGAGCACTGGAGGCTCTGGCTTGTCCCTTACAACTTATATCAAGCGTTTTAGGACAACAGTCGCTAAGGGCAGGAAGCTTCTGGCCACAGATGGGACACAGTCTAAATATCACTTCATACAGATACTGGAGGAGGTAAGGAATGTGTAACCATCTATATCCAGGCAGGAAAATACCATTTTAAATGTGCAACTCAGCCATTTCTCCTTCTTGACATTCATTTGACTTCTTATAATCACATTCTAGTTGTGAATACCACTTCTGAGTTTCAGATTTGGAGGATCTCGCCCTCCCCCCCCATATCAGAGCAACAAAAACAGAATGACTAAATGGCTCAAATTTAGGATAAGAAATAATCTAGGAATGACGGGACAATTGCTGCATCCAACAGCATATCATCCAACATTTCACATTTGAAAATAGGACCATGCATCATCTCCTCCTCCCTTTCTTGTACCTTAGCTGATTATTCAAGCCCTCTGCTTCTAATATTATGCACCGTTGAATGTTTTACCTGCTGAATAGATTCACATTAACTGTACTAATTCAGAAGAGAGAAGGAAATAATTCTAATATCTGCCTGTGCAGGTAGTGCCTTAACGCTCATGTGCATGCATTTTCACTAGAAACAAGATGCATCCACCACTGTTCAGAGATTTAACTTACAAACTTGGGATTTTGAAGACAAATAGCAATACCTTTTCAGTGAGGTATCTCATAGCAATACCTTTTCAGTGAGGTATCTGCAAAGGCCAAAAATAAGAACAAATAGGGACAGTTATTTACCAGAGACAGAGACCAGAACATTAGAATTGCATCTAGTAAACCGAAATAGTTAGAACATTCTTCAGGCACACTAATACCAATCCAGGGTTAACCGATTGCCTTTGGAGGGTAACTAGTATATTGAATAACTTTCTACTTGATATAACTTTAGAGAAAACATATACAAGATTTTCCAGAATTATAGAAAATGCATTAGTGATGACCCTTTCTTTTCCCTATTGCCACTTCTTGGGGTGAAAGGAGTATGGAACATAATGGCATTCACATTTAAGTCTCATGATGAGAATTGTTTTCTGGGTAAGATCAACAGAAGTAATGGCTGAGCTCTGCTGTGAATGTTTCCACATGCAACTTACTACATCCAGGGAAAACATGCTGAATGGTGGTTGCTCCTGGAGCAATGATCTCAGTGTTTTGACATTGCTTAGTTGTGTGTCCAACTCAACTCATGGTTTGTCATTATCATCTGTTATCAAGAAGAAGAAGAAGAGGAGGAGGAGGAGTTGGAGTTGGTTTGTGTGTGTTAAATGCCATCAAGTTGCCTCCAACTCGTGGCGACCCTATGAATCAATGTCCTCCAAAATGTCCTATCTTTGACAGCCATGCTCAGATCTTGCAAATTGAGGGCTGTGGCTTCCTTTATTGAGTCAATCCATCTCTTGTTTTTACATACCGACTTTTTCGACCACTTAAGAAAGAATCAAACTGGCTTACAATCACCTTCCCTTCCTCTCCCCACAATAGACACCCTGTGAGGTAGGTAGGGCTGAGAGAATGTGACTAGCCAAGGTCACCCATCTGGCTTCATGTGTAGGAGTGGGGAAACCAACCTGGTTCACCAGATTAGCCTTCACCGTTCATGTGGAGGAGTGGGGAATCAAACCCAGTTCTCCAGATCAGAGTCTACTACTCCAGACCACCGCTCTTAACCACTACACCATGCTGGCTCTCTGTCAAATGTGGTTTAATCATCATAATCAACAACAACATTTAGTATCATATAGCAATGTAGAATGTTCAAAATATAAACTCTTTCAGTAATTCTTATAGTTACCACATAAAATGGAAGAGGAAGAACATATCTGGATTATGAGATAGTAGCTGGGATTTGAATTGGGATCTTCCTAGTTCACAGCTTGTTGCCTTCAAAGCTTAGTTGCAGTTTCTTCTTTGTCAAGAGGACCTGGATGTCCACAGTTTCCAGCAGAAGAGGACATTACCCTTCATTCACCTGCTACTTTCTCCCACCAGTGTCTCCTTTCCAGCATTCACCAACTTTCACCACACCCATACTTCAGTAACAAAAATGGATCTGAAGCTTGTGCTGGGAAAAAATACAGCTAATATGGAAAAACCGGGAGCAGAAAACCATGAACAAGTGGATGGTTCAGAGTCTCCTCCTGCCCACCACTACTCCTGAGAAAATGCTCTTTCTCAGCCCTATTTTGTGGGTTCTGAAGAAACACAGAAGAGGTGGCCCACAGTCACTATGTGAGGTGATAGCTATGGAGTGAAGCAACACTATGTAACCCAAATTCTCAGCATTTCAGTGTATTTATGCTAAGGAGTCCAACCCAAAATTTAAAGTCTCAGCCATTTAGAGCAAAATGTTTTCTCAATCCCTCCATAACATTAGCAGGGCACAACTGGTGACAACTTTGTCTAGGGCAAGTTTATTGTGAAGAGGAGCCTGCTTGGTCGATAGGGTTGCCAGGTCCCTCTTTGCCACCACTGGGAGGTTTTGGGGTGGAGCCTGAGGAGGGCAGAGTTTGGGGAGGGGAGGGACTTCCATGCCATAGAGTCCAATTGCCAAAGCGGCCATTTTTTCCAGGTGAACTTATCTCTAACGGCTGGAGATCTGTTGTAATAGCAGGAGAACTCCAGCTACTACCTGGAGGTTGGCAACCTTATTGGTCAAGAGACAACATATATTAGTTGAGCACCTCCAAAACCCACCCACTACCTTCTTCCCCTCCTGATTCTTCCTCCGAAATACAGACTCTCTGTTTAAGAAGTACCAGCTGCCTTTTAATGTCTTCCATGATTAGCGCAAAATTTGTGTGAATCAACTGTTAAGAGAATTAGCACAATACATCTTCAGATCAACAATGCAGCCTCAGAATCAAACCAAATATTGGCACGAGGTTGGCTGAGCAATCCTGAAAGAGAGAGTTGAGAATCAGCATTCCACAGTGCTCAGGGCAAGGAACATATTATTCGTGCAGGTGGCGCCGTCGACACCGGGGGTCTCTCACAAATTGTTTGTCTTGGGGAAACTGTGAATCGTTTTCACATTGTTGCAAATGTCAGATGTCAGCCTCTCGATGTCATCTGCACTTCTGCCACAGTTTCCAACAAGACCTGCTGTTGCTGCAGGGGGTTTAGGCTCTGCTTTCGGAGGGAAGCCATCCCGGGAATTGCTACTCGTAGCTTGCAGTTGGTAGAGAGAACTTAAGAAAGGAGGATTCCATCAGCATTTCTCAAATATAGTGACATCAAAGTAATTCAATGGTTGGACTTGGGCACTTCTGACAGACAGCAAACTATCTGTTGCCTAAACAAGTAAGTATTACATAGCTATTTATTCCTTTTGCCACATAGTATGGTTGCAGTTGTGGCCAGACAAAGCACATCTCCAGAGAAGCTTGCTTCACCTTTGGTTTCTGTTGCAAAACAGAGGTCCAGAAAGCTACTACTGGGGAAACAAGGAGGTGTCCACCTTGTTCAGGGGCATGCAGAAATGTTCTTCATGTGCACTATGCCACCTGCACTGAACCCACAATCCTCCCATCTGCTTTCATGGTCTAATGGGAATTGTCATTGGTGGATTACTTTCTAAAAGAGAAATTCAGGTAACATATTATCACAGTTTCATAGAGAACATAGATGCAGTGAATCAGTGGATTCATGTGCCAAGAAATAACATGCAAGGATATTCTCTGCCCGCCAGATAAATAGCATAGGGAAAGGATTCTACCCAAGAGTTAAAGATACATTTTACTCACGGTAGACAGTTAGTAAGCTATAAGCCTGATGTAATATAAAGGATCTCCTGATAGCCTCTAAGTACATTACTGAACCCTGTAAATGCATTGTTTCAGTTGGGAAATATCACTATCTAGCATGGGTTTCTTCCACTCTGGGTGAATAGTAGTCATATGTTTCTTCAGGCATAATAATAAAATTTGAGAAATTAGTTCTACAATAGACACTAGTTTTCATTTACTTTATTATTTCTTTTATTTTCAAAATTTGTATCCCACCTTTCTGCCCTTACAAGGAACACCAAGGTGGTTAATGATTTAAAGCATACATGATGAAACCACGCTTTAAAATCCTTAAAATCAACTCTCCCATCACACATCATTAAAACAATTAAAAACAGAGTTAAAATACATAAAAAGACATGAAAACACGAATTAAAACGTTGGTTACCAAAGAGAGCAACAGAAGGAGACAGATGAATCTCCCTGAGGAAAGCGTTCCAGAGTTTTGGTGCCATGACTGAGAAGGCCGTATCAGGCCCACCTGCCTATGAGGCATCCAAAGCAGGGCTTCTGAAGATGACCATAGTGGTTTATAAGGGAGTGGGTGGTCCCAAACCATATATGGCTTTGAAGGTCAAGACCAACATCTTGAATTATGCCCAGAAACAAATTTCAGAGCCAATGTAGATGGGCCAAGACTAGAGTGATATGGTTCCTATAGCCCACTCCAGTCAGCATCCTGCATCCTGGCTGCAGCATTCTGTACCAGTTGAAGTTTCTGAATAGTTCCCAAAGGCAGCCCCATGTAGAGTGCAATGAAATAATCTAATTTAGATGTAACCAGGGCATGCAGCACAGTGTCCAGATCTTCTGCCCAGGAAGGTCCACAGCTGGCTAACCAGTCTAAACTGGTAAAAGGAACACCTCAACACAGGTGCCACATGCTTATCCAGCAGTTGGGCTGGATCCAACATCACTCCCAGACTATGGACCTGTTCCTCCAAGGAGAGTGCGAGCTTCAGCCCTCATCCACATTTTGGCATCTATTACATAAAAATGGAGTGTATGGGGTGAGATCCAGCCATCTTTTCCGCTGGTAATAAAGAAATGAGAAGTTTTCTTTGATCACCAACAAAAGCTATGCTGGGAACCACAGGACTTCCATGGGCAAAAGCAATGCTTATTATTCTTCTATTCAGCACACTCCTGTTGGATTAGCCATATGGAATCAAACTGAAATTTAGTGTGTAAAAACAAAATCTTAAGAACATTTTGCCAGTAACCATGAGTCCTGGTGTGGGAGGGAAGGCTACAGTCTTGCCAGATCTTGGAAGCTAAGCAGGGTTGGTACTTGGATGGGAGACCATCAAGGAAGGCTCTGCAGAGGAAGGCAATGGCAGACCACCTCCGCTTCTTACTTGACTTGAAAGCCCCTTGCTGGGGTCGCCATAAGTTGGTTGCTACTTGACGACACGGTATGAGTCTTTATACAGAAATGAAACTCCCCATCCCACAAAGGTTTCTCTCACCATTTCAATAGAGAAAGCAGAGCCAGATGCTAATTCATTTATTGCATCTTTGTTCCCACTTGTGAAACAAAACAGGGTAAGGCATGAACTCCCTACATGTACTGCAGTCCTGCCTCTCTCTATAATAGGCCATTCTAGGTTCAAATACTTTTGTAGCTCTATTAAAACAGCAAACCTCGGTATGCAACTCAACAAGACACTGCTCCTTCGGCTTGAAATCCATTTGGGACAAATCTTACCACCACCAGCCTATGGACCCCCCCCCAAAAAGCAAATAGCTGAAAACTAACAAGGAATAACATTTAGTCATTAGTCCTTAAACAGAAATCATTTGATTTGATGCCAATTTAGGCCCTGAGAGAAAGTCTATGCCTGGGAAGTGGGGGAGGGGTACACACTGAGAATGGGATCCAGATTCCATAAGACAAAATTGCTTCCAGTTTCCATACAGCTTCAGGCTATTCTGCAATAAAACGTAACCATTCGGAAAGCCTGCAATTTCTGGGTCTTAGGAGAGATTGCCATTTGATGGAGTGCAGAAGCCTCGATGAAGGGCTGACTTCAACGGGCCTGTCATGTTAGATCTCTGAACTTTACGAACACAGAATTATAGTCAATAATTTGACTATAAAAGCAACATCTAGGTTACATCTAAGTTACATTAAGGAATGTATTTAAAACTCGGAAGGGAATAGTTAAGTGTAAAAACTTGAGCTGACATCACAAGCTTTATCCAAATTCTTATGGGGGGAAAATGAGTAGATTGAGATGTAGACTTTTTTTAAAGTAGGCAATTGACAAATATGTATGATTGATTAGATATTTGGATTTAATTGTGAGTGATTCAATGGGCTTGAAGTATGTATGTGTCTTAAAGAACATGCTTTCTTTTCAGACACAGAGCTGGTCTTGAACTTGCAACCTCTGCAAAAACCGGGCATAGCTGCTAAATGTAGGGAGAAGGAACTCACAACCAGTAACAACTGGCTTAATCATATTTGGCAGGCTATACTGTCGATAAAATTAACAAACTATCAGAAATGTATACGAAATAATTTGCAAAACTCAGATAAATTTAATTGATGTTTCATATTATTTTTTTCTGTTTTGGCATGATAAGGCACACAATAACATGTTGCCATTTACATGTTATGAATTATTGTTAAGAATGACAATGTTGCTTGTTCTCTGTAACTATTATTAATTCTGAAATTTTTAAAAGGTCAAAAAAAGATTATAGGGAGATGGCGATGTTGCAGAGGTGGTAACTGGATTGTCAGGGAAGCAAAGTTCCAGCTGCCTCCCATGGAGGGTTGCCAACCTCCAGGTACTAGCTGGAGATCTCCTGCTATTACAACTGATCTCCAGCCAATAGGGATCAATTCACCTGGAGAAAATGGCTGCTTTGGCAATTAGACTCTATGGCACTGAAGTCCCTCCCCTCCCCAAACCCCACCCTCCTCAGGCACTGCCCCAAAAACCTCCCGCCGGTGGCAAAGAGGGACCTGGCAACCCTGCTCCCATGGAGTCAGGACAGTAGCCATCCTTGAAAGGGTAGCAGGTGCCTGAGTTTGCAGCTTAGCAATGATTGTCTTCTTTAGGGGCTTGTATAGTGGCTTCTTTGCCATTTCAACTGTTCCACCACCAGCAGAAAGGTTCTTTCCCATTCACAGAAGCCATCAGAAAAGGCCTGGCTCTGCATTCTGTCTTTCACTATGCTCACATGCAGTTGAGAGTGGCCTAGTAAAGTGGAATGTCTTCCCATAGGAAGTCCAATTGGTGTCCTCACCTTGTAATTTCCGCCGAAAACTTGGGTTTGTTTCGATAAGCTATTCCAGGCAGTTTTGCCTTTTCTGAATTCTCTGACCCCTGATGAATTATTAGGGAGTCTTGGTCTCCTGCTTTGGTGGGAGACCTTTGATCCTCTGCCAGCTCTGCTCACCGCCACCCAACTAGGCAGTGTGGGAAATCCTGGGAGAAATGGGTGTTCCCAATTGGTGTTGAGGCAATGTCATGATAGCACTTCCAGCATGACCAAGAAGTGATGCTATTACACCGGCCAATTCTCCAACATCTGCCCAAAATTCTATGGTTAAACCCTAGAGTTTGGGATAAATGCTAGAGCATCACCTCTATGCAATGATATCACTTCCTGAGCATGTGGAAGTGATATCACCACATCACTGGCAATGTTGTGGAGCCCCCCTCCCGGGTAAATCTCCCTATAAATTGTATTTTTAATTGGATTGTTGCATTGGTTTGCACTAGGTTTGCCAACCTCCAGGTGGTGGCTGGAGGTCTCCTGCTATTACAACTGATCTCCAAGCAAGAGATCAGTTCCCCTGGAGAAAATAGCCACTTTGGCCATTGGACTCTATGGCATTGAAGTCCCTCCCCTCTCCAAACCCTGCCCTCCTCAGGCTCCACCCCAAAATCTCCAGATATTTTCCAACCCAGAGCTGGCCACCCTAGTCTCCACATTTTTCTCAATTTGTTTTAGGCTTTGTTGTCCATTGCATTGAGTGCTCAGTTTTGATGTGCAAAGGTGACCTATAAATGGTTTAAAGAACACAATGAAAATGAGGCCTGGATAAGAGAGCTAACCCCAGTGGTCACAAACCAAAAGGACCCAGCAGATGCCTAACTGCCAAGAGACAAAGCTAACCTTAGGACCCAGCAGGGAGACCAACAGCAATGCCTTGCCAGTAGAGTCTGGGAATCTGGCAGGAACATTTCCAGGTGGTGGCTGGCGATCTCCTGCTATTACAACTGATCTCCAGCTGATAGAGATCAGGTCACCTGGAGAAAATTGCTGCTTTGGCAATTGGACTCCCTCCCTTCTCCAAACCCTCCCCTCCCCCAAAATCTCCAGGTATTTCTGGAGCTGGCAACCCTAGGCAGTAGGGTTGAGCGGTACCTCTTTGCTATTGGTGGGAGGTTTTTGGGGTGGGGAGGGGAGGGGAGGGGAGGGGAGGGACTTCAATGCCACAGAGTCCAATTGCCAAAGTGGCCATTTTCTCCAGGGGAACTGACCTCTATCGGCTGGAGATCAGTTATAATAGCAGGAGATCTCCAGCTAGTACCTGGAGGTTGGCAATCCTAGTAATAAAAGACATGGGACATTCCACAGCTGCTCAGGTGAGTTCACTTTTAGAAATGTTTCCCCTAATTCTGATTATAATTACATTGCTGGCTTTTCCACTTAGATTTTTTTTTTTGTAAGGGGACTTGGTTGGGTTGCAGAGGGAAAGGAGCAAACCATTCCCTCCTGATAATAAACAAGACAGTCCGTCCCCGACAATCAAGGGTGTTTATTATTATACCAAGACTCTTGCAGTATGATCACTTGGTTCAAAATAATGGAGTAACTTTTCAAAAGGAAATAAAATGTCAGCCGTTTGTTTTTTCCAGTATGTACGTTTCAGCAACATAATGTACCGCAGAGTTGATGCTACAGATGGTTGTGGGGAATCAGAAATGTTTCCAAGAGGCGGAGAAGGATGTACTTTTTATATCTCTTACCCAGGGCTAATGCTTTTCCAGGAGCTTTTTCAGGGCTGATTAAAGTGGAGTTCCATTGCCTCTTGACGACTCCTTTAAACCTGAAAGAAGCAGCCACAGGGGCCGCGCTAATTGTGATAAATGCATACTAATTAAGGGCTGGAAGTTGCATTCAGAGTTTCAAAAGGGATTTTAAAAAATAGCGCTCACATACCTACACACTACAGTGTCTGTTAAACTGTCCTGGTAAATAACACCCCCATTCTCTCCACAGAACAGAGGGCATACGAATCCCCAAACAAAGTCCCGGTCTCTTCCTGATTTTGCTCAGGTAAGCATCTGGCGACTCCCCCCCCCCACTTTCTTAAAGTATCCCAGTTAATTACGGCACATGTTTCAATTAGTTCTGCAGCCCTGTGATCAATGACCCACATGCCTTTGAAACACAGGCAAGACAAACAGCAGGATCCCTCCAGGAACGAGTTCACGGCAAAACTGTGTTCAGGTTCCAAAGGGTTAATCCCTTCAGATGTGTAATTTAATACATCATAACTGCTGAAAACTGGAGTCCGCATAATTTATTTTCTTTGGTTTGGGCACATTTGCCTCATGTTTGGCTGTGGGTTGACTTCAGAGAGACACACCTAAATCTCTCAAGGGTCCCATGTGGCCCGTGTCAGTTCTACAGCAAGCCTGTGGTACTTGGATGGCACCCAAGAATTAGGTGTGCCTGTGAAGGATATACATTTTTTTTTGGCTCTACGAAAGCACTGGGATGTCATGGGAATAAGCTGCACTCCTTCCCCCCCTTCTCCCTCGAAGACCACAGATCAACGGGGTATCCAACCACTCCGAGTCCGGCTTTGCACAAAGGTATACATTAAAATAAATAGAACATGTAACCAGAAAGAACAGAAAAGGGAAGGAGGCTTTCGCTCAAGAGAGACAGGAAACAATTGCTTCATTGTGGAGAGCAGAGAGCGCGGAATTGCAGAGTGTAGCTCCATCTACAGGAACATTGGCAAAACTTATCCTTTGACTGCAGAAAAAGGGAATTTCACAGATAACTCCCAAACTGGCTTGTTGTTTTTTACTTCTTTGCCTCCCTCCCTCGCCCTCACCCCACAGAGAAAGAGAGACAGAGGGCGAACACGCATGGTCACTTTAGCCTCCTTTCCCCCCTGTTTCAGCCAGGGTTCAGCCCGGATCGAACGCATGCGTTTCGCCGAACGTGCGTTTGATCCTGGCTGAATCCTGGCTGAAACAGGGAATAAAGGAGGCTAAAGCGACCATGCGTTTTCGCCCAGAGAGACACAGAGAGAGAGCTTCTACCCTCCATGGTTTCTTTTCTTTAAAGCATTGATATTTTCATAGAACAAGAAATTATTTCTAAGTAAACTTGCTTGCTTAAACTGATACACAGGACCTTTTTTCTCCAGGTTATGATTATACTATCCATGACCCCCCTCTCATTTTAAAAATGCATTTAATTAATTTGTTCTTCAGTTTCACATTGGGTTGGCAGAAACGCCACTCAGGCACTGCAAGCTGAGCAAGATATTTCTAAGATCCAGAGGAAGTTTTTTTTTTTTTTTCATCTAAAGAAAGTTCGCCACTAGTCGGAGAAAAGGTTTTCAAACAGCCTCTGTTGCAAACAGTAAAATTAGCTAACAAAGCCACCCTTTGCTGTGTTGTTTGTAACATTTTGCATCAGCTCCAATTATGGTTGCCAGCCTCCAGGTAATAGCTGGAGATCTCCCACTATTACAACTGATCTCCAGTCGATAGAGATCAGATCACCTGGAGAAAATGGCTGCTTTGGCAATTGGACTCTATGGCATTGAAGTCCCTCCCCTCCTCAGCCTCCGCCCCAGAAACCTCTTGCTGGTGGCGAAGAGGAACCTGGCAACCCTAGCTCCTAGCCAAACAGAACATTTGTCTACAGAAGGCCTTACATGATTCAAAGGCAAGGTTGGGTCACAAGTGAATGTGGGTGACTCAGAGGACCAGTAATGGGATCCAAGCCCTTTCACTTCTAAATAATTACCCTGAAGCTCTACCAGGGATCCTACTAGGGTTGCCAGGTCCTTCACAGCCACTGGCAGGGGATGAGGGGGGTAAGCTTGCCAGATCCAGATTAAGAAACTTTTGGAGATTAGAGGGTGGAGCATGGGGAGGACAGGGACCTTAGTTGGGTACAATGTTATAGAGTCCACCCTTCAAAGCATCCATTTTCTCCAGGGGAACTGATCTGAGGATGAGCTGAAATTCCAGGACATCCCAAGGCCCCCCCTGGAGGCTGGCATCCCTAGATGCTACTGGTCCAAAGTGGGGGGGCTACATGGAGCCCACCAAGAAGACAAGAGCCAGGATTTCCTAAATTTCTGTTCTATAAAAGTTGCCCTGGTCACTTTATTTAGGTGAACAGAGACCATCCAGTCTGTAGCAGACTCGAGCCAATTTTTTTTCCCAATGGGGAGAATTATCAAACAGCATTTAGTGTATGAGCATCTACTTTTTCTAGCAACTCTGAAAGACGGATTTTGAAGGAGCTATGAGAATATCCCTGTTGATGGGCTGAAGGCACAGGATGCAGCAACCTTGCATGATAACCAAGTCTGAGACTGGTCAGCACCAGGATAGGAGACCTCCTGAAGTTCCATGCTGGAAGAAAGGTGGGATATCAATCAATCAATCAGTAAAGTCTACCCTCCTTATGGTAAAAGTAAGCGCACTAGTGCCTGACATTAGCAATCCCTGTAGTACTTGCACAGAATATACTGTGAAATGCAAGACATAGCTCCTGTTTAAAGAGTAAGCATGTGGCACTGAAAACACAGGGTTGCCAACCTCCAAGGGGGGGGGGGGCTGGAGATCCCCTGGAATCCCAACTGTTCTCCAGACTACATAAGCCACTTATTTATTAATTATTTATTTAAAACATTTATTCCACCTCTCCTAGTGAAAATGGCTGCTTTGGAAGATGGACTACATGGCATTATACCCTACCAAGGTCTCTCCCCTCCCTTAACCCCACTATCTCTGGCACCACCGTCAAATCTTCAGGTATTTCCAATCCTGGAGTTGGCAACGCTAAGAAAACATCATCATTTATGATTGCATAAAAACTTTGCAGGCATCTTAATCTTGGTATGAAGTGAAGGAGAATTCAGGGGTTCTGTGTCAGAACATGGATTATACAGGTCAGGCAACAATCTTCTTTAAAAAAAATTGGTTTCCTTGAAATTCCTTGGATATTTTCTTAGAGAGGGATCACAATTTTGAATTTTGCTTCTGATATATTCGCTGTAAAGTGTTATACCATCCCCCCCCCCCCGTATCCTTCAAATTCTTATGTCTCTGTCCAAGATTCCTTGGATATTTCACTAGAAGACACATTCCAAATTTTCCTTAAATATTCGTTTTAGATGAAATTTTCAAATAGTAACACTTTTAAAATAAATTAAACAATTATAAAGAGATCAGAATGAGTCCCTCACTTTCTCAGGGCTGAAATAACAAAAAAGGCTACAATGTACATTAACAGGTAACAAATGAGTATTTTAATATTAATTATAATTACAATATTGACTATAGTAGTGTAAAGCAGATGGACCTCATTTGAGTTTGCCAGGTGGTGAAATCTGGACAAGACGTTTTATTACAGGGATAGAAATGTCACCAATTAGGCTACATGGGGACAGAAACTCATGAGCCCCCCATTACCAAAATCAATCCCCGCATCAGGGCTGTCATAAAAAGAGCATCCCCTATATGTAAGAACTAGAACACAAGTCCTGGAGTAAAAGGGATCTTCTAAGTCCATTGTATATGCAGCACCCAGTCTGGCACAACAAGTCTTCAAGGGATAGAAAGAGGAAAAAGAGACAGATGCTTAACCAGAAATTAACTTCATTGACCTCACAAGATTCAGAATAGAAAACAGGAAAGCAAAACACAAGAAGGTGAGATAAGACAGTGAGACTAACTAGTCCATGGCATCCCTACAGAACAAGACCCAGTGTGGTGTAGTGGTTAAGAGTGTTGGACTAGTATCTGGAAGTCCCCAAGTTCAAATCCCCCCTCTTGCCATGGAAGCTCACTGGGTGATTTTTGGCCAATCGCTCTCTCTCAGCCTAATCTTCCTCACAGGATTGTTGCGAGGATAAAAGGGGGGAGAGGAGAATTATGTAAGCCACTTTGGGTCCCCAGTGGGGGGAAAGGAGGGTATAAATTACTTAAATAAATAGTCAAATTTACATGTGACAATCCAATATAAACCACTCAGTTTGCACAACTGTTCCATTATATTACTGTAAGCTAAATACCCAATTAAAGTTATTTTTACAGTGCAATCCTAAAGAGGGTACTTACAGCAGGATCAGGGATGGCGCAGCTGTGCAATCTCCTGAGTGGCATGGTAGTCCAGTGCAGAAGGGGAAAGTGTGTATTCCCCCCCCCCAACCCCGTATAACTGCCCCATTGAGTTACAAGTCGGCGGCACCATGATTTTTGCAGGAGGAAGTTTGCGGCTGCAAAATGGGGCATTCCCAGAACTAAAGGGCTTAGGGAGCGGACTAAAGTCATCCCCACCCCCAAAAACACCTCCTTTGGTGCTGGTGCATGCCCTTGCACTGGAAAAATGCTGTGGCATTGGCTGCTCCAGTGCCTAAGCATGGCGCTGCTGCGCCACTCCCTGGCACTGGCGTAAGTAGCCTGCTACTGGCGTAGATGCCTCTTTTCACTCCAAAAGTGGCATCTACACCAGCACTGGGGTCATGCCGTCTCCAGAAGCCTTTTGTTCCCCTTTCATGATTGCTCTGCCCCGTGTCAAAACTGCATTCCTCCCATAAAGCTGGTCCAAAGTAACCAACCTGAAGAAAAGAGACAGGTGAGGGGATGCCCAGAAAGGGGGTGAAATGTTATGAGGAAGAAAAAGGGGAACTGGTTTTTGGAATCAGAAGGAATTCCCAGCTGGAGGGTCTGATGTAGTGAAGGACCAGCTGGCACTAAGGCAGACCAACTACAGAGGAAAAGTTAATCAGTGGGCCCAGAGAGGCATACATGAAGGGGCCATTAGGGAAGGAAAGCAGAATAGAAGAAAGGAAGAACATACTCCACCTGTCTTACCAAAGAGGGTCCAGTCATTTCATGCCCATGGTGCTGGAAGAAGGTTTGGAGTGGAACCAACTACAAAAATAGCGGGCTTGAAATGCCCTTCTTATGCACTTAGATTTACTTGAGTGCCAATGGAATAACCCTGCTATTGGCCAAATGTCAGGAAGAATTCGGATCTGTGATGGCATTGGGCCAAAAAGGGCAGGATCTGGCTGCCCCCTGGTGGAATTAGGTCTGTTCCTTGATTGGTACAACTTGAGGATCTGAGACCCTATTGATGCAAGCGTCAAGACCCAGGCTGTCGTAGGATCCAAGAAGCTGTATTGTGAGGTCGATTCAGAGAGGAAGACTTCTTGTCCTGCAAAACTAAGGGTCATTACTCATGGCTGTGTGTGTAAGGAGCTCCGAAGGGTCAACCAAAAGAGCCATGATTAATGTTCTTGTGGAGCTTTTAGCCAGTTAGGCTGTTTCCTCTTCAAAGTGCCTAGAGAAATCCCTGCCTTTAGTTGAGACACCTTACCTTAATATTAAACAGGGTGGATTTCATCCACACCTCTGACTTCTGAAGGCCAAAGAATCTTGGGGTGTAAAAAGGGACATTATTGATGAAGGGCGCTCCATGCAACATTCCTATTTGTAGTTTCTAACAAAGTTAGATCATGAATATTGATTTACCATGTGAATCAGAAGATTGCTAAAGTTATGAAAGAAATGAGGCATCCCCTCTTCCCATGTAATCTGTTACTAAAAAAACTGACAGCACAGATCAGTTTAAGATCTAGGATCTATTGTTCACTTGACCCATTTTTAGGAGGGCAAAAGTCTCCCGTTCCCAATGGCTCATTCCCTAAGGTTAACAGATGAGAGATTTGTTTTTCCCCACACAGGGAAACGTAATGTAAATTCTTGTGGCAAGGAAAAGCTTTTGTCTTCATTATTATTATTATTACTTTGTTCATGAAGGGACCTATCAAGTAATCTCTCTACATTGGAATATGTTAGGCATTCAGGTTGCTAAAGCCCAGGGACCCGAAGAAAGGAAACATGGCTAAATTTTACCATTGAGGCCTTGGTTTCTATTTGTAGCATGGTGTGTCAATATTGAAGACTTGTGGTGATGGAGCATTTTCTCACAGGTACATGGGCCAATCTCTGTTCTACCATGGGACAAATGAGGTGGGGCTTTCACACCAATGAAAGTAACAAGATACATACATAAGAACATAAGCATATAAAAAGAGTGGTCCATCTAGTTCAGCATCCTGGACTCACATTAGAGTTGCTAGTCCCCCACCCACCCTGTCCACCAGCGGGGGATGAGGGATAGGGTTGCCAGATCCAGGTTGGGAAACTCCTGGAGATTTTGGGATGGAGCCTGGGGAGGGCAGGGATCTCAGTGGGGTACAATGCCAGAGAGTCCACCTTCCAAAGCATCCATTTTCTCCAGGGGAACTGATCTCTGTAGTCTGGAGATGAGCTATAATTCCGAAGGATCACCACGTCCCATCTGGAGGCTGGTATCTCTAGCTCACACAGTGGCCAAACAGTGCCTCTGGTCCAACAGCAGGGCATAGAGGCCAAGACCTTCTCCTGATGCTGCCTCCTGACATTGCTATTCAGAGGTTTACTACCTCTGAACATGGAGGTTTAGTCACATGGCTAGTAGCCACTGAATTTGTCTAATCCCCTTTTAAAACTGGCTATGCCTGTGGCCATCACTACATCCTCTGGCAATGAATTCCATATTTCACTCATTCATTGTGTAAAGAAGTATTTCCTTTTGTCCATCCTGAATTTGCTGCCCATCAGTTTCACTGGATACCCTGAGTTTTAGTATTTTAGGAGAGGGGGAGAAGTTCTCTTTGTTAACTCTCTCCAGCCCCTGCATAATTTTATAAACTTCTGTCATGTCCCCTCCTAGTCATCTCTTTTCTAAACAGAAAAGGCCAAGACTCTTCAGTCTTTCCTCATAGGGAAGGTGCTCCAACCCCCTAATCATCTTGGTTGTCCTCTTCTGTACTTTGTTCTGCTCTGCAGCATACTGCAGAGAACTGAGTTCTATAGAGAAACTCTTGTATAAGATGTGGTCTAAAAACTTCAGCAGCTTTCAACAACAACCTCATAATACACATGAACACATGAAGCTTCCTTATACTGAATCAAACCCTTGGTCCATCAAAGTCAGTATTGTCTAGTCAGACCGGCAGCAGGTCTCCAGGGACTCAGGCAGAGGTTTTTCACATCACCTACTTGCCTAGTTCCTTTAACTGGAGATGCCGGGGATTGAACCTAGGACCTTCTGCATACCAAGCAGATGCTCTACTCTTCCCGAATACTTTTTTGGTACTTTCTAATCCATACCTCTAGCAGTTAAAGTGCAATCCTAAACAGAGTTTAACTCTGTTTAGGATTGTATTGTTACAAGCCTAAAGCTGTTCTGTGTTTTTATTACAAGCTTTATCACTGGGGGAATTCTAATTAAATATAGCATTACCTGATTTTAAGAGAGTTAAAATCTGAGTTCTCTTACACCAGTCTGGAATCTTCCCTCCTCCCAAGGCCTTAGTTTTATAGAATGCAACTTCCCAATGCATCAGAACAGAAACAACTCCTCTCAGTCCTTCTAAAAGCTTCAGCATATTCTGCTGGGAGAAATAACAGCTGTAAAGCTTATCTGCTTCCTTAATTTATTTTCCCCCCCCCCATTACCATTACCGCACAGAAATACAAACTGTCCCTTTGCTAAACTCTCATCCAAGGAGGAGGAATTTGTCTAGGAAATAAAACACTTCGCTCTATTCCTGAAATATATTCTTTTGATACTGGATCATAGAATACTTAATCCCAAAAAAATTCCCATTGACTTCAATAGTTTTTGGATCAGCTTCCTAAATTGTCATACGAAGACCTTGCCTCCTGTATTATGTGTAATGTACAGCTTATAGCTCATTGCAAGATTTTTTTTTTTTAAATATTACTTAGCGTTGGAATCCTGATTTTTTTTGACACAGAGAAAGAACTAGCTAGAGATTAAGCTTCCATCTCCAACCCCTTGAGATGCTCTAATAAGCTAATATAGCCAGTAAAATATCGCAAAAAAGAAGCCACAACTCACATGCATAGCTGCAGTTTAACAGCAGTTACACAAGAAGAAAGTGACTGGTAGCCTATTCGTTTATCTGCTGAAGGCTTTGGACACAATCCAAGAAATCCTGGATTCAGTCCCCAAGTAGGTCATCATCTCATGTTTTCCCTCCAAATATTTGACTTCAACAACAATTTCCCCCCTAAGGAAAACGAAATCTGAACAAAAGGTTGAACTTCACTTATTTAAGCGAATATTTCCAAATCATGAGAGAGACGCCCTATACTGCATGGTGGGGTAAACAGGCCAGTTTACTCTAGAGATGTCTATATTGTAGAACTCTGAGAATGACTTTGCACCTTATGTTGACCCCACAGGGCTGGTTTGTACTAGGGATGATTTTGAAATCTGATGTAATCAGAGATCCTCATTGAGTTGGGCTTTCCCAGCATTTGGACTGCTTGTTAGATTTGATTTTTTTCAACACTTGGATTTAGATATCCCCAAACCAAAATTAAAACTGAGATTGTCTGTTTCAGGTCAGCTCAAGGATATCCAAAATGAACCAAAGCACTTCCAAAACTCCAGGAGTAATGAACATTTATATTCCAGAACTTTAGGAGTGTTTCATGGAGGTACAGGAACATCAGCTGCTGATCAGCATATCTCCCCCCAAAAGGAGAGACATCAACTAACAACTGATAATTGGGTAGGCCAGGTTTTTGATGCCCCAGGAGATTTCTGTAGGGCAGCTAAGCCTCTGGAGAATCCAGGAGCATGCCTTCTGACTTTTTTTTTGGCTGTGGAGACAGACTCTGCCAGCTCTTATGCTGGCAACCAGGAGAGTAGAAGAGAGCAAGAACAAGACATGCTAAGAGCTGATGGTTGGAGGCAACTTCCCCTCTCTCCCTCTTCAATCCTGCTGCCTAGGCAAGGGGGGTATTGTTTTAATTTTGGCTTGTTTTTTTCTTAAGGGCCTAATTTTCAGGTGCCAAAATGCCCTAGCCCAAAAATTCTTTGAAAAATGTTACAAAAATAGCCTTGAACCAGCCAACATTTCGGCATATTGAAAATCATACCCAGGAAAAAAAAAACCCAACAAAAATTAAAATGAAATTGTACGAATTGTGCACCCAGTTCAATGAATTTAGCATTCTAGTCTGGGACTGCATCTGCTAGACAGTTCATAAACTTACCCAGCCAACCCAGCTGTTTGTGAGGTGCTTCCTTCCCCAATTAATGTGATCCTTCTAAGAAAACAATTATGGGGAATGCATATATTGTTTTTATGAAATATCTGCCTCACACATTGTCCTGTGCATGAAGAAGGAGAGAATATATACGCAGTTCTCCACAACATAAAGACTACTGCTGTGAACCAACTCAAGGTGTTGAAAAAAAAATCAAATCATTCATATGGATATATAAAAGTTGGCAATGAGCTGGCAAGTAGGCAGAGTAGTATATTGGCAGAGGCTATGACTTCCCCCATGACAGTGACAGCCTGCCTGTACACTAGGGGGCAGAGTCACTTGCACTTAGGAGCAGGTAAGGTGATATGGACTGGGGCCATGGTTTGCTTTCCTGATTAATAGGAAGTAGGGCTGTGCATATCGATAAAACTGAACTGAAAATAAACCTGAAAAGGCCTTTTGGCTTCTTTTGAGTTTAATGTAAGCCAAATATTAAAACTGGGAATCAAGCCTAAGCCAGATAGCCAATTGCCGAAAAGCTGAATATTCGTATTTAGCTTTCCCCAGGCTTTTCCCTATGGGAATTTATTTAATGAGCTCTGGGGGAGGCACTTTTTGAGGTAGATTCACCAAATTCACAGCATAGCTGCAGGGAACTCTCCTTGCACGAACCCCAAAGCTTGGTAAAGTTTGAGACAGGGGTTCCAATTTTATGGGCCCCTGAAGGGGTTGCCCCCATTCTCCATAGGAAAGCATGGTTAAGTTTACAATGCTTTTCTGTGGAGGATGGGGTCAATCCCTTCGGAACCCCATAAAATTGGGACACCTGTCCCAAACTTTACTGAACTTTGGGGTTCGTGCAAGGAGAGTCCGTTGCAGCTACTCTGCGAATTTGGTGATTCTACCTCGAAAAATGCCCCCCCTGGAGAATTTAAAAAAAAAAATTCATAGTCTATAATGGCCGCATCTGCATCCAAGAATTATGGGAAAACTCAGTTTCCCATGAATGCTTGCAATTGGCCCACACAAAGCTATTGCTATCAACAGTTTTGTGCAGGCCCATTGCAAGCATTCATGAGAAACTGAGTTTTCTCATGATTCTTGGGTGTGGATGCAGCCATTGCAGACTAAGAAAAGTAAGCATTTTAAAAATTATCCTGGGGGGCATTTTTAAGGTAGAGTCACCGAATTCACTGTGCAGCTGCAAGGGACTCTGCTTGTATGAACCCCAAAGTTTGGTAAAGTTTGGGACAGGGAGTCCAATTTTATGGACCCCCGAAGAGGTCACCCCCTCCTCCATAAAAAAGCATTGTAAACTTTACCATGCTAATTTTGGGGTTACCAAAAAAAATTCGGGCCCAGTAAGCCCAAATCTGAAATTTACCCTTTTTTTTTCCTTTTTTTTTTTTTTTGCACAGCCCTAATAGGAAGATTATCTTCTTTGTGGACTGGGGAAACTATAGACAGAATAGCTTGAGGCTTCATCGCATGCATATGCGCATGCATATGGGGAAGCCCAAGAAATCAGTGGTCCACATAATTTCTCTATGCAGCTGCTGCAACAGGACCAAAGATCTCTTGGATATTTTCATTGCATTTAAAAGCAACACAACTACGAGGGAATCTGGTATGTGTGAATCTGCCCATTCGCATGTAAGGCGATAAGGTCTACTTTAAACCTATCAGGGCTATGAAAATGAGGGGACTTAACCTTGCTCCCTGCTGATATTTTTCTTTTTTTTTCTTTTTTTCCCCATGGATATTTTTCATTGCTGATATTTTTCATTGTATATAGGATTTAAAAATTACTTTTTTCTCAGCCAGGCTTGGAACATGCTAAACCACGGATGGGGGAACAAGCACTGAAAAAAATTAGGTATGGGAGGGGGGCAGGGTTTAACTACCATCACCTGCATGCTCCACTTTTATAAGTATACTCCTGCTTCCAATGAGTATTCCAGGAAAATAAGGGAAAGCTCATTTATATGCCAATTGACACATTGCTGTACTCACTGTACAAATGAAATTTTTCATTGCCTATAGAACAGGCACACTCTCTCCTGTCTACATGAAATTTTGGAGGGAAGAGCCCTTGGATGAGGAGTGCCAACTCTGCAAATTCCATCCAAATTAGACTGAGGAGGGAAAATTTACACCCAGAAGGTTTTTCCCATTTAACTAAGTAGACAATGGTACAGAATAACTTTCCTGGTGCAAGTAGCTTTGATATTAAAAAGCCTAACTCAAGCTTTTAAAAGAACTGAATCAGATTTTTTTTAGCCCAAAGATAAGACCATAAGAGAAGCTCTGCAGGATCAAGACAGAGGATAAAAGCTAAGGCCTCCCCTTGATGTTGCTTCCTAACACTGGTATTTTTTATTGCCACTGAATATGCCCCCCCAGGGTTTCCAACTGCCCGGTGGTGAAGGGCAATTCCCCCCCAACTCACCAGGCTACCTTTCACCCCTCAGCTGGCCAACAAGTGGAAATAGGCTAGCTGGGGGTGGGGGGGGGGGTGATCCGTGTATGCAGTGTGATGCTGTCACTTCGGGGTTTACCATAGAGTTTTTGGAGGAATGTGCTAGAGCATCCCATGTGATGCTGCCATGTGTGCAGATCGCTTTTCCCCAACTCTGATCCAATAAAGTTCCCGCTGGTGGCATCGGGGGTCCTGACAATCCTAGGGCTCTCTCTAGTCCCCATGATTAATAGCCATTGATAGAGCTATGTTCCATGAATCTGTCTAATTCCCCTTTAAAGCCATCTGTGCTTGAGGTCATCACTATGTCCATTGGCAGAAATTCCACACATCCATTGTTTATTAAGAAAAGAATTATTTCCTTTTGCCCATCCGGAATCTATTACCCATCAACTTCATTGGGTGTTTTCAAGACTCCTACATGCAGGTCATTAGTTCATATTGTGCTTGTTATTTCTGAACATGCATACATTAGCCAGCCCTATAGTACATGGTTTCTGTGTGTAGGTAATATAATGTATCCTGTATACATATAATCCAATATTTTGGTTGATTAGAGTAATGAAAGCATGTTCTGAAGCCACGTGTTGTGGAGGAAATATAAGATCACGAGCACTGGCTTCAAAATCAGGGATAATTGAAAACCTGGTTTGGCTCACATCCTGTTCACCAGTTGTTTACAGAGACCTGATTTTTCAACAATCAGTTTGATAGTTCATCAATCTGTCCATTGGTGTTCAACAGGTTACTTCACTGTATTCCTTTCTAACCATGCAGTAGAGTGCAATTGGTTTTTCACTCATGCATGTTCTTATATAGTTCAATCAAATTGAGAAAGACTTCAAAAACCTGGGGATCTAGCTTTATTTTATGCTGTTGATTGGGATACTCCTCACTGTGGCTATGAGCCTTACTTTTTCCAATTAGTTTTTTTAAAGTATTGCTATACAAATGCCCAGCTTTCTGGGGGTAAAGGGAAGATGACTGGGGAAGGCACTGACAAACCACCCCACAAACAAAGTCTGCCTAGAAAACGTCGGGATGTGACATCACCCCATGGGTCAGGAATGACCCGGTGCTTGCACAGGGGACCTTTACCTTTTTATACAAATGCATTGTATTACTGCTGTTGTGCTTTTTCTCTTTACTGCATCCTGTCTTTAATGGCTCCTTGTATTTTCACCATTGTTGACTACAATTTTAATCAGTTTGCCACTTGGAGAATTTGCTTTGATTGTTTAATTTTTCAAAAAAAAAAACCACCCTAAGAATATACAGTCAAACAGAATGCAAGGTGCCTGGATGAAATTTGCTTGGAGTATCTCCATGGATGAGATTTGCTTCACGATCAATCAACATTGAATCAATTGCCATAATTTGGATCTGGGAAGAAATATTTCTCTGTTACAGATTAGCCTGGGATATTTTCTTGCATCCCCTGCAACCTGTGGCTTGAGTAACTTGCTAGAGTCATCAAGAGCTCGTTGTAAATGCAACAAAATAGTCTAGAGACATCTTGGGCATGCTCATTTTGGTCTGGTGGAGGACACTGCCACTTATATTGAGGTTGAATGTCCGAACTTTTCGTTCCATTTTTAACCTTGTACGTTTGTGATATTAGATGAGCTGGATGTAGTTTTTGATGAGCCATTCATCAAATACCTTTCAAGCGCATTTAAGCGGATACAACCTGAATCACCTTCTTAACAAAGGCAAAGGAATACGGCATCGTTCTGTCTCTATCTAGTCACGCTGCTGTATCAACATTCAAGCTCCCTTTCTGGGAAAATGGGTTCTTCTCGCCCTCCCCTCCCCCCCTCCTCTCTGTCTTTGGTACCTTTTCTGCCAAAACCCAACTGTAACAACAAAAGTTTATAAACAATGAAAATTCCAGCTGCTTGACATCAGGGATGTGAAGCTTTCACTTCACACAGATACAAATATTTACCCTGAGCTCTGGCAAAGCTTGGCTTGCCCATGTCACCCTTAATCATACATTTTTCCTTGATTGAGTTATGCTTTCCAGTACGTGATTTGATCTGGTTTACTTTTTTAAGACATCCCAGAGGCTTTGTCAAAATCAACTCTGTGCAGGCCATGTCATTTGGTAGCTGCCAAACATGCTATTCAGAAGGACCTTGGCAAAGATAGAAACAGGGCCATCCCCCTTCCCTCCATTTAATTGCTCTAATAAATGTATTTGTTCGTTTTCGACTACCATTTGTTTTTTTTAGGTCCCTTATACCCATAAGGCAATAAGCTGAGAATACAGGCAGTCCCACACTCATTTGCAGTTTAGCACGTTCCTGAAAGGTGCTGTTTCTTTTAAAACTCTGTCCCTCCCATATGCAAAGCTGCCTGATATCTAGTCAAACCATTGGTCTGTCCAGCTCAGTAAGCATACTGGCAACAGCTCTCCAAGGTCTCTGGCAGAGAAAGGATTTCTCCAACCATTGCCTGCTTTCTCCCTAGCCATAATAACAAATTTTGATAGAAATGTAACTATTAAAATAAAAAAAAAACACCTGGTTCCTCTATCAATATTAAAAGAGGAGGGCTTGGCGTATGATACTTACAATTGGTGTAAGTGTGCAAACAAAGCAGGAATGATAGCAATTAAAACGGGTGAAATGAAAAGCCTCATAATGACAATATGCAGGAAACCCCAAAAAGAAACAAAAAGAGCACCTTCCTTCGTCACTAATTAAACAAAACCTTAAAAAGGGCAAAATACTCAAGTGGATAAAGTGGTCAGGTTCACCTTTGAAGTCTGAGGGAGCAATCCTAAGCAGTGCTATTCAAAAATCCACTCAAGTCAATGAGGCTTACTCTCAGGAAAGTGTTATCAGGATGGCACTGTTAAAGCCACTTCAAGTGTGTAGGTTCCTTAAATGTATGTATTTTTATGATATAGGTCATTTATGCATGGGAGTTTTACCTGAGGTTTGATGCTCGCTCGACCCACACTTTTCAGTTGTGAATCCAAAAAATGCTATGTATCAGCAAAATCATCAGCAAAAACCAGGAAGTGTCTGAGCCCCTGCCCCTTGAAAGTGCTGCTTTGCAATTGGCTGTGGTGCTTACTGTGAGAAAAACGTCCAGTTCGCCTTTCCCCCCAGTGGAAACCCAAGTGCCGTTTTAAAAATCATTTCACAAAACAGAGCTCTTTAAAAGGAAAGGGGTGGGGTAGGGAGAAACCCAAGCGTCGTTTTAAAGCCCATTTTTATGTGAGGCAAATGTCTGCTCAGAAAGAACTCTGGGTGGGAGACAAAAATCAGGAAGCATTTGAATCCCCCCCCCCTTGAAATGCTGCTTTGTAATTGGCTGTAGTGCTTACTGTGAGAAAAACATCACCACCACCCCAGCTCCCCTGCCCCTTGCTTGGACTTATGCATGGAGATGAGGACGATTTGACCTGAGCTTATCTCAGGGGAGATCAAAGAATCAGGTTTTAACAGGATTGGGAAGACCCAGACATTGTGAGGGCTAGGCACGAGGTCATCTGTAAGGTATGGAAAACTTATGCATAACCCCAACAAAAAAATGAGTCAGACCACTGGAGAAAGTAGGTTAAAGTGCCCATGTGTAAGAGAGTATATCTTTAGGCACACAGCACATTTGTTCTGCTGAAGCTAAGTAGCTCAGCTTGGATGGGAGATCATCTGGCAACTGTTCGTTAGCCAATGAGCTCTTCAGAGGAAGGTCAGGATGTGAATGAAATAAACAATTAATCAAATCAGTTACTATTTTGGCAAACTTGCCAAGTTTTCTCAATGATGCTTCAGGTAAGTAGGTAGGAATTGTGGTTCAATGGTAGAGCACCTGCCTTGCATGCAGAAGGTCCCAGGTTCAAGCCCCAGCATTTCCACTTTAAAAGGTCATGGAATATGTGATGTGAGCAATCTCTGTCTGAAGAACTGCTGCTTGTTAGAGTACGAGACTGCTAGATCAGACTAGCGGTCCATCTAGTTCAGCATCCTGTTTCACACAGCAGCCAACCAGCAAGAGACTGGGGCCCTCCCCTGCTGCTGCTTCTTAAAACTGGTGTGCAGTGGTTTGCTGCCTGTAGATATGAAGGCTCAGTTTGGTCACCATAGCTAGTAGCCATTGATGGACCTGTCCTCCACAAATCTGTCAAATCCCCTTTTAAAGCCGTCTATGCTTGTGGCCATCACGGCTTCCCTTGGCAGTGAATTCCATGATTTAGTTACTCTTTAGTTACAATTTAGATTTGTCTGTTCAATTTTGTCTGTTCTGAACCTATTTTCCAACAATTGCACTGGGTCCCACCTTCTAATATTATGGGAGAGGGATAAAAAGTTCCCTGTGTCTACTTTCTCCACTCCATGCATAGGAAGAGTGCTCCAACCCCTGATCATCTTGGTTGACCTCCTTTGTACTTTTTCCAGCTCTACTGACTATGATAGACTGATGATCTGATTCAAGGCAGCTTCATGTGTCCAACTCAACAGTAAAACATAATATCATTAATTGGCTTTGCCTGTTTCTTCTATGAAGTTTGCATCTCTGGTACCTGGCATTAAAACATTTGGTACATACGGCCCAGCCCGACCAAGTGACATTTATGTCATATCTATCCCTCGTAACAAATGAGTTTGACACCCTTGTGTTAAGTTGTATTACAGAACATTTAAATAGATTTAAATCTGCATAGGATTGTGCTCACACAAAGTGAAGTTCAAAAGCGTAATGAAAGTTGCACATTGTTATATTACATTACTACAGAAAGTCCACATTCCCGCTGAAACATAATTTTGGAATAAAAGTGCTCTTAGAATGCCATTGGAATAGTTTGGAACCAACAACAAATTAATTTTGCTTGTGACTGTTATTATCTGCAGTTAGAATACTTGCTTGCATCGCACAGTCTTCTCTGAATGTAGTTGCAATTAGAGAGAAAGAGGGTGATCTTGCTTTGGTAACAGATTGCTGGTAACTGGCAAAAGAGACAAACCTTAGATTAATCACTAACAGCCACCATAATTTAAAGGAGCTCGGAAAGTGTATCCCCAGCCAGACATTGAGACACAAGGTGCCTCCTACGCAATTCTGACTCCAATAAACAGATGGGCTTGGCACAATGCCCTAAAGGTCAATAAACTCGGACTTTGAGGACCCAAGGGAATTAATACATGAGCAAAAGAAGCGGTAAAAGCTTCCAAAAGTGAAAACTCTCCTACAGTACCTTAGCAAACAAAGTCCCTACATCTACTGCAAGCACATTTTGGTAATGCTGTCTTCATTACTCATTCAGAGAACTTTTTATTTATTTGAATACACACACACACACACACACACACACACTCACCTTTCTCCCAAGCATCTCAGGACCCAAGGTGGATAAGCAATATAAAACAAACTGGATAATAACAAACAGTAAAATGCACTAAAATCATATTTTAAAAACATCTAAAACAACTTGTGCCCTATTAGTAGGGTATTCCCTATATTCCCAGGCCCACGCTACCCATAAAATTATCTGGAATAACTCTGTTTTGCAGCCTCACCAGAAAGCCAGGAGATGAGAAGCCCTCCTGGCCTGTTCTGGGAGGCTGTTCCACAGGTATGCGGCAACCATTGGAAAAGATAGAGTATGGACCATTCTAGAACATGCTTAGGCAAAGGGGTACCAATAACTGACCTTGCTTGAACAAATGAAGCTGTCACAGGGAAACATGCAGGGGACAGGCAGTCCTACATCCTACATCATGAAGGCTTTTAACAGTAAGCATTAGCACCATGAACTGGACTGGGAAATTAATCAGCAGGTGGTGAAAGGAGCTCACAGGAGTAATATGGTCTTTCTGGCTAGCCCCAAATAAAATTTGTCTCTATATCAAGATAATTTGTAACAACATCCCAAATTTCAGTGTGTCTATCTGTATGTGATCTATTTTGCCTGTGTGGGCAGGAAAAACTAAGAAGGAGAAGATAATGGACTTCTTTGGTTTTCTCTTTCATGAGAAACTGCATTGGATATTATTAGTGTTGTCTACTTTTGAGAACCATCTCTATGACATCAGCAGCCATTATGCCAATTCCTACTCTCACCTCAGGCTTATTTTCTTACCTAGCAACCAAACTGCCTCATATTAAGATGAGTGTCAACAGTCCTGTAAATCAATGGTTGAAAAACTATGAAGAACATAGAAGAACACAAAAGAACTATACTATAAAACCAAGGATATTATCGAGGAAGAATGCAGAAAGATTGCTTTTGTAGCCAAAAGAAATGAAAAGTCTTGATGGATGACCCATGAAATTCTTCAAATTGCTAAATATAAGATGAGAAGCCAAAGTAAAAGGTGATGGAAACAGAATCAGAAGTCTTAAGGCAGCATTTCAGCCACTTGCACATAGAGACAAAGAGAACTATTATAACCAGGGTAAACAAACAGAAGAGAACAACAACAAAAAAGGCAAAGACAAGATATGTGTTCCACAAGATCCAAAAAATCAAAGGAAAATTTAAAGCATGGTTAGGCATGCTGAAAGATCAACACAGAAATATATTAACTGAACAGGACAAAAAAATGGGAACAATACACTGAAGAAATATGCAGAATAGATGAAAGAATGACAGATTCCTTCCTTTTAGAAAATGCCGTGAAAGCTGCACAAAGAGCAATTGGAAGAAGCAAATCACCAGGAGTAGATGGGTTATCAATGGAGTTATTCCAAACCACAGAAACAGAGTCCATCAAAGTCTTAACAAGAATATGACAACAACAAATATGGAAAACTAAACAAAGGCCCACAGACTGGAAATGGTCAAGTTACATTCCAATTTTGAAAAAAGGAGCTGTCAACGACTGCAGCAACTGTCAGACCATCGCATTAATTTATCACTCAAAATCTTACAACAAAGAATGTTATAATATACGGAACAAGAAATTCCAGATGTTCAAGCTAGATTTGGAAAAGGAAGTGACATTAGGGATCAGATTGCAAATTTATGTTGCTTACTGGAGCATATGAGAGAATTTCACAAGAAAATCAGCCGTTTTTCATAGATTAAAGGTAAAGGTGGTCCCCTGTGGAAGCATTGGGTCATTCCTGACCCATGGGGTGACATCACATCCCAACATTTACAAGGTGGTTTATGTTTCTTGGTTAAGCTATATTTACAGGGTGGCTTACCATTGCTTTCCCCAGTTTCATAGCAAAGCTTTTGACTGTGTAGATCATGAAAAACTATGGTTGGTTTTAAAAGAAATGGGTGTGGCACAGCATCTGATTGCTTTGATGCACAACCTGTACTCTGGAAAGGAGGCTAATGTTAGAATAGAATATGGAGAAACAGAATGGTCTACAATTGACAAATGTGTCAGAACCGGATGCATTTTAGCACCCAACCTCTTCAATCTATATGCAGAGCATACAAGGAAAACTGGATTAGATTTAGATGAAGGTGGAGTGAAAATTGGTGGAAGGACATGAACAGTCGGAGATACGCAGATGACATCACATTACTGGTAGAAAACAGTGAAGACTTGAAACAACTACTGATGGAGGTTAAAGCAGAAAGTGCCAAAGCAGGATTACAGCTAAGCGTCAATAAGACAAATGTAAAGACTGCTGGAAAATTATACAACTTTAAGGCTGACAATGAAGAAACTGAAATTGTTCAAGATTTTATATTCCTTGGCTCCATCATCAACCAAAAGGGAATCTGCCACCAAGAAATCAGAAGGAGATTGAGACTGGGAAGGACAGCCATGAAAGAGCTAGAACAAATTCTTAAGTGTAAAGATGTGTCGCAGGCAATCAAGATAATTCATACTGCAGTATTCCCCATTACTATGTATGGGTGTGAAAGTTGGCCAATGAAGAAAAACAGGAAGAAAGTTGATTCATTTGAAATGTTCAGCTTTCCTTTCTTCTCCCACTAGCAGGCTCTTCCTGGGAAAGCTCCAATCAAATTGTGTGGTACCAGTTACCAGACCTGGCCAGTTACATGATGGCGAACATGCAGAGACTTGTGAGGGGGACCTTACTTTATCCTGGATCCCTCTCCCCATGCTATTTCCTCTTTTCCTCCTGGCAGCCTGCATATCCTAAGCATTCCCTGCTTCCTTCTCTCCTTCCCACCCACTAACTAACCTACTTTTATCTACCCCCATCTTAAGCTACATTTATGTATTTATTTCATTTATGCCCCTCATCATTCTCTATTCTTCCATGTTATCCTCACAACAACCCTTTGAGGTAGGTCAGTTGTAATAGCAGAAGATCTCCAGCTAGTATCTGGAGGTTTGCAACCCTAGGCTGAGAGTGTGTGACTGGCTCAAAGTCACCCAGTGAGCTTCCATGGTAGCGTGGTGATTCAAGCCTGGGTTTCCTAGACCCTAATCTGAAATTTTAACCATTGTAGAACACTGACTATGGTGGAGTGGCTGCTGTGGAACAGCTGCACTCAGCAGGGCCTAAGTGAGTCAGGCAAGTCATGTGGTAGCAAGTTGCCCATTGATTGCTGCTTGGCCTGGCCCCAAATAAGTCCTCCCTCAAAGGCCAAAACAACCCTGGAAAGGGCCCTACTCTTTCCCTGGCTTTTTACTGACAAAAACCAAAGCTTTAAGGCTAGCAATATTGTTGTTGCTGCCTAGCAACCCCCATTAGGGCTGTCAAAAAAAAATTCGGTACAGTTCGGATTTGGCCGAATTTAGCCCTTGTGGGTTCGGTACGTGCCGAAGTCCAAACTCCCCCACTTCGGATCCGTTCAATTCGGCGGGAATTCAAAGTTCGGAAAAAAATTCTGCCGAATAAAGCCATTAAAAACACAATTGCCCCTTTCTGCGGCTCTGGGGGGGCATTTTTGGGGTTAGAGGTCCCAAACTTTTGGCAGAGCTTCAAAGGACGTTTATTGAAAGACTCCCCAAGTTTTGTAAAGATTGGGTCAGGGGGGGCTGAGATATGGGCCCTGAAAGGGGTCCCCCCACCCTTAATGTGCATCTCTCAGCAGAGCTTGCCGCCCACGCACAAAGCTCCCAGCCCCGACAACAGCTGAGAAATTAGCAAAACAACTGCAAACACAACCTTGTTAAACAACACCTTTGCAACACACAACTGAAACCTCCCCCCTCAAACCAGGGAGCGAGAGACTCGAGGGGGAACACACACCCCAGGCAGAACCGACGAAAGCCCCCTTTGGCTTCCCCCCCACCCACAGAAACTGCTCCCTCCCCACACACACACAGACTCTGCTTCCCCCCCACACACACACACACATACACAGGAGAAAAATTATAGATTAAAGCCCCCAAAAGGGTCTTACTGTGGCTGTCTTCTGTTCATCAAGAGGGGCTGAAGAGAGGACTTGTAATCCAAGATGATTCCAATTAGTCACGGAACGTTTTGCTCTGGAGAAGATGCACAGGATCGGCTGATCCATTCATCCCAATAGGGAAAAGGGGAAAGGGGAAAGCCCATATCCCGGGACCCCCTGACCCAATGTTCACAAAACTTGGGGGGTATCTTAAGAACACTGGTCTGAAACTCCGCTCAAAGTTTGGGATCTGTACCCCCAAAAATGCGCCCCCTGCAGCCATGGAAAGAAAAAGGGGGGAGCCCATATCTCGGGACCCCCTGACCCAATGTTCACAAAACTTGGGGGGTATCTTAAGAACACTGGTCTGAAACTCTGCTCAAAGTTTGGGATCTGCACCCCCAAAAATGCGCCCCCTGCAGCCATGGATAGAGAAAAGGGGGGAGGCGATATTTCTGCCCCCACTGAACCCATCTTTACAAAACTTGGGTAGTATCTTAAGAATAATTGACTGAAGCTATGCTAAACGTTTGGGGGCTATATCCCCAAAAAAGCGCCCCCTGCAGCCACATAAATGGAAAAAGGGGGAAGGGAAAAGGGGGAGAGCCCATATCTCGAGACCCCCTGACCCAATGTTTACAAAACTTGGGGGGTATCTTAAGAACACTGGTCTGAAACTCCGCTCAAAGTTTGGGATCTGTACCCCCAAAAATGCGCCCCCTGCAGCCATGGAAAGAAAAAGGGGGGAGCCCATATCTCGGGACCCCCTGACCCAATGTTTACAAACTCGCTGAATTCGGGCCCCCCCGGTTGCCCATCAGTTTTGAGTTCGGATCCTCCCGAACTAAAATCCACTGAATCAGGGGAAATTCTGCTGATTTTCAGTTCGGGCCGAACCGAATTGACAGCCCTAACCCCCATAATAACTAGTACAGACAGAATTCATTCTTTACAGATGCTGCTTCTATTATTTTGGGGTGATTAAAAAAACACTGGGGGGGTTAAAGATTTCAGACTTTTCTGCAAACCTGGGGAATTTTTCAAGATCTATCCTGTTCCTAACTACAGCCTCTGGATTTAAATATCTATAGATCTGGCCTTGTCAGATTACATATATTTTCAATATACATATAATACTAATACTAATGCACAAATAGCTCTTGAAAAATATGTTCCATAGGAAACATTCAGTGCCTGGTGGCAGAAAATATACAAAAATAAAGTCTAACTGGTCCAAATTATTTATTTACTTACTTCTTTTATAGTCCACCTTTTTCATTAAAACAAGATAGATTACAAAACTAAAGAATGTGACAAAACCAGTAAATGCATACAATAAACAATGCAGTAAAAGATACATGAAACTGAAACTGCAGGGATGATAAAATACATATCACCCCTAATTATACAATGCTGGATTGCTATAGAAAGAGGCCAGTAATGGGACCAATCTGGTCCCAGGTGGTACAGGATGCCAGAATGAAATGGATAGAGTTTGCTAGTGAAATCAGCCTTTCCAAAACCCCATAAGGAGCTATTTTAGACAAGACATCAGATGTCCAGAGAAAAATCAAATGTCCTATATTGCTTCTCTAATACAATGACTACAGAATGTTCCCTAACTCCCCCGCCCCCCGTCTCATACGTAGGATCTATATTAGGCTTGAGATAAAACAATACCATAAAAGAATAGTGTGAAAGAAGTTGCATAAAGAAATAATCAATAAGTATATTTTGCCTTGATTCTACAACGCCTCAATGTGAGTAACTTAAATCATGCAGGTCACTAGTTTCTTTGTTAATTTGGAATTCACATTTTACAGGCCTAACTATCAGGGAACAAGGTAATGAAATATCAGGAGTTCTAATCTTGCCCATTACATATCGTTTGAGCACTCTTATCTTCAAAGATATTTGCTTTCTGCCTCTTACATCATGTTTACTGAAACCAATAAGAATGGCTGTTCCCTACAGATACGGGAAGGAAAATAAGCCCACATAGCTCAGATTTCAAACGCCGTGGTAGATAATCTCTGAACCAAGACAAATTCATGAATACAGACCACTCACAGATTAGGTTTCTGTGCCTCACTTTATTTACAGTTTTCTGTGCTTGAAGAGGGTGGCGGGCAAGTGATCCAGAAGAAAGCTCTTTGAAACCGATGGACTTTTGCTGTTCTATTACCCAGGAAGAATGCTGGCATCTCTCTAGTATACGATGGCACTGTTGGGCCCAAAAGTCAAGTTGGTTCGGTAGTAATGGAACTTGTTCGCTTACAAAGGTAAAGGAGATCTGTAACATCAAGCGTCATCAGACGGAACTCTTCAAGCAGGCATGCAGGAAAATGTTTCTAATACACCTGATAAGCTGCCTGAAGACTCATATGGGAGATACAGCAAACAAAATGAGTCCATGTCCTGAGGACATGACGGGGGAGACAAAAGGAGGGGAGGCTAATAAGGGATGTCCAGTTCAATTACATCCACTTTTTATTGAACTATAATAATAATAATTGATAATAATAATTAATTTTGCTATCCTTCTAGCCTGTGTGACCTCTCTTCTGAGATTACCCATTATCTCCACAGTACAGACAAGGGAAACAGGCTGAGAGATAAAGGTCACCTTGGAAGTTGGTGGCTGAGCAAGAATTGAATCTGGGCTTCCATTGCATGGCTCTCTCTTACACAGACTTGAGGCAGTTTTCTAGACACTAAAAGTGGTTCTTGTAGGCTATCCGGGCTGTGTGACCATGGTCTTGGTATTTTCTTTCCTGACGTTTCGCCAGCAGCTGTGACAGGCATCTTCAGAGCAGTAACACTGAAGGACAGTGTCTCTCAGTGTCAAGTGTGTAGGAAGAGTAATATATAGTCAGAAGGGGGTTGGGTTTGAGCTGAGTCATTGTCCTGCAAAGTATTAAAGGTAATGTGCAAATCATTGTCCTGTAAGTATCAAGATAATGTGCTAATGAGGGTGTGGTATGTTAATGTGGAACCATTGTATCCTGAAGTGATCTGTTAACATGTGGAATCCAAAGCTAATCCGCATGGCTATTGTGGACTGTAGTCTTTGTTAGTCTGGAGGTTTCAGGACAGGAAGCCAAGCCTTATTCATTCTTAAACTCTCTTCTTTTCTGTTAAAGTTGTGCTGATGTTTATGAATTTCAATGGCTTCTCTGTGCAATCTGACAAAATAGTTGGTAGAATTGTCCAGTATTTCAGTGTCTCGGAATAAGACCCTGTGCTTGAAAGGAACTCACGTTAGGGATCAGATGCATCCATTTTCAGTCTCCAGTTCTCACAGTAAGTATGCACTAGTTGCCTCAGCCTATGTGGGTCTCCACTCCTTATGGCTAACAGGGATCACTGCTAAACCGGGCTGTACAACTAGCTTAGTTCTGCTATCATTGGAGAAAATGAGCCAACCAATAGTGTGTGTGGTTGTCATGTCAAAGTTCAGGAAGCATAGGGTTTCCAGCTCTGGGTTAGTAATTACCTGGAGATTTTGGAGGTGGAGCCAGAGGAGGGTGGAATTTCAGGAGGGGAGGGACTTCAGCGGACTGTAATGACATACTGTCCACCTTCCAAAGTGGTCATTTTCTCCAGGTGAACTAATCTCTGTTGCATGGAGATCAGTTGTAATAGTGGGAGATCTCCAGCCACCACCTGGAGGCTGGCAAGCCTAGCAGCATGACCTATTTCTACACCAGGAACACACTAAATTTCTTAACCCAGGTCTTATATGTTTTATTATCATGGGCAGAGTGAAGCTTAAGCAGCTATGTAAGCTACCCAGTATTCATTATGCTTATGTTCTGACTTTCTTTTTCAAAAGAAAAATACATGTTAGCTAATAAATAACATGCAAAAGAGCATATTAGAGTTTTCAAGCAGAACAATAATCTGAATATACAAGTGGGAATCTGCAGGGACTTGTGGGAGACATCTCATTCCCTCTCCCCCACTATTCCCTCATCCCCTTACCTGAAAGCCTCCATTGCCTTTCCCCTTTTCCTGCTTCCTTTTCTCCTTCTAGGATGCCAACCTCTAGGGGGGTCTGGAGATCTCCTATAATCTCAGCTAGAGAGATCAGTTCCTCTTAGGGTTGCCAGGTCCAGGTTGGAAATTCCTGGACATTTGTGGGTTCAGCCTTGGGAGGGTGAGGTTTGGGGAGTGAAGCGACCTCAGCATGGTATAATTCCAGAGTCCACCCTCCAAAGCAGCAGTTTTCTCCTGTGGAAACTGATTTCTGTCATCTGGACAGCAGTTGTAATTCCTTTTTAAAAAAATATATATTTTATTAACATTTTTAAAGTAAACAAACATACAAACACATACATCATTCACACAGTTTATACTCCTTCGAGGAGTTTACATCTCCTTTTATACCTTGATTTTAAGTCACATTTTATATCCTTCTAACTATATGATAAATTCTGCAAAATTATAAACAATAGCCTTATATCTAACAATCTATCCTTTCCATTTAGCATAATCAAAATAACATTCCCATTTCTTTTGAAACTCTTCCATCGTCTTGTCTTTTATCAAACTGGTCAAACTGGCCATCACCGCAAATTTGACGGTCTTTTGTTGCCACTTTTCCAAATCTGGAATATCATCTTGCTTCCAAGAAGCTGCCAAAATTAATCTAGCTGTCGTCGTCAGATATCCAAATGACAGCAGTTGTAATTCTAGGTGATCTCCAACCCCCACCTGGAGGTTAGCAATGCTAGTTCCCCTGGAAGAAATGGCTACTTTGGAGGGTGATGTCTGTGGCATTATACTCCTCTGAGGTCCTTCCCCTCCTCAAATCCCACCCTCCTCAGGGTCCATCCCCGAAATCTTAAGGCATTCTCTAACCTGGAGTTGGTAACCCAACAGCCAACCTACCTTTACCTGGCCCTTTGTCTTAAGCTCCCCCCCCCCACATTGGCACCCTCTACCTAGGAAAACTGTGGCCCAGTTGTGTGGTGCCAGCTGCTGGGCCAAGCCCACTTGCATCATAGGGAACCCTCAAGGACTTCTGGGGTAGCACCTCACTTTTCCCTGTATCCCTACAGTATTTCCTCTTTCCACCTTCCTGGCAACCCCCATATCCTCTCCCCTTTTCCTGCCTCATTATCTCCTTCTCAGCCATTCACGGAACTACTTTTTATCTGCCTCCCATCTTCAGCTACATTTATTATTTATTTACTTCATTCATGCCCCTTTGTCCACAGTGGGGACTAAAGCAGCTGACATTATTCTCCTTTTTTATCCTCACAACAACCCTGTGAGGTAGGTTAGGTTGAAAGTATGTGACTGGTCCAGAATCACCAAGTGAGCTTCCACAGCAAGATGGGGATCCGAACCTGGGTCTCCAAGACCCTTCTCTGAACCTCTAACTGCTACACCACAGTGGCTTTCATTGGGCGGTCGCTATTAACAGTAGCAAGCAGCCAGGCCTAGTTATGCAAGTCAGGAGGTATCAAGTCACCCAAAGGTTGCTTCCTGGCCTAGGGATGCCAATCTGAAGATCTCCCAGAACTACAACTGAACTCTGGATGACAGAAATCTGTCCCCCCTGGAGAAAGTGACTGTGTTGGAGGGTGGACTCTATGGCATTATACTCGGCTGAGGCCTCTCCCCTTTCCAAACCCTGCCCTTTTCAGACTCTACCACAAAATCTCCAGGAATTTCCCAACCTGGAGCTGGAAACCCTAGCCCAAGCCTTGACCCAATGAGTCCTCCCTCAAAGGCTAAAATAGGCCTGGAAAGGGTCCACCCCCTGCTTTTTACTGACAGAACAATACCTTGGAATGCTGTGGTTGCCTAGCAAAAGCCACTGAGGGAATCCATTGCTTAATTTTCAGGTGTTTAAACCCCCCATGTATTTTTTTTTTTGAAGATGTAACATTTTTCTTCAAACCTGGGGCCCTTTTCAGGTTTGCAGAAAGATCTGTCTTTCCTGTTCACAGCTCCAGTCACCAGACTGAAGTATCCAAAGATAGGGCCAATTTTGCTATAGAATATAAGATATCTTTTGAAAATAAATAACTAAAACCCACAGCCAATTTCCTTAAGTCTCTTAAATAAGGTGAAACACTGCTGTAGTAACAGCTCTGCTCCTTATCTGAACAGGAGCCATTGGAAATCTTTTTTTCTTTTTTATAAAGAATAGCATAAGAACATAGGAAGAGACTGCTGAATCAGACCAAATGTCCATCTGGTTCATTGCTGTGGTTCTCAGAGAAGCCAAAATGATGTCCTTGAAAAACCCATGATCAAGGCATGAAAACATCGACTTTTCCGGCAACTGATATTAAGAGGTGCACTTTCTCTGAACATGGAAGCTCTATTGAGCTATTATGGGTAACAGCCATGGGTAGACTTATCTTCCAGGAATTAAACTAAGCTGCAGGTCACTACGACCTGTTGTGCCTAGAATCCCACAAGCTAATTATGTGTTATATGAAGAAGCACTTCCTTTTCATTCTCCTGAATCTACTACTCATCCCACCCACCCTGAGTTCTAGGACAAGGACAAAGGGAGAAAGGGTCACTTTATCCACCTCCATCCACAATTTTATAAACTCTATCATGTCTTTCTTCCCTTGTGTGTGTGTGTAAAGTGCCATCAAGTCACAGACAATTTATGGCAACCCCATAGGGTTTTCAAGGGAAGAGACTAACAAAGGTGGTTTATCATTGCCTTTCTCTGTACAACAACATTGGCATTTCTTGGTGGTCTTCCATCCAATTACTAACCAAAGCTGATCCTGCTTAGCTTCTGAGATCTGACTGTTGTTCCCTTACTGTAGAGAAAGAGGAAAGGAGGAGTGGCAGGAGGACAGAGATGGAACTGGTGATATTTGTGATGGTGGGAATGGATCTACTGTTCAGCAGAGAAAGCCTGACATCTAGAGATTTGCTAGTACCAGAATCTGTTCCATCTCTTGTATGTAAAAGCTAAATTACTGGAAAAGAAAACTGAAGACTATGGATTCTGCTATGTAGAAGTGTAGATGACAGAGTTAAAAATCTAATGGAAATATATGAAGGGCAAGTTTGATATTCTCTTGCCCCATCAATGGACATGACCTTTTATCCATACAGGATGTAAAGCACCTAGAACAAGTTTTGTTCATCTTTACTGTATCGGCAGGAATTTCTGCTTACTTGTGCAGGGTATTTGTTGACTAATTTCAACAGCAGAACCAATAGAGGGAGCAAAAGAGCTCCAGTTAATGCGACAAAGTTCCACAGAGAATATGGCTACTTTTTAATGTTTTAGCTGCTCAGGATTGTCTTTAAAATCCATGAAATAAGGGTAGTGAAAAAAACAAAAAACAAAAACAGGGAATGAATGATGATGTCATAGCATGCCATTTTGGTAAACATGGAACTCAGGAAAAGTAGGAGGTTCCAGAAACTTGAAGTTCTGTCATCGCGACACCAAATTACTTAAAAAAAAAAAAAAAAGTAGAGAAACTTGCATGGATTTTTCTGTTTAAAATGCTTTTATAACTGTTTAGTCTAGATTAGGAATATTTATAGAAGTTCTCAGTGCATTGTATTCAGGTGAACATTTTACATAATAATTTAAATTAGTTCCTTGTTTTTCAGGGTAAAAAGTCTAAAGAAAAATTATCTGGGATTCTATGTTGTATCACAATTTAGATTTAAGCTCATGTTGGTGGAAAAGGCTGCAGTGTAGTCCAGCACTGCTAAGAGTAGTAATATATTACTGAGCTTTGCAGAAAAAGATGCAACTTTATGGTTTTATTTTATACATTTAAAATATTTATCCTGTCTCTATATAAAATATATATTCAAGGCACCATGCAATAGAGATAACCATCAACCAATAACATTATTTTTAAAAACACAATCAAAAAATGGTAAAGCCCATTAGGTTACAAGGATGATATCATAAATATCCTAAAGTCACCATTACAATTAGACTAAAACATTAAGGATGGGTAGTTAAACCTAAAAGCAGGGGTTGAACAGGGCAATCCTAAGCAGAGTCACACCCATCTAAGTCCATTGGCTCCAGTAATTTAGAGTGTAATGCTGTTCAGGATTGAACTGTATAAGGCTTGAGAGAATAAGAATGTCTTCACCAGCACCTAAAAGAATATAAAGTTGCCAACTGAGCCTCTATGTGGAGGGAATGCCAAAGCATAACTGACACCACTGAAAAGATATAGGGTGACCACTAAGTGATATTCCACTCAGATGTTACATTGTCCAATTTAGCATGATGGATTAAATATTGTACTGATGGATTTATCAAGTGAATATTCAGACACATAGAATGGGAAGGATTCTAGCATTAGGTATTTGAAACATGTAGAATGAGAATTAAAGAAAAATGGCAGACCAAAGAACAAACTAACTTGTTCATATAAAGTGTATGATAGTAAGTGTAATGTAAACTATACATAGTAATTCTTTCTCCCCCCGCCCCCCATCAGTCACTTGATTGTTTTTAGTGGGCCAATAACATTTCTAGGTGGAAAATAGACACCATTCAAGGCTAGAAAGTTCCTTTCCAGTCTTTCCATCTTTTACAGATTATTAACTTGGCTGTTGTACATGGCTGCAAAACACAGTTGGCCCTGTCATTATATTGGCCACGCCAATCGAAGGCCAAATATGCATAATTCAAAGTTAGGTCTCTGATTCAAATCTATTCCAATACTTAAGGAAAATGGGAAAAAATAATTTCCTGGTTTATTCAAATCACATTCCCTAAAACCCACAAAAAGGGATGCCAGTTTCCTCTTCAAGAGATTGCCAAAATGTTCAAGTTGTTGTAGCTAACTGCTACCAGAAGAGTTAGATAATTTCCCATGTAGTATTTCAATGGGAACTTGCTTTGAATTTCACTTTCAGCATAACTCAGCCTCTATCTTTGCCCATTCATGAATCATTTCCTTTTGAAATGTTCCTGCTCCGTTTCATACAAGCCAGGGACAATATTTTCTTATCTGCGTTCAAATATTTGCATACCCGTACATGAGTCCAACATTTGCCTGGTTCCTCTTGCGCTAGTTTCTCAGTCAGACTTTGGAGAACAGTGTTATTGGCTAGAAGGGCAGTGAGCTCTATATATAAAGTGAGGTTTTTTTAAAGTATATGAACATTTTTAAAGCACATGTCTCTTAGCCAAAGGGTTTTGAGATGAGCTGTCCAATGAAATCAATAGGTAAAAGCAACTCATTAAATAATTGACATTAATAGTAATGGTAATAAAAAAGAACCCAGATCTGTTGGACAGTAAAATAATCAAAGCACCATATAGAACCAACAATGCATTAAGATCAGGCCAAAGCCTGGGTGAACAAATTGAAATTTATGGACTGGGTGCCAGGCAAGGGAAACAGTTCTGGAAATATGATGATACCCCAGAAAAGGCCCCATCGCTGGTAGCCATCCACCTTTCCTCTGGAAATAAGGTTCTCTGCTAAAAAGAACTTAATCACTGGCCAGGCCCTCCCCCCACCCTTCTCAGGCTCTGCCCCAAAAACCTACCAATGGTGGCGAAGAGGGACCTGGCAACCCTAGAGATTTGGGGGTGGAGCCTGAGGAGGGTGGGGTTTGGAGAGGGGAGAGACTTCAATGCTATAGAGTCCAATTGCCAAAGCAGCCACTTTCTCAAGGGGAACTGATTTGTATCACCTGGAGATCAGTTGTAATAGCGGGAGATCTTCAGCTACCACCTGGAGGTTAGCAACCCTAGGCAAAACTGGATCAGGAGGGGAAGCTTCCTCTAAGGCATCAGTTCAGGTGCCTGATAAGGCACCAGAAGTCATGGCTTCAGCACGGGGTGGGGGGACCAGGTCTCCCACTATAGCACTCCCTCTGGTCTTCCTGTTGCTGCTTTGTACAGCAGTTGGAGAAAATGGGGCTTAAAAATGTATGCTTGAAACAGATTAATCCACTGAAAGGTGATGGTTGGTCAGACCAAGTTGGCTCTGATTACATGACCCCTACCTCAAAAGGGCCCCAACTATAGGGCCTTAACAAAACCAGTCAAAAGATAGAAAAATGGGAGAAAGCACAAAGCCATGCATCTGAGTAAAGGCAAATAGCCGAAACCAAAAAAAGCTGAACAATTATTTGGCTTTTTTGGGAATTGCCTATTCGGCTTCGGGCAGATTTCCAGGTTTTGGTATTCAGTCTACCCGAAACCCGAATATTGCCAAAATGGCTAATTTCGGGTTTATTTTCGGTTCAGGTATATTGATATGCACAACCCTAGTTGTTTTGTTTGTTGCTCAAAAGGCATTTGTCTTCTCATTTCCTGGAGGATTGATTCAGGGAGTTAGCACCCGGGGCCAGCTGAGATCCTGATACTATACCAATGGTGCTTTGGAACCTTGATGTAGAGAGGCCCATGAATGATCCAGGCATCATTAACATCTAGAACAAGAACTTCTTATGCCAGAAATCTTAGTGATATTCAGCATTTTCAGTGGCAGTTTGGGTTGGTGGATGAGTTGCCCATTCCTGAGGAACACTTGATCTACATTATGGTGACTTTGAAGCAGAAAGGTTTAGCAGTGAAAACATTTCCAAAACATTTGGTAGCAACTGTTTTTTATGCCAAGCTTGAATGTTTTATGAATATGTCAGGGGGTGTATGCAGAAGGCATAGTCAGATGGTTCTAGATGCAGTCAGAAATCTTCCCAACTTAAACTTAAGCTTGATCTTAAGAGTACTGAGCAGCTTCTTAACAACTCAAAACCTTTACTTCCACAGACCAAATTCCCTTTTACCATGCAACATTTCCATTTGGATTAGAGTCCAACAGCACCTTAGGGACCAACAAGATTTTAGGGGTATGTACCCCATATCTGATGAAGGGAGCTTTGACTCTTGAAAGCTTACATCCCCCAAATCTTGTTGGTCTCTATTGTGCTTTTGGAATCGAATCTAGCTGCTCTACCACAGACCAACATGTCTACCCTCTGAAACCATTTCCATTTGGATATTTGAACTCAACTAAAGAAAATACAAAAGGTAAAAATGGTTAAAATGTAACAACAAAGAGTGTTACACAAAGCTATTAATAACCTACTGATGGTCCCTGGGCCAAAAAGCATCCGGCTGTCCTCAATCAGAGCCAGAGCATTTTCAGCTCTGGCTCCAGCCTGGTGGAACTCTCTATCAAGTGAGACCCGGGCCCTGCGGGACTGGCTCAATTATGCAGGGACTGCAAGTAGGGTTGCCAACCTCCAGGTACTAGCTGGCGATCTCCTGCTATTACAACTGATCTCCAGCTGATAGAGATAGTTCACCTGAAGAAAATGGCTGCTTTGGCATTGAACTTCCTCCCCTCCCTAAACCCCACCGTCCTCAGGCTCTCCCCAAAAACCTTCTGCCGGTGATGAAGAGGGACCTAGCAACCCTACCTGTGAGGCATTCTGCCAGGACTATGGTTGAGGCAGTGATGGTTACATCTTAGCTGGCCTCCCTACCCCTGCCCTTACTTCCATTTCCTCAGTTGTTTTTGGTTTTTATTTGGTTCTGCCTTCCCTTTCTTTCCCCCCCCCATCAAATAGTTATCTCCATCATTGTGTTTAATGTTAATGGCACCGATTGGAATTTTAAAACCAACACGATTTTTAATTATAATTTATATATTATATAGACTATATTTTTATCTGATTGTATTGTTTTGGTTGTTAGATGCCCCGAGCCTGACTATAATCAGGAAAGGGTGGAATATAAATCTAATACAATAAATAAATAAATAAAATCCTGACTTACAAAGCACTCAATAAGGACTGATTGGCTATATATAACCATTCAATATTTACAATTTTAGCAACCAAAAACAAAAGAGCAAGGAGATATGGAAAATCTATAGACCAGAAAATAAATCTTCTTACCTGACACTTTATATGCCATATGTTTCCGGATCATGACTTTTACATCTAAAAAGATAAACAGTGGTAAACTGTGTTAGAAAGCATTAAAATAATGAAATCAACGGGAACTACTGAAATATCTGTACAAATAGAAGGGTTTCTGAGCGACTGTATAAAATGCATGAAAGACAGTAACATTATGGATGCAATCAATCTTACTTTATAGCAAGTGCTAGCAATGCATAATGCCACCCTACAGCACTGGCAGGTAATCTAGTGTCTCTTTAAATAAATCTAAATATTAGGTCTAGGAGGGATCAACCTGCAGGGGAAAAAATGCTAAAATATAACTGCTAAAGTTAATACTTACTTAATACTTGCTTTTCTACAAGACTTAAAATGAAAAGGCTTTCCAACTATTATAAGAGGTACAGTCTTAATCTACATTTCAATAAGATATTTAAAGGCAGTGCTAGAACTGTCACGGGCCCTTTCTTAAGCCTGAGAGAGGCCTATAAAGGAATGCTGACAGTTTCGTTTTCTCTGACATGGAAGCATTATTTCATCAAGAAAAATGTTATTATATTCTAATTCATTTTGGCGCTTCCCACTCCAGGCTCTTTGTCCATCCCCCCAATCTGTATGTGGAGGTATAAACGCTACCTGGCTTGTCAAGACAGAAGTGGAATAATTGATCGGAATAAACTCACATCCTTCTATTTCAGTTTTATCATTTCCATAAGAAATACAGGAAGAAAATCCCCAATTTCAGGTGGGCCTGCCTTTATCTGACATGTTTTGTATGCAAACCTTAATGCTGAAGCGATGCAGTTCTTTTCCATACAAAATGGCTCTAAAAATGAGTTTTAAAAGTAGGGCTGCCAACTTCAGGTTGGGGAAATCCTGGAGATTTTGGGGGTGGAGCCTGGGGAGGGAGGGTTTGGTGGAGGGGAGGGACAAAAGTGGTGGTATAATGTCATAGAATCTACCCTCCAAAGCAGCCATTTTCTCCAGGGGGACAAATCTCTGTAATCTGGAGATCAGATCTAATCCCGGAGATCTTCAGTCCCTACCAGGAAGTTGGCACATTGTATTGTGTTTATGGAAAACATTCACAGGCCGCCTTTCCTGTGGTTTATATGAAATAATAGCTCAAGGTGGGTTTATATGAAGCAATCACAGCAACAGTTCCCTTGCTGTAATAAAAACCACAAAACCATAAAGTCATAAAACCATCCCTCAAGCAGAAACAGCTTTCTATATATTTTCTATAATAATTGATTCACCTAGTCCTTAAAAATGTCCTAACACAGTTTGCCAAAATCTACAGTAAATATTAATAAAAAATTTTACACTACCTCCTAAATTGAAAAAGAGAGACATCCTTCCTAACACCATCCCAACCTCGTCAAATTGGCCAGTTCTGAAGATATGGAATATCTGGGGCGAGGGGGGGGGAGTAGGATTCAAAACTGTGTTGGGAAAGCTGTGCAGAGGAGGAGATGCCAATTAACCCATGCTTAAATTATGAAAATTGGAAGATCCCTCAGTTACACCTGCCTGCAAATCACTTGAACCTAGACATTTATCCTCTGATCCCAGATAAGCAGACAAATGAGACTACAGTTTAATAACAGAAATACACTCTGCACATGTCCACAATACCCTCTTTGCCTGTTTGTAGTAATGAAATTGAGAGCAGGGATTATCCTTGACTGAAATTTATTTAGCCTGCCCCCCAAGACCATATTACGCTTGTGAAATAGCACTTTTGCCTTTGGGGTGCCAAGGTGTGCAAAGGTATTTGTGTGTTGGGGGGAAAAGGAACACATTGGCCCAGTGCTGAAGCAATGGTACCAATGGCCTGGTTTCTCCTTACCATCCTGAAGAAGAAAGGAAACACAAGGACTTCATTTACCTTCAGGGACCTTGCCACGCAACCACATCATGCTGGCTGTGAAATTCTTCAAGAAGGACACGTCTGTTAGCAAAATGGTGCCAGGACAGTCAATCAGGGTTACGAACAGGTTGAGAAAAAACAGTGAAAGGTAAGGGCCTTCAGCTCTCCTGGAAGGCAGGTATCTCCGTACTCCCTTTCACCAATGATTATGTCCATGCAAGACAGAGAAAGTAGAAATAATGGAACATGTTCTGCTGCAATATCCCTTCTACAACATCATAAGATTGCAGTACATTCTCCCCATATTGTCAGCCTTTCCTAGGAGAATGGAAGAAGCTAAAGTTTCCCTTCACTTAGCAGACTCCTCTCTGAAATAACCACTCAAGTGGCCAAATTTTGCCTCCGGTCTAGTGGGATTTGTAAACAGCTGACTGAAAACCTTTCCCTCATAGAAGATCTTTCCCCTTCTTCTTCAAATTATCCCTCCCAAATCATCAACTTTTATTATTTTATTTTATTATTTTGACTAACTTTGATTTTTATTGAGAGCTGATATTGCATCGAAATAAACTTGATTGATTGATTGATTGAAAGGTGAGGGGAGAGGGATGAAAAACACATATCAGAGTTTTTGAACGTCCATTTTCACAGCTGAGCTCAAAACTAATAATAAAATTAATATCACGTTGGCTAAGATAAAACAGCCTTCCCTCACTCACCAAACTCTAGTTTGATTATTTCTCTCCTTTTGACTCTGTGAATTCCCATTATTCCTTGATGGCTCTGTGCCTGGCATTCCATTGTGCATGCTACCATACAGATATTCCAAATGCTAAACATGCCCTTTTCTTTGGGTTGTAAAAGAAACGTAAAGGTCCTGCACCTTTTTCAAGTAACTCCTTTTCATTAAACCACAACCCGGATTTTTAAAAAAAATATATATCTAACTGTTGTATGTTAAATTTATGTGGCTAGTCCGTAAACAGTTTCTAATTAGACACATGTGCATTCAAATGTGGACCTGTGTGTTATAAACCGACACTGAAGTGTATAAGAAACTGTCAGTCAGATCAAAAGTCAATCCAAAATCATCCCATTTGCAGAGCTGAGATGCTGTCACAGTTAGTTAGCCCTGAATGTTTAAAACATCAACCAAAACTTTTATTCTAATTGAGCATGAGTTGAAAGGCTCTGCACTTTGATGTCTTTGCTTTTATCATTTGTATATAGCTTAAAACTGCAGACTTGCCTCCCCCTGCCCCCGAAATAGGAGACATTACTTCTTTATTGAAAAATATACAGGTAGATCAATCTGTATTTGTACACAGTTCTCAGCCATGTATATAATTGTTTCCAAACAAAAGACTTGAAAAAGGCAGGAAACCAATTTCTTCTTATTTTTTCTGATTTCTTGTAGGCAGCGTGGAATGGATATCCTTCTTCATAATATCTAGCGTTAGGGTTGCCGACCTACAGGTACTAGCTGGAGGTCTCCTGCTATTACAACTGATCTCCAGACGATAGAGAACAGTTCAGCTGGAGAAAATGGCCACTTTGGCAATTGAACTCTATGGCATTGAAGTCCCTCCCCTCCCCAAACCCCACCCTCCTCAGGCTCCACCTCAAAAACCTCCCGCTGGTGGCAAAGAGGGACCTGGCAACCCTGTGAGAGCTGAGTCCTTATTTGGAATAGGTCTCATTATCTTCTGGGCAGCCAAATTTGGGACTTTTTCATAAGAAACAAGACATCAAAACAAGCTATATTAACATGATGATGATGATGGATGGATAGATAAATAGATCCATCAAATGAAGGCACGAGGCAGGCCATTGGAAAAATGCCTTCTAACACCACTATTTTAAAATACATTTTATCCTGTCCTTCAAAAAGCACGGAATGACGAAACTCAGCAAAAGGACCTAACCCAGCAAAACTCATCTCAGGGAAACCAACCGAGCTTTGAAGAAATGACAAATGCTGTCAAAGTATGAAAGGTAATAATAGTTGAGGTAGGTTTGGTGCTTGATGGTTCAGATGTTCAGCTCCTATCGTTGGGGTTTGGGGGATGTTTTTGTGCCACCCTCCTTTACCAAATAAGGAAGATGCTGAGCTTTCTTGAGAGAGCAGGCTGGGAGACTGGGCTCCCACCAATGTTGCTTTTGCAACAGGTGATTTCTATATCTGCTGTTTTTGGGGGAGGGATTCTTTTTGATATGGGAATATGAAAATGTCTCTCTGGATTTCTCTGGTGTTGTGAAAGGATTTTGACAAAAGCAAAAATGGTAGATGAATGGTACACAAATGCACATGCAAAGATTTCTTGTTTATTTTGAAAAATCCCATTAGTGTAAAGAATTTTTAAAAACAAAACATTAAGTTGCAGCGACAAGCAGTCTCATTGCAGTACTTCACATGTGAAAACTAACAAGCATTTCTCTGTCTCTCAACATAGTAGTAATGGTAAATATGGCAGCAACACTACATCCCGCTGAGTTGATTTATTGGCCAGCTGCTTTCAAATGGAGATCTCCGTGGTCTCAGGCAGCAATCCAATCCCATCCTTTCCCTATCCAAGAGGTCCTTCTGTGGGTCACCTAAACCTGGGATTCTTACACATACAGTGGGAGCTCTAACACCAATACTAATCCACCCCTGGAATATCTTCCCTGTTTATACTTGGAGAATATGAGCTTAATACAGTTCTCTCAACAAGTTGATTAAGATACTGACTAAATCAGAGGGGGTTGTTTATTTGATTTGATGCTCTTCACGTTACCTGAATGATTATTTCTTCTAGATGCTTCGACAAAGAATGAAAATCTAGAAGTATGGCAGGAAATGCCATCAAGCCACAGTTGACTTATGGAAACTCCATAGAGTTTTCAAAGCAAGAGACAAACAGAGGTGGTTTGCCATTGCCTGTCTCTGCATAGCAACCCTGGATTTCCTTGGCGGTCTCCCAGCCAAGTCCTAACCAGGGCCAGCCCTGCTTAACATCCCAGAGCTGATGACATCAGGCTAGCCTGGGCCATCCAGGTCTTCTTCTAGAAGCAGAGCAATTCTGTATGATGCTTTAGCTTTCTGCCATTTCCCTTTTAACCAGTTGCCCATCCCAAAGCTGTAGCATCAAAATGCCATTTAAATCAATTGGGGCAATAGCCAATTGGTGAAAGTGACATTAACAAGACATAAGAGTATTCACAGTGGGTAGCCGTATTAGTTTGTCTGCAGTAGTAGAAAAGGGCAAGAGTCCAGTAGCACCTTAAAGACTAACAAAAATATTTTCTGGTAGGGTATGAGCTTTCATGAGCAACAGCTCACTTCTTCAGATACCAAGACATAAGAGGTCACAGATTCTAATGGGACTATTGAGTTTGCGGGCCAGTTCAAAGCAGGCATCCCCTCATTATAGCCCTTGGAAGTACAGGAGGCCACAACCCAACTGAGATGAAGTGTGCTTTTTATAGATATGACAGCAGTGGCTTTTCATGCCACTATCGTAATTTTTTCTGATCACAGCACAACAGCTCAAACAGGTTATCACAGTTGCACAAGGTACATTGGCTGAAGTCTCCCCCCCTCCCAATGTGGACCTGCTGATTCATACACAGTCGCTGCTTCCTTGCTGTCTAAGCTAGACTGGGAATACATAAGTAGCCCTTCATACACTCATGAACTAATTCTTTGGCTGTCTGAACTTGCCCAAGGAGTGTATGGTTGCCAGGTCCCTCTTCACCACCGGCAGGAGGGTTTTGGGGCAGAGCCCAAGGAGGGCGGGGTTTGGGGAGGGGAGGGACTTCAATGCCATAGAGTCCAATTGCCAAAGCGGCCATTTTTCTCCAGGTGAACTGATCTCTATTGGCTGGGGATCAATTGTAATACAGGAGATCTCCAGCTAGTATCTGGAGGCTGGCAACCCTATCAGAAGTGTTTATTGAGAGTGTAGAGCATAACTATACAGAAGGGATGTGTGTGATTCATAGCCCAACTCCTACATTACTACCTGAAAGCATCCGGTAGTAGTGTACAAACTAGTAAGCCTTAGTATCAAATACTGGGGAAAGCCGTAGTCTCACAAATGTTCCCTTTGTTTCAGCGATTGCTTTTCTAGAACGAACAGCAGCAAGAAAACCCTTGAAAACTGCTTCAAATACTTCTGTTTGCCCTCTGCATCTATATGCTTAAAGCAATGTGAATTCAAGCTATATAATTTTAGAAATCCATTTGTTGTGTCTGCAGCTACCGGAGCTGCTAACCCTGCCTGGGAATGCTCAGGCCTAGATATCACCATTACAGCCTTTTAGTCAAGGACTACAGTTGCTATTACAGCCCTCGCGGCTAAAGAGCACTCCCACTCACTCGGCATGATAAGGTTCCCCTATAACCATCCCTTTAGAACGCGGCTTCTGTCGTGAGAAAACATGAATGGCTAATAAAAGATACACATTTTCTGAGTGGCGAGGACTCCCTTTCCCCCACTGAAGCCAATAACCTCAGCATTTAATTATACATTATAAATACATGGGGAAAGTCTCAATTTTTTCCCCTCAGCAGTTGAAAAACACAACACAGTTGCAGCATATCAATATTAGGGGTGAGGTGGAGTAAAAATTCTACCTCCCACCCACATCTCTGCTAGTAGACTCACTTATTGCATTGATCTAGCTTTTAAGTAAAGGTAAAGGTCCCTGACCTGGATGGCCCAGGCTAGCCTGATCTTGTCAGATCTCAGAAGCTAAGCAGGGTCAGCCCTGGTTAGTATTTGGATGGGAGACCACCAAGGAATACCATGGTTGCTGTGCAGAGGAAGGCACTGGCAAACCACCTCTGTTAGTCTCTTGCCATGAAAACCCCAAAAGGGGTCAGCTGCGACTTGAAGGCACTTTACACACACACACAAAGGTCCCCTGTGCAGGCACCAGGTCATTCCTGACCCATGGGGTGACATCACATCCCAACATTTACTAGGCAGACTTTGTTTACGGGGTGGTTTGTCAGTGCCTTCACCAGTCATCTTCCCTTTACCTCCAGCAAGCTGGGTACTCATTTTACTGATCTCGGAAGGATAGAAGGCTGAGTCAACCTTGAGCCGTCTACCTGAAACCTACTTCCGTCGGTATTGAACTCAGGTCGTGAGCAGAGCTTGGACTGCAATTCTACTGTTTACCACTCTGCACCATAGGGCTTTAATTTATATGTATTATATATTTTTTAAATCTGCATGCATTATATTTTTATGCTTGTAAGCCGCTCTGAGCCCAGCTTTGGCCAGAAGATAGAGTAGGATAGAACACAAACAAGCAAATAAATAATTTCAGCAGGGCCAAAAGCATAGCTGGTAAAGCATATGATATATCTACTTTGCAGGTAGAAACAGGGAACATAAATCAAGAAGCCAATATTGCAGAGCAAACTTTAACCTCCCCCTTCCCTGTGAAGCAAAGAGCTTGCTCATTTTAACCTCCAACCTTTAGATCAACCCTGGATGATAGACCAGTATCATGTGGCTATTACAGATGGGCCCTGACCTGAATGGCCCAGGCTAGCCCAATCTCAGATTTCAGAAGCTAAACAGGGTCAGCCCTGGTTAGTAGTTGGAAGGGAGAACAGCTAGGAATACCAGGGTCACTATGCAGAGGAAGGCAATGGCAAACCACCTCTGAGTGCCTCTTGCCTTGAAAACCCTACGGGGTTGCCATAAGTCAGTTGCCACTCAATGACACTTTACACTCACATCACAGATGGAGAGCTGAACAGAACTAAGACCATAGAGCCTGCTAAAGGGCCTGTGTCAGTCTGCAACTTTGCTAAATTCAATATCTTCCACACACAAAAGACATCAATCTATCAAGCTCTCTACTAGACCAACAGCCACACCTCCTCATATAACAACACAAAGAAACCTTACTTAGCCCCTGACCACTTTCTTTTACAAGCTCCTCCCCTCAGGTGCTCTTTCCTGAGAGGCAGGAGGACCACACCTGTTTTCTGACTCATATAAAACTATGATCAGCAGTCACCTTGCCCTTTAGAGATCATGGGGGTAGGTTTACTGTAAATCAGGCAAGGGTGTTTTCTTCCTTACAATTCACCATCAGCCCCTATGCTTGAGTGGCTATATAAGTAGTATTCTAAATCTATTGATAGCAATTGTAGTTGCACACAATTAACAGCTGTTAGGAACATACTAAGGTAATGATAGCATAATGTTAGCATCAGCTGTACTACTAGTTGGCTAGTGCTGTTCCTATACTAGTTGGGTGCTTAGCAGCTGCTCACCGTTCCATTATTTCAAGGTACATTCTTTTACTTTACTGTAATGATACTGCTCGTGTAGCCAGTTCGGCCTTGAATGGTGTCACACTGAGACTGAAACAAAAGAAAAAGGAACTATATATTTTAATATTTCTATATAAACAGGTATCTAAATAACCAATTAAATAATTCATTTTTAAAAAAATAATAATTGACTGAGAAAGAAACTTGACAACTGCTAGGGCTGCCAGGTCCCTCGTCACCACCGGCGGGAGGTTTTTGGGGCGGAGCCTGAGGAGGGTGGGGTTTGGGGAGGGGAGGGATTTCAATGCCATAGAGTCCAATTGCCAAAGCGGCCATTTTCTCCAGGTGAACTGATCTCTATCGGCTGGGGATCCGTTGTAATACAGGAGATTTCATGCTACTACCTGGAGGATGGCAACCCTAGCAACTGCCGATGTAGTATTAAAATGCACCCCTGCTAAAAGGACCCTCAGATTATCCAAGTTGCACACAGGGTCCCAGATAAAAGGTTTTATCCAACTGTTTCTGGCCTCATTGAGCAGGGCACAACTAAATGAAGGAGAGGAGTATTCATGGCTACTAGTAAAAATGGCTGTTAGTCATGATGCATACCTATTCTCTCCAGGATCAGAGGAGCATGCCTATTATAATAGGTGCTTTGGAACACAGAAAGGATAATGCTGCTACAGTCTTGTTTGTGGGCTTCCTAGAGGCACCTGGTTGGCCACTGTGTGAACAGACTGCTAGCCTTGGTCTGATCCAGCATGGCCTTTCTTATGTTCTTATGTACATTCTAATGCTCTTCACACTTGTATCTCTCCTTCATTGTGTGCCTTTGGGGTGCTACTTCACATATAATTTTAAAAGCAGTTCTTTTCTTTTGGCAAGACCAAAAGCTTTTGAATTTCCCCCCACGTTACATCCTTCGACAAACTCAGTGAACTCAGAGGTTTCAGACCTGAGTTGTATTCCCTGTTTAACAGCAAGATTACTTGCCGATGCTCCAGATTTGTTGTTACAAAGAGTCGGCTGAGATGCTGGGCATGCTAATAAGGGCTTGTACACTTCCTTTGTGTTCCCAGCAAGGTATCTGCCTGTAGCACACAGCCTGGCACTGCCCACATTCGTAGACGGCTCCGAGCAGGCAGCGCACGCAGGCCTCTTCAATTTGCCCCGCCGTTCACAAGTGAGCTCCAACCCAACCTTGTCATTGCCATTCGTCACACTGATAGGGTACGCTTTTATGTGCTGTATCTCACGGAAGTCTCTGAATGCTGGGCCAGTGCCACGGGGTACTAGTCTGACAACAAAGATCTCAAACGCAGTTTAAAAGGTAACACCATAAAGAGAAAAATAATAGCTGAAATCACTGCCGGGTACCCACTGGCTCTGCAGATTTCCTTGTTTCAAGCAATGCTCGGTTAGATACAGAGCTAGTATGTCCACTGGCATGCAGAGAGTGTCAAGCTGTCTTGTGCTGCTGCCCAGAAAGCAATCTCTCGCAGACGTTTTTAGCATGGAATCTGTCAATGGAGTACAATTGATTATGCGGGGAATGGGCTTTGTGCTTCAGAACCTTCCGGCAAAAAGTGAGACAGCAACAAAGGCAGGCTTATTCTTTTGTCTTGGACTCATGGGTTGGGTTCAGTTTATGGATGTGGTACTCCATTAGGGTTGCCACCCTCCAGGTACGAGCTGGAGATCTCCTTCTATTGCAACTCCTCCTCCCAAATCTCCAGGTGTTTCCCAACCCAGATCTGGCAACCCGCATTTCTGAGTGTGTTTCTGACATCTGGCAAAAGTGATCAAATAATTAGATTACTTATTTATTACATTTCTACCCCGCTCTCCCCAACCCGAAGGTTGGGCTCAAAGCGGCTTACACGGTCTAAAACACAATAAAACAATAACCCGTTAAAATAGTTTAAGATACAATTTAAAATAGCCCAATAATGCCCCTCAATGGCACCACAACTCCAGAGATAGACATTTGCAGGTAACAGATGAATCTAACCACACCCTAAGGTGGTATTGAAGGGGTGGTGCTCAGCAGCGGGGAAACGGGGGGGAGGACTAGAGAGGCCAGTAATTTTAATGAGAACCGTCGCTGCCTCAACCATAAGCCCAGCGGAATAGCTCCGTCTTGCAGGCCCTGCGGAACTCCTGAAGGTCCCGCAGGGCCCTGATCTCACTAGGGAGGCTATTCCACCAGGCAGGGGCCAGGGCCGAAAAAGCCCTGGCCCTGGTCAAGGCCAGCCGGATACTCCTTGGGCAAGGGATCACCAGCAAGTTGGTACTTCATGAATGTAAGCTTCTCTGGGGGACATACCAGGAGAGGCGGTCCTGTAGATAGGATGGTCCCAGACCGGGTGCCAGATTAAAAATGGAAACTGCTGTGTAAAAGGGTGCCCCTGTCAGCACCGAAAGTTGTGCCAGCAGTGCTCTGGGCAGGGCTCTGTGGTATTGCTGCACGGGCACCTGGTCACAGCCCAGCAGCAGTGAGGTGCAATGCTTGCATTTCTTGGAGAGACCCCAGCATATCTTTGAGGTATGCTGACATAGCGACTAGTTGGCTCCTGGAACACTTTCCCCTCCCCGGTGACTCCAACCTACAATGGTGTCCTTATGAGGCAGAGCCTTTTTCTTTTTGTTTTTATATTTTGTCTTCATGAGCTTTTTTGTGTGTCATTGACTTTCATTGCTTATGTTCCTGATCCTTTTTTAGTGTCATTTCCCCCCACCGGCTTTACACAATTTAGAATTGTGAAGTAGGGTTGCCAACCTCTAGGTACTAGCTGGAGATCTCCTGCTGTTATAACTGATCTCTGATAGAGATCAGTCCACCTGAAGAAAATGGCCACTTTGGCAATTGGACTCTATGGCATTGAAGTCCCTCCCTTCCCCAAACCCCACCCTCCTCAGGCTCTGCCCCCAAAACCTCCTGCCAATGGCAAAGAGGGACCTGGCAACCCTAATGGGAAGCCATTTTTTTCTACTGCTGACATTCAAGTGATGTAAAAATAATGTTAACCATGGTGCCAATTTCATGGAGGGAAATCAGCACAAGGAAATGGGAAGTGGTTTGAAAGCAAAGTTTGATTTGCACCATCAAACACCAACTGCAGATTTCTAAGTGGAAACCATGGGCTATGAGGGTTGCCAGCTCCAGGCTGGGAAACTCTGGGAGAGTTGGAGATGGCTCCTGGGAAGGACAGGGACCTCAATGATGTACAACGTCATAAAGGCCACCCTCCAAAGCATCCATTTTCTCCAGGGAAAATGATCTCTGTAGTCTGGAGATGAACTGTAATTCCAGGGGATCCGACTTGGAGGCTGGCATCCCTAGCTATGAAATTTGATAGCATTCCTAGTAATAAGAGGGCAGGTAGCAGCGGAACTGAGAGCAGACTGCAGGCACAACCAAACGCAGGCAGATCAATAAAACCTGAAGACAATAATCCTAAATTCTGCATGGGTGGCTTATTTTTACTTTAACAACAAAATTGTACAAATTCATTCATACTAATCAACTGTGTGGGAATATTTATTTCTTCTCAACGTGAAAAGTGTTTGTGTCTACTCGAGTTTGGATTTCCATTTTGCCCGCAGCCAATCTATTCCTGAATTATTGTCTGGCTTTACACCTACCACTAATGGCTTTGTAAAGAAGAATGACAGCAGAGAAGAATGGCTTTTTGCAATCCCTTTTCAACCAGGCCAGAAAACCACCATCATCAATGCTTTTGATGAAAGCAGTACCTGCATGCCATGCATGCAGAGTTTGCTGTGGGTGGTGTGCACACTTGGTGTCCAGCAAAGATCCCAGCACCCCAGAGCAAGATCCGATCACCTGAATTTCACACTGGGCCTGAACTTCACTCAGTTGTCACCTCCAAAACCTGTTCAACAAATAGGTAAGTTTGCGGACCTAGTGCCAATGTGGGGAGTGTTGAGAGCCTGCTTCAGCCCCAATCCCTAGGCCCCTTCCCACGCCTTTACCAACCCCTGTCCCACCGGCTGGCACAGACATGCAACTGAAGACATGGCAACAGTAGCTGGATAGAAACAACCACAACTTTATTGGTTACAGCAACAAGGTATTGGCTTGGCATAGGGGCATGATCCTTCAATACCAGCCAGCTCTCCTGCTGGCCGATGCGTGTTACCCCCAGCTCGCTTGCTGGGGGATCGAGATGGCAGTATTTGGGACCCACTTGGATGGAAGCCAGCTGTGCAGTCCCCCCTGCCACTTGGGGGAGGTTCTTTGACAGCTAGGGTTGCTGGGTGCCCGCTGGTGGTGGGCAAACCCCTGGCCATTTACCCCTCTGCCCGCTGACCACCTGAGGGTCAGCGGGCAAAGGTGCACGTGTGCATGCATACGGCGTGCAGCACTTCCGGTTTAGAACCGGAAGTTCCGCCTCGCGAGGGGCCTTTACCTCTTAGTTTGAGTGGTAAAGGGCCGCGCATGCGATTGCAAAGAAAAGCCTCCCGCCGGAGGAGAGGAGGCACCTGGCAACCCTATTGACAGCCCCCTAGCTGGGCATGTCCCTGTCAGCCCCCGAGCTGGGCTTGACCCTGACAGCCCCTGAGCTGAGCTTGTCCCCCTCTAGGCCTCCCCCAAATCCCTCATTGGTATCCTCAAAAATGGGGAAGGGGTCACGCAGGCTGGCTTCCCCCAAAAACCAGATCCAGCCCCATGCCAAACTGCCACAAGAGACAGGCAAGACCGCCCACAGGGATCTGCCTGACTCCTGCTAACACCTAGTGCTGTAACCAGACCTTCATACCGTGCCAGATATCGTGCACCCAAATGTCCATCCTCCATGATGATAAGTGAACCCCATGAGGCTGAAACAAGGCCTCCAAGCGGCAAGAAATATCCGGGTGACGAATCACTGCCCCCCTCCGAGGGTGCACACCACTTTGCTGAGTGCTGCCATGACCTTCTGCCTGTCCTGATCAATCTTCTCCAGCCGCTCCTCTCCACGTCTGCCTTTTCAGTAGTTTGGGCCACAGGAAACTGTGCCAGAAAAGTCTGCCACCAAGGCCCTCAGGTCAGCTACTGCTGCTCCTATCAGGTCTACCCCTGTTCTTGAGCCCAGATCATTTTTGCCCAGCTGTATAACTAGTGCATCTGGGGGTCCATGAAGCCTCGCCTTTTGCCAAAGCAAGGGGGCAAAGACGTTCCAGCATATGCTGTGTATCCCCAGCCACCAAAAATCCAGGCAGCCTTCCGTCCCCAAATGTCAGCCCCAGCCTGATGCTGCAACTTATTCCCTGCCCAATGCACAATGCTGCGTCCACAAATCCAGACTTGCTTCTTACATGGGGCAGAATCAGTTCGGTGGTGCCTCCCTGAGGACTAACATCTAGTTCTGAAGGAACGAGGGCCAAATCTTTTCACTGGAAGGCCAAGCTTTGCTAAGCATGCCCGCACCATACTGGCAAACTGGTAGCATGTCAATGGGGAGCTGTTATCATGGCATAGCAACAGCACCTCACCATGGGGATAGATCGCTAAATATGTAGACAATATGACCTGACAGAGCAAGGTGAATGGTGTGCTACGAACCCCAGCCTCAGTACAGCCCCCACCCGTGTTGATCCATTTTGGATCTGATGATGAGGTGAACCACAGATCCTCCCAGCTCCACATCATCCACATAAAGAGCCCGGCCCGACCCAGTGAAGTGAGAGAACCAACCACCAAATCCCCCACTTGCAGAGCCCCCAAAACGGCCTCCATGAAGGCAGCTTTGAACACTGATGCCTTTAATGCTGACCAGCATACTTTGAGAAGGCATTTAATCACCTTGGCTAGAATACGTGGCCTACGTGGGTTAGGGGGATGGGGGTGCAATGACCCCAACCCTCGATTGCTCGTCGGGCCACAAAGGATGTGCAGAGGTCAGGGTGCTCATAGGCCTGACTAAAGAAGGAGATAGTGGCCATGTGACCCTGTATTGTCTTGGCAGCCATGCCCTGATTTCTTAGTTCAACCACATATCGAAGCACAATTTCCTCTGCTACAGGCCAAAAATGAGGCCCCCCCGCCCCCTGGTCCTTGGTGAAAAAGGACAGGAAGGAAGCAGCTGCTGTTCAATATGACCTTAGCATCGCTGGAGCAACCAAGGAACAAAACCCTTCCATTATGGATTGTCGCCAGGGGACCAAAGCTCCTCTGGGAATGGATCTGGACAGAGGTTCACCTCTGGGGCCAAGCTGTGGAATCTCTTTTCCTGGAGGTGAGATAATGCATCCACTAAGTTATTCTCGACTGTTGCCATGTGTTTGGCTGAAAAGGCTATGTTGTAGGACAAGCAGATCACAACAAATTTGTGCACGAATGAGAGGTTTATTTGTTGGTCGCATATTCATCCTGATATCACTAGTTCTGTTGCAAGATTTTTGGCGGAGGTGATGTCGCTCAAACGTCAAAACAAAACAAGCACTTAAACTGCGAGTTGAATGTTGAAACAGATTTTGTGATTTCAATGAGACTGGTTCAGGGGGAATATATTATTATGGTATTGGTGATGCTATGTTTAGTAATTGTTTTCTACTGTGTTTTAACCTTAAGTATACGTTGGGTGTTGTAAATTGATTATGTGTTGTTGTATTATGTATTATTGTTATGGTTAAGCTCAAGACCTTTGGTCAAAGGAGCTAGTAAATAAATGGAATGGGTCACATGCACCACTGCCTGATTGTCGCATGAGAACTGGACCTTCCTGTCACAAAACACGTCCCGCCAGATAACAACTGCCACCCAAATGGAAAACAGTTCTAGGAAAGTCAAATCTCTAGAGATATCCCCATCTGCCCGTTCTGCAGGCCATGGCTGAGCACACCAGTGGCCATTGAAGTAAACCCCAAAACTGATCCCCCAGCAGCATCAGAGTGGACCTGCAAGGCCCCCCTAAGATCCAGTGGCTCCTGCCACAGCGAGACTCCATTAAAGGTAGAGAGGAAGGAGAAATGCAAAGGTAAGGGATACTTACATGCTGGTTTTAATAAACCTCTCAGGAACAAAGAACTGAATGGTCTAAAGATCATTTGTGATTGTGAACACCATTTCTGTTCAACATGGCTATTTATACAAAAAAGGGCTACTGAATTAATGCTATCATTACCCTACCACTCCATACACAGAACATGAAGTTTACCTGCATTCCTCTCTGTTCCTGCAGCCTCTTCCAACCCTCAGAAAGATTATTCTTTAGGTTATGGGTCCAGCATGGAAGAACAGCCATGTGAGGTTGGGAGTCTGGGGTGAAGGACACATGGGTGAGACTGCTCTTCCTGCTTCTTCCTCAAGCACAGCTTCCTTGTAGAAAGTGGTTGATTCCACCATATTGTCCCTGCATGGAAGAACAGCCATGTGAGGTTGGGAGTCTGGAGTGAAGGACACATGGGTGAGACTGCTCTTCCTGCTTCTTCCTCAAGCACAGCTTCCTTGTAGAAAGTGGTTGATTCCACCATATTCTCCCTCCTCTCTCTAGTCCATAACCTTCATAACTGTGATCCTCTACATGGATCTCAATACTCCAGCAACAATCTTTTTGCACAGGTCAGAAGGGCTGTAGAAATGGCATGGAATGCAGGAAACTCCATGTGTCATCTGTGCCAGGAAGGCTGGGTACGCAACAGTGTATATCCATATAATCTTTTGGCCATGCTCTGATACTCCATTTTGAAATTTGGTCCATTCCTCTCATTTTTATTTTATGTACCTCTCTCTTACAAGAAATAGTTTTTGTTAAGCCTGTGACCTTGTTTTCTTGTGGCTAAATAAATATGTATTTTAGGATTCAGGCAATATCTTTCATTTGCCTTGCCATTAAGAGTAAAGGTATGCCTGACCGCTAACCTGACATGTCCCTGTCACTTGGGGACTCCAGTTTCTTTCATCTTCTTAATGGATGTTCTTTCACAGACTTCTGTGGCCTACCTGAATATAATCTTTTAAATTTTAATTCACTTTACATTTATCCTAGTCATAAAGACCATTTAGGTACCCAATGTTCTGTTCCCTGCAGTCCCTAAGGTGGTGCTTTTATTTTAATGAAGCCATTTGGAACATAAGAGGGGGAAGAATCTATCTTTGATTGAATATATTTGTCAGTTTTATTCCCCAACTGGTATTTCCATGTGAAAACCAATACAGAAACTAAGATAGCAAGTGCCTAGCCAACTCAAGTAGAAGTTTTTTTCTTCCTAGGAATCTGCCTTCAGCTTTATCTGACTAAATGGTTGCTCAAGCGAAAGTTGAAGAATGACACGAATGTTGAATGTGATCAAAAATAATATGAAGAATAATTTTTGATGTGAGTTGTACACTCTATTAGGTATTGTTCCCTCTAGGAAAAAAAGGTAATGAAAATAATTTTTCTATTGCAATAAATCTGGACACAGATCATCTCCTTTTACAAGCATACTCATTTGGGCACATGGGAGAAGATCTCCTACAGAGAACTTCCCCCATTTACATCCATACCAGTACTTAGCCTGAGGTGTTGTGCCAGGTTCACAGCAAGGTGTGTGGCCATTGGGTTAAAAATGAGATGCATCCAAACAGCTCAGATGGAAACTTCAAGTGACAACAGAGTTTTGGTTTTGGAACTCTACAAAGTGGTATTTGGCCATACAATACCAGCATGAGAGGCTTGATATGACTCAAGGCTGCAACAGAGGGGGGAAAGGGATTAAATCTTCTACTTGTGCCATTTCCATAATCAATAATACCTCTCCCACATTCCCTTGGTTGTCTTAAATACCAGCGTTGAAAAATATAAGCACAACGTGTGTGTGTGTGTAAACTGTTGTCACGTCACAGCCAAATTAGGATGTCCCCATAGGGTTTTCAAGACAAGTAATTAAGCAGAGGTGGTTTGCCATTGCCTTCCTTTCCTTCTTTGGTGGTCTCCCATCCAAGTACCGACCCTGTTTAGCTTCCAAGATCTGACATGATCTGGCAATATCTGTCTTTATTTTGCTTCTTCTGTGGCTTAAAGCAACAGAGGGTTTTTTTTTTTCTTAATGGACAAAATAGTATGGTGGGAGGACTAACCCCCCTTTCCCTAGTGGTATGGCCCTGGTCCATATCATGGCCCAGAATGTCTGCAGTTCCAGGCATAGAATTCCAGCATCATGTGCAGTTTGGCCCTCATATAAGCATGCAGTTGCATTGCTTCTGTCTGTGGCCCCTCACACACAGAAAATATGAGTACTTGCACTGTGGGGTTATAGAAAGAAGTGAGGCGTGAAAGGGTATAACATTCAAGAACATAAGAAGACTCCTGATGGATCCAGCTGGTGGTCCATCCTGTTTCATAGAGTGGCTAACTACTTTCTTTGAAGGGCTGTCAATCAGGGCATAGAGATCAAAGCCTTCCCCTGATGTTGCCCCCTAGTACTGGCATTCACACATTTACTTCTTCTAGATATGGAGGTTTCCTTCCGTCATCATGGCTAGTAGCCATTGATAGACCTGTCTTCCATAAATATCCTCAGTTGCTCCAGGTTGATAAAGTTAGATGCTGTGATCCATGAACATGTAGGATATATATAGGAGGAGGTGGGGACAATACACTTGATTGGAAGTGTGAGACAGATTCAATGTATTCATTCTCAATCCATCACTTTGTGCATTGGCTCTGTCCTCCCATTTGTCCTGTGCACAAGGCTAAGGTTTAGAAATATAAAGGCTTACACCACCATTGAGTAGGATGCACATGGTTAGGGGTACGCACAGTTTGAACAACGAAAAAGGCAATTTTAGTTATTTATAGTAATATATTTATATCAATATATTTATAGTTAAATATATACAGTTTTTGAGAGCCAGTGTGGTGTAGTAGTTAAGGTGTTGGACTAGGACCTGGGAAACCCAGGTTCAAATTTCCACTCATGCCATGGAAGCTTGCTGGGTGACCTTGGGCCAGTCACACACTCTCAGCCCTGACCCTGGCTAGTATTTGGATGGGAGACCTCCAAGGAACACCAGGGTCATGACACGGAGGCAGGAAATAGCAAACCACCCCTGAACGTCTCTTGCCTTGAAAGCTCTACAGAGTTCCCATAAGTCAGCTGTGATTTTAGAGTGAGTTTTATTCAGACAAATAATCAAAGATGGAAGATTTTTTAAAAATAGGCAATAAAGTTTGCTCGGTTGCTCTCTTCAAAATACAAAATCCCTTTAATTTAACTTAACTTAAACTCTGATCAGGAATAAGAGACATTGGTTTTGTAACAAGATAGACTCAACAGGAAATAGAGGAGAATGGCAGTATGAGGAAACTGAAAGAACTGCATATATATTGGGGGGGGGGAGTATATATCCAACTTACATTTCATGGGCAAAGATAGTTTGGACTGAATGGGAAAGAGAAATGATAACAAAAACCTGATCTTAGAAGACTGTGATATGCCTCAGGGGCAGGATCAGGAAATGTTTATAGAGATAAGTAAAGCCTCGAACACTGGCTGCAGGGAATTTCAATTATCTGAATAGATAAACTGAGGAAGAACTACTCCTTTCTTGAGAACAACTCAACAGCAGTAATATTATTCTATGCAGGATGTTGACATACTAGCAAGATTAGAGACTTGGTCTCACAGACCATAATATAATCAGACAACCAAAAAAAAGTTCCTTTAAAACAATGAAAGGGGGGAAAACACAATAGAAGTTTTGCCTTGAATATCTCTCATTTTCGAAGAGGAGTTTATTTAAAATATGGAGCAACTGAGCTTTCACCGCCTTACGATCAGCATCAATCTGTTGATTTGCCTTATAGCATGCTTGCCACCTTCATTCATATATGCCTGCTTCATCACCCTTGTCACAATAGATAAAAACCCTCACCTGCCCTATCATCCCTAATAAATAAATGGACAATGGCAGATGCACACCTTGCTTAAACTCATGGCTAGCACATCAGAGCCCCACCAATATTCTGACCTAACCATTCCTGACTGTCTTATGGGTACAGCAGCTCAACACCATAAATAGCAGTAGGGATATGCGATCAGATGTTTCTGGTCCAAATATATATCCCAAAAATATTTATTGTATTTTTTTTGCGGGGGGGGGGGTATATTCAGGTATCCAGGTGATATCCAGGATTCTTGGGAATTCTGGCTATCAATTTCTGAAAAATTCCAGGAATATTTGGAGATATCCAAAAGTATGTGGGGCTGGAATTTTAATGCTCCTGTTTTTCTGAAATTTTACAAATTTTCTGGGCAATGGGAGGGAGGGGGGAGGGAGGGACCTCTCCTAGGCAATGGGATCAAATGTTGGGGGAGCATAGCTGTGCAAAAAATAAATACAGTCGGTGTGAAAAATGTTGTTCTTGCCACCATCATAAAGTGTGGCAGTCCGTCCTGGCACACCTTGGGGCCAGAAGGCTATTGCTCCTGCTGCCAGGCTGAGCAGAATGGCCCAGATCTCATCCCTTCTGGCCATGACCACACAGGGGCTTCCCACTGCTGCAATCACCACTTTTAATGGACTCAGAACAGCCTGGTTACAGAGAATCCTCTTCAGCCACAAATGCACCTGCCTGCCTGCTTGTCCGTCTTCTCCATCATCCGTCAGTCTCCCCGCTTCTCTACACTCTCTCCCTCATCACTCCAGCTGTCACATATGTTTCCCTTTTATCTGGGGGTTCCACCACCCTTCCCATCCATCACCTCCCTGTCCCTCCCCACGAATGCATGCAAGGCCCAGAAGGCGAGGCCGCACCTTTTAGACTGCCTGGCTCTCCCATCTGGGGCCCTCAAAGACAGGCGTGTGGTCCCTCGCCCTGCCACCTGTAGGATGAGGTGGCCCGCTTCCGGGCCAAGGCACCTGATAAGGCCCTGAGTTGCTGCCAGTTGCCTCACTGGGGAAGGAGGGGCCAGAGAGTTCCAGTGTGGCGCACCTTCTCTGCCACCCAGCTTGAAGAGGCCCTGCCCATGGGGACCTCCGGTTTCTTCTGCTCACCCTTGTGCCATCCCGGGGAGAGGCCAAGCCTGGTTCTCGTGGCTCAGTGAGTCTTCCCCTTTTTACCCATGGTCGGACAGGTTTCCCCGGTGGGCTGTCACCTCACAGGGAGTTGGGCGGAATCCTGAGTTGCCCTGGGCTGTTGCAGGCTTGGGAAATAAATGGGGGGGGGAAACCCTCACAAATATTATTGGTACACAAGATGTTAGGAAAGTAGATGACTACCTCAGCTTAAAGCAAGCACAAACAGAACCCACAAAAGCACCTAAAACTGAGCTCAGCCATGCTGTATTTCTGTTGTGTTTCTTCTTTATAAGAGTGGGAGGGAGCAGGAGTGCTAGAGATGAAAGGCTGTTGGTTCTGTTGGGCTTGCCCCATTGGCCCTGGTTTTTGCTAGGATTCCCTGGTTTAACATTGGTTCTGTTGGGCTTGACACATTGGCCCATGTCTCTGCTGGGATTCTCTGGTTTGAAAATGGTTCTGTTGGGCTTGTTGGTTCAGTTTGTATTTGGAGGCTTGTGGCCCGTGGTTGCTCTTTTGTGTTTGGTTATTGGCTTCTTTGAATGTTTCCCCATAGAAAACAATGGAGAAAGTAGGGTGGCTTGGGGCAGCTTGTTCTGGGCTCATAGAATTGGAGCCAGTGGTCCAATTTATTTGACACCAGTTGGGTCTTTAGTAGCCAGGCAGCACTAGGTCTCTAGCAATTTTGCTGTCATTTCCTTGAAAAACAGCAACTCCTGCCCCTCCTGAGAAAAGTTCCCCATGAGGAATAATGGAACCTGAATAATTTCAGAATCCCCCCAAAATCCACACCAAAAATACTTGAATATTGGTATTTAGGCCCTTCCCAAAATTGGAATCTGAAAAATACCAATTGTGTTAAGGTACTGTGGCAATTATGGGAGAAGGCTGAGTAGGATGAAGCTCTGAGGCAACTGTACTCTGGGCTCAAGGCTTTATTATGTTTAGGATTATGTTATTTTGAAACACCTCAAGGTCCTCCGTGGTTGCCTGGAATCTTCTGAAATGACTTCTCCTTCACACTAGCCTCTCTTTGTCTTTGAATCACCAACCTCCCACATACATGAGAACAGCTGGCATGGGTTTAGGATGAAGTATTGGTAGCATGTAAACTGTGTTCCCCACAGGTCTTCTTCTTCAGACACTTATCATAATATCAGATGTGCTTATGAGGTAAATTTAGTCCTCTGTTACTAAATGTTTGACTGAGTCTCCACTTATACATTACAGAGCCCTCGTGTATGTTGAGGATCAATATGACAACTTCACATCATACATGTGATGGGAGTTTTGTGCCTCCCAGATGCACATTGGCTCCTTGCCTTTAGCAACCAAAGTGGTCATGGAGAAATAGCTATAGACTCTCCTCCCATGCTGTTTTTACAACCTCAAACTGCTTGGTGGAGAGACTATTGCTTCTGCTGTAAAAATCATGCTATTTACATGGCTGTGTGCATTTTCCACCATCATCACCATGTGTAAGTTTCACAAAGGAGCCGATAGCAGCTCCAGGGGATAGTTTGAGGACCTGAAACCAGTGTGTATGTGTGTGTGCGGGGGAGAGTAGGTTAAACCTGTGTCTCCCTTTGTGCTGTGGTTGCAACCAGAAAAGAGATGGTATGGTGTGTAATACAATCAGTGTCAAGAATTTGAGGGGGAAGCAGGCACTTGCAACATCGATGTCTGTAAATCTTATGCCACAGTGGGTACCACAGTAAATTGTGCGAAATCTATTTTAACATTTTAATAATTAAATAATTGGGTACTTTATTATGAAGTTTCAATTGGGATTTATGTATGCTTGTGATTTTATTGTTATTCCCCGCCCTGAGCCTGGTCTTGGCCAGGGAGGGCGGGGCTAGAAATATAATAAAACATATATAAATAAATAAATGTATGAGGGCTGATAGAGTTAGGAGTAAAAACCACCAGGAGTGATAAAAGGAGGCTGTTTATGCTTGTTATTAGCAGCACGTTTCAGGCTGAAGTGCCCCACATATTTTTTTGAGTTCTTCATGCTGAACCGTCATTCCAGAAGTCACTGCGAAGCCAGCACATACCTGCTTCACATTTCTAAGAGCCCCTTTAACGTGACCTTTTTATTTGCTCCATCCCCGCCTCGAAGCATCCACTCAAGGAAGCATGAACAATCACAGCTGCAGGTTAGCTATGCAAATGGCGATTGCTAATGGCTTTGCAAACGAAGGAGCAGCCAAGTGGGTGTGGAATTTGTTTGACTTTCTCCTCTTGAATCAGGACTGTGAATAGGGATTTTAAAAGTCAGATTTTAAAAAGGAGCTTTGAGTGAGCATCAAAATTGACCCTGCATAAATGGCCAGAGAAGTTTTGGCAACCATAGAAAAACAGGCAGGGGACAGGATGTACTGCTCAGTCAGAACCAAATCACCAGTATCCTAACATTTATAATCAGTTAAAGGATTCACCATTCTATTTCCGTATCCCACCAATGACAAATTTATCCTCCTACTGAAACCAACATACTGAATATTCCTTAAGTGGATAATAATCTGTCAAACAATGCTCTGCCCCCTTTTTTACCAATCAGTTTCCATAGAACCCAGTTCTCCTCCAGCCAAAATGGCATATTTTCAGAACTGTTTTACTTTTATGGTTATTGTAGGCCTTGGTATGCTGCCATAACTTTTCTCTAGGAGCGTATAGGAAAATGCAAGTAGAAATGTCTTTGCTTCTGAACTGGTATAGTATTCAAGTAAAATAACAATTTGCTTATGACAAGCTGAAAAACTCAGCCTTCAAGGCCCATACTGTGGTTTAATTCTCAAAACATCATATTTTAGCTAGGGTGTAAGTAAGAAGGATGGGAAAGTTCTGGTTTCAGCTCCAACCCACAACTTCCAAGGATGTTATTAAGTATCCAAGCCACATTTTTGAAAGAGATTTGGAGCTTCAAAATGAGACATTAATAACTGTTGTAGGTAGAGTACATCTCATTCTATGGCAACAAGAATGAACACACATTTTATGGGAAACCTTGAACATATTTTCAGAAGGCTGTAGCCCACATTTTGGGGGAAATGTCAATAGATACATTTCAATATGTACAGTGACTGCAAAATTTCAGCAAAATCCATGAATAGGATGGAACCATGATACACAATATTTGGTAAATTAGGCATATGATGAGAATCAGGTGGTGGGGGGACAGTGGCAGCAAACAGGGGGTTGCCAGCTCCAGGTTGGGAAATAACTGGAGATATTTGGGGTGGAACCTGGGAAGGGCAGGGTTTGGAGAGGGGAGGGACTTCAATGCCATAGAGTCCAATTGCCAAAGCAGCCATGTTCACCAGGGGAACTGATCTCTATCAGCTGAAGATCAGTTGTAATAGCGGGAGATCTCCAGCCACTACCTTGAGGTTATAATGCAAAAAAGAGAATCCATGCTGTAAGGAGCTTAGCAGCAAATAAAGACACAGCACAGTGGCCAACAATAGACTTGAAGTATCAAAATATAATGAACTATCTATACAGTAGGATTAGGTATATGCGAATACTATGCATAAAGCAAAAAGATAGGATAGAGAATATCATTCACAAGTCAAAATACAACAGTTAAGCATACCGATACAGTCCAACAGTGACAAGGGCTAAATTCAAGGACAATATTGAAGCCTAGTAGATGCCAAAAACAGTCAAGTGAAAGTAGAAACATAAATGCATAAATACAGTCCAACAATGATTAAGGACTAAATCCCAAGTCAATTCATAGAGCAATATTCAAGCACAGTCAATGCCAAGGTGAAAGTTAAAGGGGATGCATGGTTGTATGTCCCTTCCCTAAAACTTCCCAATTTCCTCCCTTCTGACTTTTATAAGGTGCCCTCTTATTGGTGTGTGTGTGATCGCTTAAGGAATCAGTTCCTAGATGCTTAGCGTAGATTCTTTATATTTTAATTTCTTTTTATTTTGTATAGCATAAAGTTATTTGTTTGTGTTTATAATCGCTTTCTGTCTCTTTCATCATAATTTTATTTTGGGTACCCCTACTGAGTTCCACCCTGGTATACACAGACCACAAAGTCTTACATTATTGCTTTCTGGAATCCTTTTTAAAGCTTTGATGGGGAGAATAGGATATAAGACAAATAAATAAATAAATAATTTCTCCTTGTTTGGGTCCAGTTTGGGTAACATTTTGTTATTAATGGCAATTTAGTCACAACTTGGGCCAGTGGTTTGGGCATTGGGCCGAATCCATTTGAGGTGGGGGGGGGGGGAAGGCTGTGCCTGCATGCCCACCTCCCCTGTTTTGGGGAATCGCTTAAGGGGTCTTGGAGGTGGAGTCATACTGAGGCATGCCAAGCTCGAGGGCTGTTGGCTGGCTTTCATCACCAGGTGGCAAGGGAAACACACAGTGGCTTATGCCCATATAGGATGCTGGGCCTTGCCACTCTATGTGCACTTCCACAGCAGGTGGGCTGGAGGGATCAGGTGATGTTGGACAGCAGGCGGGTCACCCGATGCTGGATCCATCCCTATGCTGTGCCAATGAGGCTGTATTCAATACAAGCTGTATTATTTTTCTTATTTTTCTCCAGTCCGGTCTGTGTTGTTTTTCCTCCTTACCCTCACTCCCTCTCTTGCCCCTAGGTCCACAATCAGAAAGCTATGGAGTGAGCTTCCCACTGTGATTTTCTTGACACACAGTCTAATACTGAAATAGTGAACCATGGCAAGGCCTATCACCATTTCAGTATTTACTTCAGACCATTGTATTTAATAGCTGCACAGGATTAGCATCAGAGGTAAGCCATTAGTAGAGATGATAGGTATCTGCAACATGTCATAGGATGTAATGAAAATGAAGAAGCAGAATTAAGCTCCTTACTCCCAAAAAGAGCCAACATGCAGGAGGACCGAATAATCAGTTTTACCATGTGAAACAAACAGAATCAATATATTAACTGTAGTTCAGGATGGTTAGGGGGCATGGGTGGTCAGTCAAAACACTGTAAGGAGAAAAGCTGCTTCATAACTGACTTACAGTAAACGGATAATAGGAATCAATCAGAGTTGGTAAAGAGATTATAAATAAGATATCCATGTCTTTTTATTAAATACTAGGTCTGCTGAATCTCTTGGCAGGCTTCGGAAAAGGTTACCTCATGTTTTCATTGTAAAATCACTGTCTCTTGTGAATGCTAAGGATGTCAACACCCTGGCTTTATTTCCACCTGGCAGATGCGTAGGACGATGCACAGATTATAAACTAGTTATAGGGACTCCTTAACAGACAATAAGGAAGATATTAAATGGACAGCAATATTTAACTGCTGCTTCTTTCCCATACAATTGTTCATTCATTTGCATTCACAAGTGAAACCATGGCTGCTTCCATGGATTCGTAGTGAACACTTCATACTGAGACTATCAGTACTCAAGATCATTATTATCTGTTGAACTGACAGTGGTTCTCCAGGATCTCAGGTATTGGTCTTTCACTTCACCTATTACCTGACACTTTTTGAACTAAAGATGGTGGCAGTTGCACCTGGGATCTTCTGCAAGCCAAACAGATGCCATGGCCATGGCCCAACATATTTTCTATTAACTAAGGGATTCACTGTCATGGTATACAGACTGAGGGTGGGAAAATGAAAATAAAATGATCTGCTAGGACAACTTTATTACTCATGAGATATGAACATATGATGGAACAGACCAGTGGTGGAACCGATGAAACAGACAGAGAGGGTAGAGAGAGATGTCGAAGAAGTTGAAAGCCAACACAGGAATTTAAAAGAAGACCCTCCATGGTAGGCAGTGCCTATAGGAAGCACACAAAAATGCAGCATCTAGTCTAAGCAAGTACTCCTAAATCTAGGATGGAGAAGAATGCTTCCATTTTATGCCCTATACCCTTCTAGACTCATTCCTTTGTGCAGAGAAAGGACCAAACCCTGGAAATCTCTCTGACTCACGGCAGCTTTTAAAGGAGAGGGAGACAGAGAAAGCTAAGGTCTATGTGCCCTTGAAGTGAATGAATCTGGAGCCCTTGCCTTACCTGCTTCCCAGGAAGCGATGGGGGTGTCCTGAATACCCTTTCCTTTCCCACTGGTTATGCAGCCAGGAAAATTCCCCGAGCATCCCCACTAGACTTACCAACAGCCAGTTCTGGCAGGCAATTGCCCACCAATTAACCGGGCTGAACTGAGTTTACCCCCAGAAGAGCCGCTAAATGGTTTCCATAGAGTTTGGAGGTGAGAGTGCTAGAGCATCCCATGTAATGCAGTGCTTCTGGGGTAAACTCGAAAGTGACATCATTGCTCCGCACGCCGCCCGGCATACGGGTTCGCCACCCCCAACCCAGCCCCCAAAAGCTCCTGCTGGTTGGGAAGAGGAACCTGGCCACCCTAATCCCCACTAACTAAGTGTGCCAGAAACTTGTGTGACTTACAGAGAAACTTAAAAGTAGCCATGAAACACAAAGACTATACCCTTCTTCCCTCCCTGGAGTTCAATCTCCACTTTTTTCTACTCCCTCGATCTCTCATTCAGTTTGGCCACTCTGTCTGTTGCGTTCAGAAATCAAGCAAATAATACAGCTGGTAGCAAAAAAGCAAAACAAAGCAACAACAACTGCACAACCACTATACGGTTCATCAGCCATTCATAATGTTTGCTGGGCCTGCAAAGTAATCATTCTGGGATTGGTCCACCATTCTCACTTTCCGTCAAATTAGGTACATTCACCAGATGAACTCGTTTGCAGTGAAGATCGCAACATCCCTAATTAAAACAGGCACACAACGGTTACTGACAATTTGCAATGTGCCAGACCGAGGCCTAAGAACACTTCCCTGGAGTAAGCTCCACAGAATAATGGGACTAAGTGCTGAACAGAGCTGTTTAGGATTGTTCTCCTAGAAAAATGAGACCTCGATTTGAGTCCAGTAGCACCTTCAAGACCAACAAAATAACCTTCAGAGGCTCAAAGCTCCTTATGCTCCAGAAATCTTGTTGGTTTCTAAGATTCAAATCTATCTCTTTTACTGCAGACCAACACAGCTACCCTCTGAAACTAGAAAATTAGAAGATTTTTCAACAGCATTTGTATGAATCATTTTACTTCAAGCCCTTTATGTGGTCCAGACTAGACTACCTGCATGTACTGTTCAATCAAATAAGCTATCTTTAATACTTTAAATATTTACTATTGGGGGGGGAATAAATCAAGAAAGGGGGTATAAAGTGATTTTTTTCACCCTTTTGCATTACTATGGGGTTAAATTGTTAATGCATTACTTTCACTTGAGTTTTTTTCTTTAAAAAAAATCAAATGGGGGAGGGGTTCTCTCCCTGGGGATAAACAAATGGACAGCTTTCCTCTCTAGAATTCCTCCTTCCATTACCATCACAGCAGAATGCATCCGAGACTATAATAATTCAGTGATGAAATACAAAATGTCGCAATGCCATCTCCCTTAAAGTGAACTGAGATTTTGTTATGCCATTTTAGATGCACTAATAGCTCCTAAAGTCCCATAGAGTATCCTAATGTGAATTTAATGAGCTGATAGCATATAAATGACAGTACTGAGAGGGTGAAGGTGACATAACCTTTTCTCTTCTATTTGATGTTTGTCTTTGAAAAAATACAGATCTTTCCAAAATGTACTGCATTATTACTAAGTGCCGCATCTTTCAGCAAAGAAACTAGCCATTGTCTTTTTAAAAATCTGTTCTTTTTGTTTATGACACAAAGATCTAGATCAGTTTTTTTAAAAAAAACATTTATTTTATTATTAATCTAATAAAAGGAATCAGAATACTTCTTCTCCCTGTGCAATGTTTCATTACTTGTCACTACTGAGCACATGTCCATTTCATGGAATGCACATCCAGTGACAACCGCTCATTTTTAGCATTTGTGTTCCTTCCAATGTCACTGTTACTAATACGGCATCACTAAAATTGTGCATGAATCATACTGAAACCATCCATCTTTATTTTCTGGGTGTAATTTTTTCTGCTACCCTGGATGATGTTAAGGGGAGCACTCATCACGGCTGGCTCCCAGGCTCCCTCTGTCATTACGGAAGCGTTGTCATTTATAATTGGTTGCCTCCCCTTGCCTGCCTGATTCATTCAATGATGTCACAGTCCATTGTTTGTGCAAGTCCCAATCACCTTCATCATGGTAATGAACTGTGATCGCATAAGAGCTGGCTTGTGTCCTCGTTGACACTACTCAGTGGGGAGGGGAGCAGAGGACCGTTCTATGTGGAGAAGAAGGTTGGAATGCATATTCCTACGGCTCTTGGAGCACAGAACTGCTGATATTTTGTTCAGGCTTGCAAAGAAAAGAGACTATATAATAACTGTTTATCGTATATATGTCCCACTAATGAATCTGAGGTCAGTACGTAGTGCTGTCTCATTTGATCCTCACAACAGTCCTTTGAGATGGGTGCAGCTGAGAACCTGTGATTGGTCCAAGGCCACCAATAAAGCTCAGATGAGAGTAGGGATGTGAATGGAGATTTAAATCTAGGTCTTGATTATTTCTTCCCAATGATCTTTCCATTACATGACTTTGGCCAGTTTTAGTCAAGAGTCTTATGTTATGGATTATGCTCTGACTTCTTGGTAGCTGGTGTCAAAGCATCTATCCACAAGTCAGAAATATTTTTACCTTGTAATTCTGCTTAAATACCACAATGTCAACCATCATGGACTAAAGATAAATGTGAAGGTCCTCTGTGCAAGCACCGGGTCATTCATGGGGTGATGTCACATCCCGACGTTTACTAGGCAGACTTTGTTTACTGGGTGGTTTGCCAGTGCCTTCCCCAGTCATTTTTCCTTTACCCCCAGCAAGCTGGGTCCTCATTTTACCAACCTCGGAAGGATGGAAGGCTGAGTCAACCTTGAGCCAGCTACCTGAAACCAACTTCCGTCGGGATTGAACTCAGGTTGTGAGCAGAGCTTGGACTGCAGTACTGCAGCTTACCACTCTGTGCCACGGGGCTCCTGGACTAGAAGGTATATAATTTATTAGTCTTGACTCATTTAGGTTGATTGTGGCATTTCATCAAATAAGAGGTACAAAATAGACTTTAAAAAAAATCAGAATTCTTGCCTTGGATCACAGACATGAGAAAATCATTGTAGAAATAATCTACATACAATCTCATTGATACCAGTTGGATCCTAAGCCGACATTGTTGTGAAGCATTTTAGAACCATTTGATTTGGGGGGATTTGCTTTGTACCAGTTACTATTGGATCTATTATGTAACAGAGTACATGAGTTTATGTTCCATGACACCAGTGCGCCAATGGTCCTAACAAGCAACCTTCCCCATTCATTTTAATGCAGAGGACATTTCCCTATGCACATGTGGAGTTCTGCCTTCTGCATATCTGGACAAGACACCCTGTGTTGACAGTGGAACTCTGTGCTCATCAGTGTTCCCAACTTGCTACAAATTGCTGGAATTTACCACTTATTTTTTGATATAAACGTCTTTTCTAGCACCAAGATGTATTAATAAGCACAATGTAGGAAATAAAACAACACATTTTCATTTCACAGTTGCATTTTTTTTTCCAAATCTACAAAGCTGGTGTCCATTGTGTCATTTGTTATATTTGTAGAATCAGCTGTTGTAGTAGTTAGAGCATAGGATTAGGAATGGGGAAATCTAGGTTTAAGTATGTCTGCCATGAAGCTCAGTGGATGTCCTTGGTCTTTCCCATTTGTATAATCCTTGGGTTGTCAGGAGGATAAAGGACAGCCATGTATGTTGTCCCAAGCTCCTTGGGAAAAGGGTGGGTTGAAAATGTAATAGATACATATTACAGTTTATGCTACCTATAACGGTAGTACTAGCAATAGTAATAATCTTCTGGGCATGTAGTAGGGGTCACTGGGGGTGTGGCAGGGAGGTAGTTGTGAATTTCCTGCATTGTGCAGGGGGTTGGACTAGATGACGCTGGTGGCCCCTTCCAACTCTATGATTCTGTGAATAAATTAATTATAATCTGAACCTGCTACTTTACCAAGCCTTTTCTCAGACAGTAGTCAGTGACTTGGGAAAGGAAAACAGTCTGTGTACCTCATTGTAGCTCTCTGATTGATTGAGAATAATTACGCAAAGAACAACAACAATAAAGATAGCAATAACACCCCATCCGTATTTCAGAAAGTTAGGATTTTGGTTAGCCATAAACTTTTTTTCAAAACATTTCCTGTTGCCAGGTGACAAGGCAAAACATATTGCATATGCTTAACAACTAGCGTGTACATATTTTGTCTCTCCACGTTTCTAGGGGTTCGTCAGGCATAATGATGCATTGCAGCCAAGGGAACTTCCAGCGGGGAAAAATGGCTGCCTCTGTCCAAAAGCATTTCCCTAGCCCTTCGCAAAAACCACCCAATATTTTTCATTGTTTAATGACTGAGCAAAGATGAATGCTGTTCAATATTCCCTGTATTACGAACTGTGATCTTTTCATTGGTGCGCTCTGCAGATTCCTGTCACCTGTTCTGTGAATAAAAAAGACATCTGTCATAAACCAATGTAATGTGGCAGCTTGTTGAAAAAGTTCATTGAACTTAGGACAGAGAGGGAGAAATGTTCTTTATCTTTTGAGCCCCTACTCGGAAGGTGGAGTTTTGAGTGCCCAGAGCCAAATGGCCTTTCTGTAAATAGTACACTGTGAATATAGTTTCCTGGAGTGATAATTAACAATGTCTAGGGATATATGGGCCTGAACTGGGTACATCGGTGCAGGGTCACGCCGGCTCCAGAGGAGTTTCACTTCCTCCCCTTTAGGAATGGGCTCTATGTTGTTTATTTATATACTTAGTTATTGTCCATCTTTCTCACTGAGACTCAAAGTCTATTACACAATTTAGCAATGCTTTTGTACCCCACTTGCTCTGACAATTTATAGATGTTGCTTGAAACCATGATCTAGTATGCTCACAATGTCCATTGCCTTTTGTAGAACATTCCATGATCATTTGTTTGCCATTTAAAATAAGCACTATTTTGAATGTATTCATTCAGGAGAGCAGCTGCCCAGGCAGCCACTACTGGAACACGGACTTGCTCAGATTGTGTGTGTAAACTAGTGCCTTAGAGTCGCAGCTGACTTATAGCGACCCCTGTTGGGTTTAAAAGGCAGGTGATTAAGCAGAGGTGGTTTGCCATTGCCTTCCTCTGCAGAGTCTTCCTTGGAGGTTTCCCTTCCAAATACCAACCCAGCTTAGCTTCCAAGATCTGACCAGATCGGGCGGTACCATGCCATTCCACATCCCATTGCTCAGAGTATGTATGCCTAAAGTCATCATAGGCATACTTCACTTAAATCACCAACAGTTTCAAGTAGATGTATTGCTTTTGCATCTACGCAGTTAGTGGCATTGATTAGTCAGTGGCAGTAATTCTGCTGTCATGTTCTTAGATGATCTGAGTGGACTGAACTACAGTTCCTAGCCAGCCACGTGAGAACCCTTGAACATGTATGACTTAGGGGGCTAGGGCTATCAAAAGGAGACAAAGTTGGATTATCAGACAAGCCATGCACTTCCCCATCCCGTTTGGATCAATACAACTAAGGAAAGTACCATATATACCCGTGTATAAGCCGACCCGCGTATAAGCCAAGGTGCCTAATTTCTCCCCAAAAATGGGGAAAAATTAGGCACCCGCATATAAGCCGAGGGTCGGCTTATAACTCCTCCCCCCCCCGCAGGCTTACCTGACCGGCTCCTGGCGGCGAAAAGCGGTGCGGGCCCGGTGGGGGCGGCTTTCCTGCAGCTGCTGGAGGCCGCCCCCAGGCCGCTCCGGGCGGCGGAAAGCGGCACGGGCCCGGCAGCCTCCCAGGCAGGCCCTGCTGGCCACTCCCAGGCCGCTCCCAGGCGAGCGGGCCGCCGGCGGCGGCGGTGGGGGGGCGGCGGCGGGGAGGCCTGCCTGCTCCCAGGCAGACCCCGCTGGCTGCTCCCAGGCCGCAGGAAGGCGAGTGGGGAGGCGGGGGAGGCGGCGGCGAGGCCTGCCTGGGAGCAGGCAGGCCCCGCTGGCCGCTCCCAGGCGAGCGGGCTGGCGGCGGGGGGGGGCGGAGGGGGGGCGGCGAGGCCTGCCTGCTCCCAGGCAGGCCCCACTGGCGGCGGCGGGGGCGGCGGCGAGGCCTGCCTGCTCCCAGGCAGACCCCACTGGCCGCTCCCAGGCCGCTCCCAGGCGAGCGGGACGGCGGCGGAGGCGGCGGCGGGGGCGGCGGCGAGGCCTACCTGGGAGCAGGCAGGCCCCGCTGGCCGCTCCCAGGCGAGCCGGCCGGCGGCGGGGGGGCGGCGGGGGCGGCAGCGAGGCCTGCCTGCTCCCAGGCAGGCCCCGCTGGCCACTCCCAGGCCGCTACCAGGCGAGCGGGCCGGCGGCGGCGGGGGGTGTGGGGGGCGGCCGCGAGGCCTGCCTGCTCACAGGCAGGCCCCGCTGGTCGCTCCCAGGCCGCGGGAAGGCGAGCGAGCCGGCAGCGAAGGATGGCGGCAGTGGTAAGTTTCCCTCTTCCCTCCTCCCTCCTCCCCCTCCCCTACCCTACCGTATTGACCCGTGTATAAGCCGAGTTGGCTTTTTTCAGCCCTTTTTTTGGGCTGAAAAACTCGGCTTATACGCGAGTATATACGGTACTTCTTTTATATGTTAATATTCTTTTCTAAGTGGGGATAGGCAACACAAGAGGACAAGGATAGCCACAAAGAAATCAGTGAAGAACACTTATGGACAAGCATTTGCAATACAATGTAATACAACACTGGAAAAGATTTAATAAAAAAGGGACATGTTTCAAGTGCTTAGGCTCAGATCATTCCATGAGGCATCTTGCAATTTGTGATCAAATGGTGTGTCAAGTAGAGCAGTGTTTGCACATTCCTGTAACTGATACCATCCTCACTCCCACCTGACTTTTGCATCATTCCATAAATGTGCTCCTAATAAACAAAAATGCCATTATTGCACCAAAAGCAGATCAAATCCCTTATGGGGCTATCTTTTTTGTTTTTACTGGTCACTTGCTATGTTCATGTTCCTTATTATCAGCACTCTGAAAGAGAAACACGTTCCTGAATATGCAGTGATTCAATTATACCTCCTAATTGCAGACATCTTTGAATAAATGAACCCTTTCAACATGGTGTAATTAAAGTACTGAACCCCTTATTTCATTGCATAGATCCACTCTCCTCTTCTATAGCCTGCGCTGTTACACATGATGTTCGTTCGACATACTTAAGTGCTCACTTCCAGAGTCTGCATTCCTCTGCCCTTAGCCCTAACACTACTAAAAACAACAAAGAGACACTATGTCTCCATACATGACCTGATGAAAAGTTTTGGGCTTGATATGTAGAGAAAAGATCATTCCAACTCCTGTTATCCTTTCCTTGTTGTTATTGTAGATGCTGATATCATACCAAACCCACTTACCATACATCCAACTCTATCCAACAGCCAATGCTGTCAACTCATTACAAGGCTGATGGCCTCCCTATGCAATGAAAAGTTTTCATGTCTCATATTAAAAGTTTGTGTAAAATAAATTAATTTCTATGGCAATCACGGCTGCCACAACATGGTGCAGCTTTCATGGGACATGAAGACCAAGATGAACCTAGGGCCGTGGGCAGGGATATATGTCTGGAAGTGTGCGTAGTATCACAGATCAATACAAACTGAACTGCTCTAGAAGGGGATTTTTCATAGGATTAATAAAAATAAACATTTCCTGCAGAAAATTTGTATTTTGATTTTCCACGGTGGAAATGTTTAATTTGATGCTTTCTGACTAACTTCAAATTACTATCACTAAGAATCAGCTTCAAGGGAAAATAGAACGAGGGACAAAAGGTCCTGTTTCATGAGGCACTGAATGAATGAGCAGTCATTTTGTCTGTGAGCATTGCACAAACCAGAAGTCAGGGTTGAATTAAGCCACAGAAAAGTAAATGTTACACTTTCAGTCATCTCTGCAAGCCTGAATTGTTTCAGAAATCTCTTACAATTGGAGCCACTGAAGAAATCCTTTCACAAGCCCTCTAATGAACTTTGTAATGGAGTGATGGTCCATATTAATTGTATGCTCCATTTTAATTGTATTTGAACTGTTTGTGAGCTCCTCTGAGCATAACCTGGTCAGGAATGGGTGGTATAAAAGTCTAACAAATAAATAAATATGAGACCTCGGAATTCTTCTGATCTTCAGTAGGTTGTACTATTGTTCTTATGGGTGACAAATCTACCATATAGGGGAGCATCGTCCACTAGGGGTGTGTACCGATTTTATTTCTGTATTTTTCAGCTTCGGGTTTAATAGACCCAATTTTTTCCAGAAAATCTGAGAAAAGCCGAATCTCTCTCTCTCTCTCTCTCTCTCTCTCTCTCTCTCTCTCTCTCTCTCTCCCTCTCCCTCTCCCTCTCCCTCTCCCTCTCTCTCTCCCTCTCTCCTTTTTTCAAATATCCTAAAGTTTTTGGATCTATTAAGCCCTATGGGGAATCTTTCTGGGGTTCAGGGGCCAGTTTTTAAAGGTAGACCCACCAAATTTGCAGTGTGGCTTTAGGGGACTCTCCTTTGTTCCCATTTATCCAAATGCACACGCCTATCCTCCAGACACTTTCTTTGGCCATATATTGCAATTTATCTGTAACCTTATTTTCCTAGTCCATGTCATCTCAAAGTCCATATTAACTTTTCAGTCAAGGATTCTTTACAAAAAGAATTCTGTCTGATTTCAGTGCAATTTCAATAATATAGCTGACAAAGGCTTCAGTAAACAAGGTTTTTTTTATCTATTTTTTAAAAAAACTTCAAGGAAGAAAAACAGCACCACTGACAAGAGGTTTGTAGACAGCATGACACATTTTGTAGACATTTCAAGAGAGTCTCCTTTCTGAAGAAGAAAATATGAATATTGTTCAGGGGGTCACTTACGAAATTAGGGTAGCCCAGGTCAACCTTGTGCAGTTAAAAACATATATGTTTATGTGTTCCAGTAAGATGGATTTGTTTGTAAGATGGTCTGAAAATATTTAACTACAGATTCCTGGGAAATAGCTCACTTCAAAGGGGAATATAAACATTGTTTTGATCAAGGTATAATAAGAAAGTTTTGAATTGTCATTAATCTCAGTAAATTTATAATGATAAGGGTTCCATTTCATCTTCAAACTACTTACAGTTAAAATGAACATTAAAGAATTGTTTTTATCTGCTCAACTTTGATCTCATTACTCCTCATAGATTATAGCAATGATAACCTCTACTTTAAATTTCTATTAAAATAATCCAGGGTTTCGAAAATAACCCAGCACGGGTTTCTCAAGAACAAGTCATGTTAGACTAACCTCATATCTGTTTTCAGAAAGTTACTACCTTGCTGGATCAGGGGAATGCTGTGGACATAGTTTATCTTGATTTCAGTAAGGCCTCTAATAAGGTTCCACATAATATTCTTGTTGACAAGTTGGCAAAATGTGGTTTAAACCCTAGGTGGATCTGTAACTGGTTGACACCCAAAGAGTGCTTGTTAATGGTTCCTCATCCTCTTGGAGAGGAGTGACAAGTGGAGTGCATTGGGGATCTGTCCTGAGACCTGAGTTGTTCAACGTCTTTATAAATGATCTAGATTAAGGAATAGAGGAGATGTTTATTAAATTTGCAGATTATACTAAATTGGGAGGGGAAGCAAATACAGTAGAAGTCAGAGCCAAGATAAAGGGTGATCTTGACAGGCTGGAAAACTGGGCTAAAGCTAATAAATTGAATTTCAACAGAGATAAATGTAAAGTTTTGCAAATAGGTAGAAAAATCAAATGCATAATTATAAGATGGGGGAGACTTGCCTTGGCAATAGTATGTGCAAAAGGATCTAGGGATCTTAGTAGACCTGTTGCATTCAGGCAGGGACCAGGCAGTGGTGCTTGGCCTCTGACTCCAATCACAGCAATGGGGATACTGTGTTGAGCAAAACCTGACATTGGTTTTACTTTTCCTGGGAGTGACGGGCCGCACAAGGGTAAGTGCAAAGCAAGCACCCAAAGCAAATGGAAAAGGCCACTCACTGGCACGAGCTCCTTGCCCCCAAGGTCTCAGCTGGGGCTCCCAGGTCTCAGGTGCAGGAGCTGGAGTCTGGCACCTAGACAGAAAAACATTAAGCACAGAGCTTACCAGTAGCACGTAGGCAAGAGGAGTCTCTGCCTCAAGTGTCAGAGGCAGCAGAAACAACAGGGTTGTTCCCACAAGAAATCTGGCTGGCAGTCCAGCGTTTATTGCCCTCTGTAGCTGGGCCTTGTTTTGCAGCTAGCTGTGTCATATCACCTGGTGGTGCTAATTCTTGTGAGAACTTCTGATGCTGGACTAAGAAGCGTGCACTCTGTCTTTCTTGCACTGTGACCCATGCCTTTAATCACTGCCATTCGACCAGCCTGGGAGACCCTGGAGGTGAAGTTCTCCTGTTGCTGCCTCTGCTCTTCCGTCCCTTGCCAAGAGGAACAGCCTTCATCCCCCAACATAATTTTTGCTGGCTCAGAATCCAGGTCCAGCCATTCTAGTAAGTCGTCTGAGGGTGCAGGGTCCTCCTCTGCCACCCCTTCATCTTCAAAGGAGGAATGTTCAGGCTGACGCATGACAAGACCATACACTGAACATGAGTTAGCAGTGTGTCATGGTAGCTAAAAAGGCAAATGTGATTTTGGGCTGTATCAACAGAGGTACAGTGCCCAGATCACGCAAAGTGATGGTATCGCTTTCCTCTGCTCTAGTTAGACCTCAACTAGAGCATTGTGTTCAATTTTGGGCACCACAATTTAAGAAGGATGTAGACAAGCTGGAACATGTCCAGAGGAGGGCAACGAAGGTGGTGAGGGGTCTGGAGATGAAGTCTTATGAGGAAAGGTTGAAGGGGCTTGGTATGTTTAGCCTGGAGAGGAGAACTGCGAGGTGATATGATAACCATCTTCAAGTACTTGAAGGGCTGTCATGTAGAGGATGGTGCCGAGTTGTTTTCAACCAATGGGTTGAAATTAAATCAAAAGAGTTTCCAGTTAAGCATTAGGAAGAACTTTCTGACAGTTAGAGCAGTTCCTCAGTGGTACAGGCTTCCTCGGGAGGTGGTGGGCTATCTTTCTTTGGAGGTTTTTAAGCAGAGGCTAGATGGTCATCTGTCAGCAAGGCTGATTCTGTGAACTTAGGCAGATCATGAGAGGGAGGACAGGAAGAGTTGTGTCAGTGTTTGGCCCTTGTGGCCCTTTCTTACATGCCCAGGGTAATGCCAATTGCCACTTTTGGGTCAGGAAGCATGTTCCTCCAGGCCAGATTGGCTAGGGATCTTGGAGGATTTTTTTTTGCCATCTTCTGAGCATGGAGTAGGGGTCACTGGGGGTGTGGGGGGGGGAAGCAGTTGTGAATTTCCTGCACTGTGCAGGGGGTTGGACTAGATGCCCTTGGTGGTTCCTTCCAACTCTATGATTCTATAATTCTAATGCAAATGTCTGGAGAGCTAGGTTTAGGAAGCCAACTAAGTCCTGTCGTGACCCAGACACCACCTAGTCCTTTGCAAGCGTAACAGTTATATCAGTGTGGCAGCAGTAGGGCTGCTACACACCAGTGTATCTCTGTGCTCAGTGTAGGGCTCAGCTGCCATCTTGAGCCCTTTGAGGCCAGGGCTTAAGATAAGGCTCTAATAGTTACAGGCCTTACATTAGAACAAATCAACATGTGCATTGCAATCTTATTCATGTATACTAAATTTACTGATCCTTAGTCCCAAGAAAATGTCCATAGTATTACAGGTGTGCACCAGAATGTTAAATGTGTTCAGCTGAAAGCAAGTCCCACTGAGATCTAGCAGACCTACCGTATAGCTATTGTGTTTAGGATTGCAAACTTGCAGTGCCATCCTAAGCAGAGTTATACTGTATAACAGCAGTTATACTGTTGACTTTAGTGGATTTAAAAGGGTATAACTCTGCTTCTTACCTGGATGGCCCAGGCTAGCCTGATCTCGTCAGATCTCAGAAGCTAAGCATGGTCAGCCCTGGTTAGTATTTGGATGGGAGACCACCAAGGATTACCAGGGTTGCTGTGCAGAGGAAGGCACTGGCAAACCACCTCTGATAGTCTCTTGCCATGAAAACCCCCCAAAAGGGGTAGCCATAAGTCGGCTGCGACTTGAAGGCACTTTATACACACACACACAACTCTGCTTCAGATTGCGTTGTTAGTCACCAAAATATCCCTTGATCTATCTATATATGGCCATTGATAGTCAGATTTACCTCCACATCAAGGTTCTGTTCTGTGTTGGTTTCAGAAGTAGTAGCTGCAGGACTAAAACTATTATGTGAATGTATATCCCATTGAAAATAATATAATTTCTACCAACTCAGCTGTTGCGGGACTCAAGACATTACATGTGAATAAAAACTGTTTGCTTCTTGTTTTTCAAACTAGTCCACTGAGGTTCCATATTATATTATTCATTTAACTCTCAGCTATATACATGAAATGTTTTTTGAAAAAGCAAAAAGTTTTCTTATTGTGTATGGTATGTTTTCTTGTTTCCCCAGCAGGGTCTGCTGATGCTAATGGACTCACAGCAGTATACCCTACCTCGGTTATTACAGGTCTAATTCAGTCATTAACATTTCATTAACGGACTAGCCTCCTAGCTGCTTCTATGCCTGTCTAGATATTGATGAGCTCCCGAGTATAAGAAACTGGTTATTAAGGTGGTCTGCTAAAATACCAGGGTGCAAGTATGAGCACACCCATTACTCACCAGGAGACATTGGCAAAGTAGAAAACATTTCCTTCTCTGCTTTGATTTTTTCAGTAAATGTACTCCTCTTTTGCCCAACTCTTTAATATCATAACATGTTCAGAATAAGGTCTCTGGAGGCTTGGCCATTAAATGTTTAAATTAAGTAAAGTTTCGCAGCAATTGAGTGCATTTGTCTGCATGTGGGTCGACGCCACTGCATCCCAACATGCCCCCAATCAACTTTCCCCTCCCTCTCCTCCTTCCATTTTCCTCCCGGGTGATCTCGGGATCATGTCGTCCATTTGCCGGAATGCCCCGACATCCTCCGAGTGCGCTTTCATTCTTTTTTTTTTCTTTTTTTAAAAATATTATTATTTTGCCATTATGTTGGAATGTTGGTATACCAATGAAACAAAGCGGCGGACTGGTAGCGCTTCAACCATTGTTCACCTATTCACACACACACCTCTGCTGCAGGAAGAAACAATGGGGGAAAGAATGGGAGTAGGCTAGGCTTGCCCCCCTCACCACCAAGAATGAAGAAGCAGCCCTCCCCCATGGCCTGCTGAGAGCCTCCCACCTCTCGGAGCTCTTTTGCTGCCTTGCCACCTCACTGCACTCTAAAAACATCACGATGCCAGGCGGTTTTTGTGCATGCATGTGTGTGTGTGTGGACAGATAAAAACAGATTTGAGAGCAGGGGGAAGAAGTGAAACCATGCTTGCAGAAAAAAAGGGGTGTTTTTATGTTTTTTAATTGGTGTGACGGTATACCGGCATTCCAGTATAAAAAAAAAAACCAGGGGGAAAAACCCTCCGTGTAAGGTCAACCCGTTTCTGACCTCAGGCAATCACAAAGTGGTGACAAGAATGATGACCACTCCCCAAGTAGTCATGACGCTACGCATGGGAACATCCCTCCCTGTTCATTTGTGGGCTTGACGCAGGGCAGAGATCACCATGTGTTCATTTTTTTAAACTGGGAATAGAAGAATGTGAGACCTGAGAGGGACAAACCAAGCCATGTGTAAATGACCAAAATGAAAGACCCCTTCCTGAGACTCTAGAGAGCTGCTACCAAACCCAGTGGGCAATACTGACTTCAATAGACCAATGGTCTGACTCAGTATAAGGTAGCTTCATGTATTCAAGCACTTTGTGGCTATTACTAATTTGTTACTGTATTTTGGATGCCATATTGTATCATCAACAGAACTCAGCCTGAGGCAGTTCTTTTTTATTTCGGTTATACTACGGTATCGTTATTGCATTCTTTAATGACTCCATAGCAAAGGGACATTGTGGAAAGAAGTGCTTGGTGGCTCCCGTAAATGATACCAAAATTGTTGCCATAAAGACCATGTATCCTAGATATCGGGTGATATCTAGGATACATGGACTTTATGGGAGGGTTCCCATATGAGCGCCTGCATTTAGACCACTGGTTCCCAACCGGGGGTCCGGGGACCCCCAGGGGTCCGCGAGAACTAAATTAAGGTCCGCGAAACAAAGTTATAAACCCATAATAAATTAATATTTTCAATTAAAAGTTCTCTATTATAAAATATATATATTCAAATATTATTCTAAGTTTAATGTTTAACTAACAGTTATGATTAAAGTTTATTTTCAAATTCTCGGAATTTTTATTTTGAACCTTGGGGTCCCTGCACCGAACAAAAAAGTCCTAGTGGTCCCTGGTCAAAAAAAGGTTGGGAACCACTGATTTAGACCAATGGGATGCTGTAAAGTGTAACCCCCCCCCCCCAAGATTGGCTCTGTTAATAAATTCCGCATTCTTACATGGCTCTTCATGACCCCTGCTTTATAAATGGGGCTGTAATAAATATTATTGATCCTGATTTCATATTTTCAAGGATCACAAAGCCTTAGTCAGTTGTGACTTTTCCAAACTGACATGTAAATAGTTCTCCCCTTATTACAAAACCCGGAGCTTATTATCTTGATAAAACACGGCTCTGTTTGAGAAATCCGGAGGGAAACAAAACTCTGCAGCTGCTAATACAAATGTGCTCTAGTCTTTTTTTTCCTCCTCTGTAGAACTGTCACACGTAGATAAGGCTAGAGCGTACAGTCAGCTTACTTAACAAGGGAACCAGGAGGGGGGGCATCATGTGAATGGGGGGGGGTAAGTTTGCCAAGGCCTCATCTGAACAGATTCATGTACGATCCTTTTTCTCTGTCAGCATAAATAAAAATGAAGTAACAAACTGCAATGAAGGGTGGGGGGACACAACCAGTCAGCTAAAATGTCATGACTTGGTTCTCTGCAGGTGACATCCAGACTTCTCTGAAATGGCACATGGCTTTGATATTCTCATCAGGAGAAAATATTTACTCCTTTTACCTCCAACAGGATTTGAGATGCAAAGGCCTCACAGATAAGAGTATGCTATATAAGGGACTATATTTTTACAATACCAGTGTCTGTATGGAGTGGTAGATTGGGGGATGGTGTGTGTGGGGGGGTAGAAATTATTTTTAATGTTTAGAACAAATATCTCGCCAACGGTATGATTTAAATAAACTCATTTTTGCTGCATTATCCTGGGGTTCTTTGTACTGGAAACTCTGGTGACTGAGAATCCAACATGCATTGAAAACCTAAAGAAAGTCCCACTTTCATCCCATTCTGTTGTGATGGTACTGTATTTGTATCATTACAGTGTTAATCTGTAGTAATAAATTGTGCACAATATTATGCCTGTCTGATATAATTGTTATATGCATAGGGTTGCCAGGTCCCTCTTCACCACGGGCAGGAGGTTTTGGGGGCGGAGCCTGAGGGGGGCGGGGTTTGGGGAGGGGTGGGACTTCAATGCCATGGAGTCCAATTGCCAAAGTGGCCATTTTCTCCAGGTGAACTGATCTCTATCAGCTGGAGGTCAGTGGTAATAGCAGAAGATCTCCAGCTAGTACCTGGAGGTTGGCAACCCTATATATGCACCTCAGCTGCGGAGGGAACTTTGGACATTATATTTGACAAGTGGGGGCCCCACAAGGACTTGTGGGGGTCTCTCATTTTTCCCTGACCAACTCTTTCCTCTTTCTCTTGTTCCACTTTGTGGTAGAACCCATTTTCAGGCTTGCTGCACCCTGTTTACTGCATCAGTGGCAGTGCCTCGAGGTACTGAAACATAGGGGAAGAAAGCCTCTGAGCCCCCTAATGCACTCAGAGAAGATTCTGGTTCTTCCCACTCCAGTGTAGTGTACTGGTTAATCTGGAGAACCAGGTTTGATTCTCCACTCCTCCACAGGAGCGGCGGACTTTAATCTGGTGAACCGGGTTTGTTTCCCCACTCCTACACATAAAGCCTACTGGGTGAACTTGGGCAAGTCACAGTTCTCTTAGAGTTTTCTCAGCCCCACCTAACTAACAAGGTGTCTGTTGTGGGGAGGGGGAGGGAAGATGTTTGTAAGCCGCTTTGAAGGTTGGGGTCACTGGGGATGTGGGGGGAGGTAGTTGTTAATTTCTGCATTGTGCAGGGGGTTGGACTAGATGACCCTGATGGTCCCTTCCAACTTTATGATTCTATGATTCCTTAAAAGTAGAAAAAAGTAGGGTATAAAAACCAACTTTTTCTTTTTTTTCTGCCAAGTAAAAAGGAGCATCTTACAGATAAGCAAATGTTCCTGCATTTTTCTCTTTGTGTGTGTGTGTTCAATAAGATTATTTTTTCAGTGGATTTGATTCTCCGTTTTTTGAACTCTTGGTTTGTAGATTTGTTTTTATTGTGTTTGCATACACGATCAGCGTGGTCACCACTTATACATGTACAATGGTAATTTAATGATACACAAATAACTTTTAAAATTACTTTTTTGAGATAAATTTATGGGGGAAATCAGAAAATGGTATGAAAATAAAGTATTTGTGGGTTTGATCTGCATCGAGGTTTTAGGGTCAAAGGAGTGGCAATCAGAAATTCAAAACCATCCCTACCCCTCAAAAGCTGAAATTCTCTAGCCAGCTGGTGAAAGCAACAGATCAAAAATCCCTTCTGGAAACAGGTCAGCAATGAAACAGATGCTAAAATAATTCCAGAATACTTTTAGTGTAATATTATCACTCTGTTGGTCAATATAAAATCTTGTGGATGTAATACAATTGCTACCCCTACAAATACTTATAATAATCATGATGTGGAAGTGATTGAGGGTATTCTATGTACTAAGGATAAGGTTGCCAGGTCCCTCTTCGCAACTGGAGATTTTTAGGGCGGAGCCTGAGGAGGGTGGGGTTTGGGGAGGGGAGGGACTTCAATGCCATAGAGTCCATTTGTCAAAGCAGCCATTTTCTCCAGGTGAGCTTATCTCTATCAGCTGGACATCAGTTTTAATAGCAGGAGATCTCCAGCTAGTACCTGGAGGTTGGCAACCCTAACTAAGGAACCACCTAATATTTAGTTCAAATGTGATATTTGTGAAGTGTTTGAAAGTTGTATAGGAAGGAGAAAAGCAAGGTAATGATAATATTAAGAATGATTTGAAAATACCCCCATTCTCAGAGCATCATTCAGATGCTATGCTCGTGCATGTTCAAAACTCATGCTTCTTCTCATAAAAACCAAATGATGTAGTTCTGCTTTTTAAAGGATCAGGTTGCAATTGTGTTTTACTTCACCCTGCTTCTCCATGGCGCAGTAACACTTTGTAGTTGTTTAGCTTTGTCATGTTTACAACGCAGTAATGTCAACTGACTGTATAATGAAATGACAACATTCTGGGACATTTAAAGAGACATACCTGCCTATTTTCAACTAAAACAACTGCTATCAATTGAGATAATTGCTTTCCCAGCTGACAGATGTGAGGCTATCCATTCAGATAATGACTTTCCCAGCTGACAAGTTGCAGAGAACAGGAAGTGAATGTGAGGCTAAGTGCATGTGAATTAAAGGACAGCCAAAGTTTTGTAGCTACCTGAATTATTGTGCACGCAGCCTGTATTTAATAACCAGGAACAGACAGAATATAGGGCCGCTCATAGAGATACACTTTTACAGAAGAAAGGCATTCCTGAAATATTGGATAACTTTCAGAATACTTCATTATTATTTGTCAGATAAATCTGGCAGAACTTTATTTCTGAAAGTCTTTGTTGAAAGCATGAGGAAAACTGTTGCTATTTTACACATTCACCAAGAGGTAACCATCTGCCCACGCTGAGATTGCTGTGAAAAAAGGAAGAAGACGATGATGAAGAAGAGTTGGTTTATATATGCCAACTTTCTCTACCACTTAAGGAAGAATCAAACTGGCTTACAATCACCTTCCCTTCCCCTCCCCACAACAGACACCCTGTGAGGTAGGTGGGGCTGAAAGAGCAGTGGCTAGCCCAAGTCACCCAGCTGTAGGGTTGCCATCATCCAGGTACTGTACAAATAAATATCAGCATGCAGGCTCAATAAACTTCAAAAAAAATGAAATTAAACAATTCACAAATAATTCAAACACGCAACAGAAATAGTATACAAGCTCTATATTTTACAATACAATATATCCCATCAATCTTATAAGGCGATGTTATCCACGGTAATAGAACAAAGGCAGGACGGCATACTCATCTGTAAACAAAATGTCCCAGCCACGGCTGTAAGCATGCTCCACCCCAAAAACCTCCTGCCGGTTGCTAAGAGTCTGGCAACCCTACCACCTGTGGGAGGTTTTTGGGGCAGAGCCTGAGGAGGGTGGGATTTGGAGAGGGGAGGGACTTTAGTGCCATAGAGTCCAATTGCCAAAGTGGCCATTGTCTTCAGGTGAACTGATCTCTATCGGCTGGAGGTCAGTTGTAATAGCAGGAGATCTCCAGATAGTACCCCACTTAGACACATGGTGTGCCAGGTAAGGCTCAGTCCATCCCCCCCCCCATGCTCTCAGTGAGGTGGCAACTTGAATCACTATGGCCTTCATTTGGCAGCAATTTTACCATAGACTATCTCTTTGTGTGTGTGTTTTTCTCTGCCCTCTTTCTCTTTTTTCTGTACTCTTTCTCTTTCACACTCTCTTCCACATGTTCTACACATGTAGCAGAATGAGATGGTATAATGAACAGTACCACTTCAGACTACAGGTGAAGAGAGTTGTAGAGTCACATTCTTTCTGCTTCCTCATAACAAAATTCCATGCAAATAAAAATAAGGTTTTAGATCAAGTTTTTGAATGCTTATAGTGAATCATTCATATAGAGGAAGCATCAGCAACCATGATCCTCTCACAACAATCTGAAGTAGTATAGACAATGCTACCACCTCTGTGCTCTGCACCTCACTAGCACCTTATTCTGGTGTATATATAGACCAGGCCTTCTTCTGTTCCCTTTAAATTTATTTATTTACTTTGTATACGGTTCCTCTGGTCTCTAAAAGTCTTTGGCACAAATCCATGTCATGTAAATACTCACATCACCTAAAGAAGGGGACATGACAACCATCCTGGAAAGAAAAAAATAATCTGGAAATTCTTGCTTTAACTCCTGTGCACTGTTATTTGTGTAATACAAGAAAACTTACTACCAAATAGACATGCGTGAGATTGGGCTATAAAAATCAAAAGTCTTCTTCCAGGTTTTTATTATATAATTTAAAATATAAAAGAATAGTTAAGACACAAAACTCCCCAAATGATTGGCATTTTTTTCTTTTTTTAAAAACCCTATAAAATATAGTACCTCTGACTCAAAATGCATCTATATGCCTCAGAAATATCCATACAAATGAGTGGGGATCTGAGATACCCTTGCATAAATGTGCCCCTATATGAATTTCTGCTGTAGACAATTTATGGAATGCAAGAGTGCAGTCCTCATTCCTTCGAGCAATTGGAGTGCTCCCCAGGTACATTTCATCATTAGCCCTTCGTTATGAGTTTGGTCTTAGCTCAATAGAAGCTTGTACCTGGGTACTCGTCTTTAATTATTGGTTTCATCTATTTTTTGAGGCCTCGGAGGATAGCTTAAGAAGCTTAACCCTCAAGGACTCTTAAAGGGCTCCCTGGCTCCAGCATTTTGAACATAAGCTATCACTTGTAAATCTGAAGGTGGAAGACCTTTACTTTTCTTCTGTAGATCAATGTAAAAAACATGCGGCCAAATTAATCTCTGCTAGAGATAAGAGTTACAATCATTTTGATGCACAGAGGACATGTTCCCCACTTGCCCTGGGCCTGTTATCTAAAGGTAATCTTCCTTTTAGGGCTGTCAAAAAAATTTTTGGTACAGTTCGGATTCGGCCGAATTTGACCCTTGTGGGTTCGGTACGTGCCGAAGTCCGAACTCCCCCGCTTCGGATCCCCAGTAATTTGGGGGGATCCGGAGTTTGGGGGAAAATTCGGCCCCAGCGCACCTTCAGAGGGATTCCCTGAAGGCGCGCGGGGGCCCTTTAAACTGATCTGAGCCTCCCGGCTGGGAGGCGCAAATCAGTTTAAAGGACAGCTCGCCCCCCTTCAGCGGGCTCCCCTGAAGGGGGGCGGGCTGTCCTTTAAACTGATCTCCGCCTCCGCAGGTCAGTTTAAAGGGCAGCCTGCACCTTTCAGCGGGCTCCGCTGGAGAGGCGCGGGCTGCCCTTTAAACTGATCTGCGCCTCCCGGCTGGGAGGCGCAGATCAGTTTAAAGGACAGCCCGCCCCCCTTCAGCGGGCTCCCCTGGAGGGGGGGCGAATTTGCCGGATTTATTCGCGAACTCCCGAACTCACTGAATTCGGCCCCCCCGGTTGCCCGCCAGTTTTGAGTTCGGATCCATCCGAACAGAAAATCACCGAATCAGGGGAAATTCGGTTGATTTTCAGTTCGGACCGAACCGAATTGACAGCCCTACTTCCTTTCTATCTGGATTCTCTGATTAGTCCAAAGTTATGTAGAATCTTTATGCATTCAAGATTTAAGTGCTCTTTTTCAATGGTTTTGCTGGGCATTATGCTAAAGCCCCCTTTTTCAGACTGGCTGTGTCCCTGCCCTCTTCAGTCAGTGGACTCCTTGGTACATATCCTTCTGTATTGTCCTTACGTATACCAATTTAGGCTAAAATGGATTATACCATGTTTTAACAAATGGTCCACATCGTCTCGAGCAACTTTGGAGCAAAAGATTCAGTTTCTTTTAGAGGACTCTGACCCTCAGCATACTTATTTTGTTGCTCGTTTTTTTGGAGAGAAGAGACGAAGGGAGGTGTTTTTAGAGATGGGTCTTATTTAAGTTTTAGTGTTCAAGACCTCAGTCTAAAACAGGAGGAAAGAAAGAAAGAAAGAGAGAAAGAGAGAAAGAGAGAAAGAAAGAAAGAAAGAAAGAAAGAAAGAAAGAAAGAAAGAAAGAAAGAAAGAAAGAAAGAAAGAAAGAAAATACCCTTGCATAAGTGGAAGGTACTTCTGCTTACAAAAACTGCATCTGATATTTTCATAGTTCTTCCACTCAAGCTTCAGGACACCATGCTATGGCCCACACAGTTTCTAAAGGTCCCTCAACCCTCAAGGACAGCTTTTCTGAGTGGCACAGGAAGAGGTGAGAAGGATCTGTTCCACTATGAAAGCTCTGCTTCTGGGTCTTTGCATACAACTTTATGCCATTTAGAAAAGAAACTACAGTCCCTAAAAAAGTAGAAATCTAATCCAAACAAGAAGTGCCATAAGAAATTCAATAGGTTTATATTGGAAAGCTAAGGTGGAATGGGGACAAAAGTCACTCATCTCCTTTGGTTAGGGTTGCCAGGTCCCTCTTCGCCACTAGTGGGAGATTTTAGAGGCGGAGACTTAGGAGGGTGGGGTTTGGGGAGGGGAGGAACTTCAATGCCATAGAGTCCAGCTGCCAAAGTGGCCATTTTCTCCAGGTGAACTGATCTCTATTGGCTGGAGATCAGTTGTAATAGCAGGAAATCTCCAGCTACTACCTGGAAGTTGGCACCCCTACCTTTGGTGCTACAGAGCGTCATCTCTATGAACCTTTAGGTCTACAGGGATAGCTTGCATGAAAATAAACTGTAATATAATCTTGCTGATTCTTTATTTAGTGGTCTAAAAATACTTCTTTCCAGAGTCTGAAAGGAAACCTCATGCATTAAATGTGGAGAAAAATGACTTAACGCTCACCTGTTCAGAGCAGAGAAAATCCACTTAAGATAGATTAAGTTAAGAACATTTTCCACTTCTCTGATGAGTTTATCTCCATAGAGAAATGTGAGAACCTTATTTGTTTAAATATGTTTACCTGGCAAAAGAGAAAAGTGGGCTAAAAACAAAACAGAAAACAACGGAATTATTCTATCAGTTACTAAGTAAAATAAATGTTTATGTGAATCACTGCCAAAGTTGATTTTGTAGTCATGCTATAGTTTTTGAATTAAGGAGCTGGAATGTGGCAGAGCCATGCATAAATCCCTGTTCAAGAGCACAGTATAATTATTTCTTCTGAAAATGTGCCACACTGTTTAGTTGAACTACAATGTAATGGCTTGCATCCAATTTTTTTTTCCACTACTGGAAGGAAAGCTTGGTATAGTGGTTAAAAGCGGTGGTTTGGAGCAGTAGAGTCAGATCTGGAGAACTGGGTTTGATTCCCCACTCCTGTACATGAGCAGCGGGGGCTAATCTGGTGAACTAAGTTTGTTTCCCCACTCCTACACATGAAGCCAGCTGGGTGACCTTGGGATAGTCTGTTGTGGGGAGGGAAAAAGAAGGTGATTGTAAACCAGTTTGATTCTTCCTTAAGTGGTAGAGAAAGTTGGCATATAAAAACCAACTCCTACTCCTACTCTTCTTCTTGTGGAAGAGGAGGCTCACTCCACTCCACCAGGGTTGCTGGGGCACTATTCCTCAGAGAGGTATCCTAAATCCTCAGGCAGTTTTGAAGAAGAAGAGTTGGTTTTTATATGCCGACTTTCTCTACCACTTAAGGAAGAATCAAACCGGCTTACAATCACCTTCCCCTCCCCACAACAGACACCTTGTGAGGTAGTTGGGGCTGAGAGAGCTGTGACTAGCCTAAGGTCACCCAGCTGGCTTCATGTGTAGGAGTGGGGAAACTAATCCAGTTCACCAGATTAGCATCTGCCGCTCATGTGGAGGAGTGGGGAATCAAACCCGGTCCTTCAGATCAGAGTCCACCACTCCAAACCACTGTTGTTAACATCTACACCATGCTGGAAGGTAGAGTGACAGGACTTAGCCCCAAGGAAACTCCCTTGGGGCTAGGAAACATAACCTGAATCCTAATTCTGATTGGCGTGAAGGAAGGATGATGAGGGTCAGACTCTCTTGCATTGTATGCAGATAAGGAAAAGTGAGGCATGGCATTACTGCTGAGATTTCAGCCAGGAAGGAGTTGTTCAATAGCTGATAGTACTAATTCTTGCATAGTAGTAGTAGTACTCATAGTCGTAATAATAATAGTAATAATAGTAATAATAGTAATAATAATAATAATAATAATAATAATAATAATAATAATAATAATAATAAACCTACCCTATAGAGGGATGGGAGCTGTTCTTAGATGCTTCAGGGTCCTTACCTAGTCTCTTCTTTACACTCATCACATGCACAAATCCCAGCCTATCTCTGTCTATGCCCTAGTTTGGGACTCAAACCCTCAATGTTTATTTAAATATTCCCATACAATGTAAAGTAGGCAAAAGAGGCTTTTCTCTTGGCCCATTTGGGAAAGGAACCAAAAATTCCTGCTCAGCCCTAAAGTGAATGTCCAATCCTACATTACCTTAATAGAGACAAGAAGATTAGGAGCTGTAGTGAAAAGTGCCAGCTTTGGGATGCAGAGCTGACATAAATATCAGCTTCATGCTGTTACCTGATTCTCACTGCCCTCCATGGATGCTAGCACTTGATTCCCAAAAGGGGATAGGGGCAAATAGACCATACAATTTCAGGGCACAGATTGGTCTTCCTTCTGTAAATGTTCCAAATTCAGCAATTTAGGTAGTTTTCTCAGTTTCATAAATTGGCAAATAGATTATGCCTACAGCACAAAGCCCTCCTTGAACCACTTGGATTTGGGGGGGGGGGGTTGGTGGTAGAACCTGGGACACTGTGCATAGGATTTTTCTATGGCCTATGGAAAGGAGAAAAGAAAACTGGCTCAGAGTATCAAGGTCATTTCAAAGACTGAAAACCTAATTTGAAATCTATCCACACTTTTGACAACGGCTTGTTCTTCCGAGGACACAACATGCCCTTTCCCATTCCTGTACTAATTAACATGCTATTTGAAAACAGCACAAAAGTGAGAATAATATATTTCTTAAATGGTTTACAATGCAAAACATCTTTCAAAGTTTTCCTGATCCAAACACACATCATTACCCACCTCCATGTGCTCCCAATGAAATATCAGACACTGCTACATTCCTTTGAGCCCTACCTCTGTAAATCTTTAAATTGTAACTCCTACAAATGGGAGCCTATGTGGATGCCTCAGGAGTTAATAAACTTTTACAATATTCTGGGGAAAGCAAGCTTTATACTTCAGCCCCGTAGATCCTAAAAGAGGTGGCACTGCATTGTAGTGACATTGAAAGTTTAATTTAGAGCTCTCTTGTCGTCGAGCAAAGCGTGCGTCTTATTTCTCAGGTGTGAGACTTGGCAGTTTCATCTTCGGTAGTATATTATCGCAGCGCTGTCAGAGAAAAAGTTCAGCAATGCCAACTCTTACTAAACAGGGTGTGTTATAAATCTGGTGTTAGCACAGAATTTCTCATGCCAACAATGTGTTTCAACTCCTTACCTTATTACCACACTTCTTGGCTGCTAGGAGATAGAAATCTTTGAAGGTTTTTTTTTTTTTTTTTTTTTTTTTTTTTACTGCTAGTGTGTGCGAAAATCTCCAATGACATAGCCAAAAGTGGAGGGAAAGTTCAGGGCTGCTTTATGACATCGTTTTATCGAAAATGTTGATCTTCAAAACCTTGCAAAGCACCGATTCATTGCCTGAAAAGTTGAGGCCAATTAAACCCCGCCTACTCCCTTGACAGGCCTTCTCTTTCATTTAGTATACAATTTTATGAGAGCTACAGAAATAGGCCGTCAGACAAGAACGCGCCCTAAGATGAACACCGTTCCAAATGAAGCGGGAATTCTTGACACAGCACGCTTCCGCTGTAGATCGGGCGTATAAAAAATCATTGGAAAGTATTGGAGGTAAAGTCACTCCTGTAAGGGAAAGCCAACTGAGTAGCAATTAACCAAGAAACACTACAAAGAATGCTGAGACCTAATGTCACACCGGCTTTGGCACAGCACACCACATGCAACTAAATAAGCACTGTGAGGATTCCCATGGAAAATTGTTAATCATCCCAAAATGGGGGGAATGTGTGACATCAGGAACAGGAAGTAATGGCAAACATATGTCCGCCAGCATTCTTTATTTACCTTTCATCAGACCGTCTTCCTATGAGAAGGCTCGCGTCTCAGGGAGAGCAATGGGATTTTTAACTCACGTTAACTGATCCCGACACGAACGAACGGAGATTTGCTTTCTCAGCATTTATTGATATTAATTGGTTGCTTGAACTGGCTGTGGGAACTGGGAGTTTGACAATGTGAGGCTCAACTATTGGAATTTATTGACGCGCTAACTGGAGGGCCCGCCGATTCTGAACTGAGCTCGCTGTTTCCAATGGCAATTATTATTATTTTTCCCTGAAAGGGTCTTTTACAAAACAAAGTCTGCGCCATAGCACAGGTTTCGTGTTTGCTAAGTGATAGAAAGTGTTCCAGGAAAAGAAATAAAACAAGGTTTTACAGCAGAGAGTCCAGATCAGTTCTGCAGGGCAGCCTCCTAATATTACGGTCTCTCTGCATTTCGTTTTAATTCCTCCCCTTTGCCACAGCTTACAGGTGTGTCCAGTTACAGCCATCAGTAAAAACAAAAGACATATGCTGGCTATAAATCTGCATTCGTGCACTATTTCAGGGGAGTGAAATATTTTCACAGTTCCCTCTCCAGTTTTCTTTCCCGCACACAATTCAACAACTTGTAATAGTAGCTCAGAATCACAGTTGTGTTTCCTCTAATAGCAAGAAAATAAAATGAAAAGGGAGATTTCCAGTTGAATGATGCGGGGGGGCTGAGGAAAAGTTAATGACACTATAATCTTTTAAAGGCATTCACCAGATAGGTTATAATAAAAATGAGCTGCCATGTCACAACTTATTTATAATTAGGGTTACCAGCTCTGGGTTGGGAAATACATGGAGATTTTGGGGGTGGAGACTGAGGAGGATGGGGTTTGGAGAGGGGAGGGACTTCAATGTCATAGAGTCCAAGTGGCCATTTTCTCCAGGTGAATTGATCTCCATTGGCTGGGGATCAGTTGTAATTGCAGGAGATCTCCAGCCATCATCTGGAAGTTAGCAACCCTACTTATAGAGTCCCTGACTTATGGCACACCTAACTGATGGAGAAACCCAAATTTTTAAGGCAAGAGTTGAGCACAGGTGGTTTGCCATTGCCCTCCTCTGCATAGCAGCCCTATTTTTTCTTGGTAGTCTCCCATCACAAGTAGTGACCATGGCCGACCCTGTTTAGTTTCCAGGCTAGCCTGGGCTTATAAGCACACAATACATCACATGCCTGAAGAAGCTCTTTCTACAGAATTTCTGCAAACATTTACAAACCAACTGAATTGGAACCTAGGCTGCAAATAGTGTGAGGACCATACTAGATGATAAATGTGACATGGGTATCATAGAATCATAGGGCGAAAACGCATGGGAAGTTTGCCTTGGATTTGCACAGAGTGGTAAGCTGCAGTACTGCAGTGAAAAGCTCTGCTCACGACCTGAGTTCGATCCCAACGGAAGTTGGTTTCAGGTAGCCGGCTCAAGGTTGACTCAGCCTTCCATCCTTCCGAGGTCGGTCAAATGAGTACCGAGCTTGCTGAGGGTAAAGGGAAGATGACTGGGGAAGGCACTGGCAAACCACTCCATAAACAAAGTCCTCCTAGAAAACGTCGGGATGTGACGTCACCCCATGGGTCAGGAATGACCCGGTGCTTGCACAGGGGACCTTCACCACCTTCACAGATGCACATTTTCCCCATCTGAATTCTCAAAACTCTGCATGGGGGCTTATTTTTGAGTTTTGAGAATTTGGCTGGGGAAAATGTGCATTTAGAGAGTGGCAAATCCAAGGCAAAACCTCCCATGCATTTTCACCCATAGAATCATAGAGTTGGAAGGGACCGCCAGGGTCATCTAGTCCAAACCCCTGCACAATGCAGGAAATTCCAAACTACCTCTCCCCACTCCACACCCCCAGTGACCCATACTTCATGCCCAAAAGATGGCCAAGGTGCCAAGGGTAAGGTCAGTGATCCCCAGACCCAACTTGCTATCATACATAATGCTGACTGGAGCACATGATGCACCACAGAGGGGTGTATAGTGCTCCTGTGTGGCCATTTCAGCTCAGAAGAACAACATGAGAGGGAAGACTGAAGCCCCTCCCACTTATATTGCTCTCCCAAGCCAAACCTGGCTTCAGAGAGCTTGGGAATATTTGTTCCCCAATGTTATGTGTGACTGCATGTCAGGTTGGGGGATGTCCTAATCCAAATCATGTCACACATATTGGCTCTTGGAGAAGATGCAGAGCTGCCATAGAAAATAGTAGTCCTGAATCTCTCTCTCTCTCTCTCTCTCTCTGAGGTTAACTTCCAAAAATACAAAACACATGTTCAGTGCACTGCATGATTGACAGCCTCTGCTGCACTTCACTGATGGCCTCTTGGTGGGTAATGGAGAAACTTGCAGTACAACAACATCTAAGGATTTTGACAAATGTTAAGCCTGCCCTCAATGAAAAGCTTCCTCCCAAATTAGACCCTTTGAAACAGGGTCCAGTTTGAAATGGGGTGTGCATCTACCCTCCCCATTGCTAACCAGCCCTCCCTGAAGCTCCCCCTCCCAAACCTTACCTACTGAACAGAAGGAATAATGTGAAGCAATTACAAGAACAAACCTGTGCTGAAAAACTGAGCGCAAACCTAAAAAACAGAACGATGGCTAAACCAGGTAGACATATAAAGACCCCAAAGTAATATGTAAAACTTGTATATCTGTCAGAAGTATATGCTAAAGTAACAATGATGATCACACAAAATGCATAATAATGAATAATGAATATGCATTTTGCATGATCATCATTGTTGTTTGTTACTTTAGCTTATACTTCTGACAGGTTTACAACAAGTTGTACATATTACTTTGGGGCCTTTATACGTCTACCTAGTTTAGCCATTGTGCTGTTTTTTAGAAGGAATAATGGGCACTGGGTCACAAAACCCAAAATAGGATACAAAGGGGCTTTCCAAATGACAAAAAACAATTTTCAGTCAACAATTCTACCTGGTGTTGATGGGAATAGGGACCCCTGTTAAGTCTGAACGTCTGAGAGAAATACAAGTCCTGGCTGAAAAGGTGGCTGGGAAGGCTGAAATGTTTTTGGGAAGACTATGTTTAGCAAGCACCCCCCACACACACACACACTACCATTTATACTCCTTTTCAATGGTAAATGTATTGTATCAGTTGGATGAACTGAAAAGGGAGAGGGCAGCTGCCTATTTAAACCCTGTTCACACATTACAGTAAATGCATGTACAATCCATGTACAGTGTACACTTGATTTTTCTTTATACATGCTTTGAGTAACTCTCATGTTATGTTCAGTGCATGAACACCTAAATGTGTGATTTGAATCCCATGTTTATTCAGGTACTGGTCCCCAGTTTCACTTGTAGACATACATAAGGAGGTCAATATTGTCCATGAAGGATGTGAGTTGTTCACTATAACATGGGAACAGGGCTTCTGACTGTTTCACAAGCCATGACTTTTGATCATAAATTACCAGTCATTAAAGTTTCAGGAATGGGGGTGATTGCCCATCACCAGAGATTATATGTTTCTTATTGCTTGGTGTTACCAAATGAGGAGAAGACTTAGAACTGCCATTTTTCAGTGGCAGTCATGTGTTTTCTATAATGTCTGTTTCTGGCCTTAACATGTAAGCTTAACAAGGCTTATATCCACATACTTAAGTCAAACTGGTCTGTGCGAGGCATGTTCAAAACCTTCCAAAAGAAAAAGAAAAAAACACCTTACTCATAAACCTGTTTGGGAAGCTGACATATCCACTGTTTAAATCTCCTAAATCTGAAACTTAGTTTGTAAATTGCAAGCCTGGAAACATTTACCATGATAGTATGAAGCACACTAGAGCCCTTAAAAAGTAATAATTGGAGACATATCTCAGATCCAGGCTTGTCAAATTCCAAATAAAGAATCAATAATTTTGTGCAGCTGTTGAGATGTTGTCCTGCTTGTGTTCAGTTCTTAGAAGTCTAAAAAAAGCCCTGTCTTCTGCAGTGCCAAGTTACTTAATAATATGAACAATCACAATATGAAAGAAGCTCCAATTTAAGTTAAAATAATCAATAGCAATCAAGTTCTACTTGACAAATGGAGTGTCAGAAAGAATTCTTCTTAATAAGGACTTGTTTGAGAAGAAGCAGTCTTTCTGATCCAGGTGTACTATCTAAGCCAGGGTTTGACCTTAGAAAGTTGACAAAGGAAAAATTAATTATATGTCTTTGTTCATTGCAGTGTGGAAACACAAGACAAGGCCAGTTGGTATTTAAGGTTTAAGATTTTTTTAGGCCTCAGACGTTTCACAAAACGAGAAATATAGCCTCACGTGTGAAGCCAAATGAAGTTTCATTACTTTTGGGCTACTTACACTGCAATCCTAAACCTGTTTACTCAAAAGTAAGCCAGTTAAGCACAATGGGGCTTACTCCCTAGCAAGTGTGCTCAAGATTGCAGCCTTAGCCACGAGTAAATTCTTAAGAATTGCTGTGTGCCTGCTAGATTTGGGATTCCCATGATCATGAACTTCTGGGGGAGGCTGTCAGGAAATAAGAAAGAAGGTACCATCGGTATGCTGGTGATATACTACACGAGTCTTTCTTTTTACCTGGCCCATGTTTTGAGACCATTGGCCCACTATGGCACCTCAGGAACTCATATTACCTCCATAGACTACACAGCTTTCACATATTTAGGATCTGCTTGCCAGAAAACAGAATGGAAACCAATACTGCATTTCTTTTAACCTTTGTGTGAGGTATGTATATAATCACGCAAATAGATTCAAAGAAATCCACAATATATTTAAATGTAAGGATAAATGTTACCAGATCACAGCTTACAAATTCATTCTTTGTGACACTCGCTACACCAAAACCACAGACTTTTGAAGAAACATATTGCTACTTTTCTCATTTGTGCCATCTGTTACTGAATTTCTGTGAACTTGCAATTAGCTTTTCTGCATTTGCAATATGCTGGTTGTGAATTTACTTATACTTCTAGCCAGTGTTGACCATCTTATGTTTTAGGCACATAACTGAGTTCAAAGAGGTATAAAAATAGGAAACATTTTCTCCTCCCCTGTGCCACTTAATAGTTCAATTCAAACACAATAGCAAACATGGGGTTGTAACCAGAGTAAAATGGCACTTTCTACCAATTTCTTCTTCCCACTATAGAAGTGGGAAGACGTTCCTCAGGGTCTCCTGTCCATCAGGAGCAACATTTCAAAGAGATCAGTGGGCTGCAGTAGGACAGGAGAGGCAGAAATTTCCATTCTGCTGTTGAAAAAATTATTTTGGATCCAGATCTGAATATTCAGCAACAGGATATAAAGATTGGCTTATGTTGACCTTTGAGAGGTGATATGATAACCATCTTTAAGTACTTGAAGGGCTGTCATATAGAAGATGGTGCCAAGTTGTTTTCTGTTGCCCCAGAAGCTCGGGCCAGAACCAACGGGTTGAAATCAAATCAAAAGAGTTTCTGTCTAGACATTAGGAAGAATTTTCTAACAGAGCGGTTCCTCAGTGAAAAAGGCTTCCTCGGGAGGTGGTAAGCTCTCCTTCCCTGGGGGTTTTAAGCAGACGCTAGATGGCCATCTGTCAGCAATGCTGATTCTATTATTTTAGGCAGATCATGAGAGAGAGGGCATCTTGGCCATCTTCTGGGAATGGAGTAGGGGTCACTGGGGGTGTGGGGGGAGAGGTAGTTGTGAATTTCTTACATTGTGCAGGTGGTTGGACTAGATTACAATGGTGGTCCCTTCCAATTCTATGATTTTAAGGGATTCAGAAATTTACTCAGCTTTACACCTTTGTTTATTTATAGGAATAATTTTAATGTTATTTGTGGAATCTAATTTGTTCCAATTTTGTTGTAAGACGCTCTGAACCCGGCTTTGCCGAGGACAGCAGGATATAAGAATAATAAATAAATAAATGCCTTCCAGAACAAATACAGTTTTAAATGTCTATGGAAGAACAGCTGAACATACCTCCACCCAGGCATGTTGAGAACTTCAACATGAATGCAATAGCCAGCGGAATCTATGGGTGAAAACGCCTGGTCTCTTTAGCCTCCTTTATTCTCTGCTTCAGCCAGGATTCAGCCAGGATTGAACGCACGTTCGATGAAACGCATGCATTCGATCCTGGCTGAATCCTGGCTGAAACAGGGAATAAAGGAGGCTAAAGCGACCAGGCGTTTTCGCCCGATTTTGATTGGATGTCTTGTTTGAATGCACATCAAACCCTCTCTCCAGATTGCATCAGTGTGGTTGTCTGATATCGAACCCGATGTCATGCTTGGCAGCACCCCTGGCTGGCTCCTACGGCAGGGAGGATGAGTGCTTTGGGTCTCCACCCTTCCCACCCTGGAGGACAGGCTCAGATAGGGGCAACAGTGCTGCTGAAAAAGCTGGATCAAGAGCAAAACTATCAAAAATAAAAATAAAGAATTTGCATGCATTTGGGATGCATGAATAACTGCTGGTTTGGCTCATGCTAGGGCTGTCGATTTGGTTTGTCCTGAACTGAAAAACAGCCAAATTCCCCCTGATTCAGCGGTTTTTAGTTCGGATAAAACCAAACTAAAAAAAGGCGGGAAAATGGGGAGCCGAATTTAGCAAGTTCGGGGTGTTGGGCGAATAAATTAGGCAAATTCAGGATTCGCGCAGCAGCATAACCGTCAGTTAGTAAGCAGCATTCTCCCGCAGCCAATCGGTGGCCAAGCTGGGTCTTCTTCTGGCCAATCAGTCGCGATTGAGTGCATGAGCCCAGCTGCTGCGTGGCCCGAGGAGAGAAAGAGAGAGTATCTGTTTGTGTGTGAGAGAGATCCCCCTTGGGGGGGGGGTGCGTGTGCACATTTGAGCCATTCCGTGGCTGCAGGGGGCGCATTTTTGGGGGTAGAACCCCCAAACTTTCAGCATAGCTTCAGAGGACCCTTCTTGCAAGAACTTCCAAGTTTTGTAAAGATTAGATCGGGGGGGGAGAGAAATATGGGCCCTGGAAGGGGTCCCCCCTTAATATGCATTTTTATTCCATTTAAAGCACACATTCGCACCATTCCGTGGCTGTAGGGGGTGCATTTTTGGGAGTAGAGCCCCCAAACTTTTAGCATAGCTTCAGAGGACCCTTCTTGCAAGAACTCCCAAGTTTTGTTAAGATTGGGGGGGCTGAGATATGGGCCCCGAAAGGGGTCCACCCTCCTTAATGTGCATCTCTGACAATGGGGGTTTGCAATTAGCAGAGCTTGCCGCCCATGCCCAAAGCTCCCAGCCCCGACAAACAGCTGAGCTGAGGGGAGCAAGGACGGGGCACGTGCGAAGAAGATGGAACAGAAGACATCCACAGTAAGACCCCTTTTGGGGGCTTTTCTCTATAATTTTTCGCCTGTGTGTGTGTGTGTGGGGGGGGGAAGCAGAGTCTGTGTGTGTGGGGGGAGGGAGCAGTTTCTTTGGGGGGGAAGCCAAAGGGGGCTTTCACCCATTCTGCCTGGGCTGTGTGTGCCCCTTCGAGTTTTTCTCTCCCTGGTTTGAGGGGGGGGGCTTCAGTTGTGTGTCCTCAGGTTTTCCCTCATTCATAAGGTCGGTTAGGTCTATTTTGATGCTTGCTCAAAACTGGTTTTCAAATTGTGACTTAAAGAATGCATTTGCCTGGTCCCAAGTCCAATGCAAAAGGGGAAATTCCACCCCTCCTGCTCCTTTAGCGTGCCTCTGTCCCTTTCCATGATTTGCAAACTCCCAAGTGTCACTTGTTGCTTTGCATGGTTGCAAACGTGTTGCTTTGCATGGTTTGCAAACTTCTTCGCACCTGCCCTGCCCTTGCTTCCTGCCTCTCAGCTGTTTGTCAGGGCTGGGAGCTTTGAGAGTAGGCGGCAAGCTCTGCTAATTGCAAACCCCCATTGTCGGAGATGCACATTAAGGAGGGGGACCCCTTTCGGGGCCCATATCTCAGCCCCCCCTGACACAATTTTCACAAAGCTTGGGGGTTCTTGCAAGAAGGGTCTCCTCAAGCTACTCTGAAAGTTTCGGACCTCTACCCCCCAAAATGCCCCCCTGGAGCCACGGAAAGGTGCAATTGTGTTTTTAATGGCTTTATTCAGCCGAATTTTTCCCCGAACTCTGGATCTCATGCCGAATTGCACGGACCAGAAGTGGGGGAGTTCGGACTTCAGCATTTCCTGAATAAAAACGGGCCGAATTTTGCCGAATCCGGTTTTTTTTTTCCAACAGCCCTAGCTCATGTTCTGTTCACCAGTTGCAAACAGAAGCCCGATTTTTCAGTTATCAGTTTGATAACTCGTCAGTGTGTTTGTGGGTGTTCAATAAGTTGCTTAACTGCATTGCTTGCTAGCCGTGCAGAATGGCAGAAATGGCTTTTCATACATGCACGATTGATAGGATTGCCTACCTCCAGGTATATAGACAGGAATATAGACAAATTATATAGACAAGCTGACGGCTGACTTTCTTATGGTTCAGTTCCCTAGAGTCCCTATTTTTTACAGTTTGCCAAAAATTCATAAAACTTTGATTGATCCTCCAGGCCGTCCAATCATTTCTGCGGTAGGTGGTCTTCTTGAACCACTTTCCAAATATTTGGATTCTTTTTTGCAAACCTTTAGTAAGATGACCCCCTCATACATCAAGGATACGGGGGACTTTATTAATAAAATTGAACGTTTTCCCCTACCCCAAGACGCGGCTTTTGTGTCATTAGATGTCTCAGCCTTATATATGAATATCCCTCTAGAGGATGCTTGTAATATCATTGAAGAAAGGTTTGACTCCTGTTCTGTGCTCGATCCACCAACTCATTTTTTATTGTCTTTGGCCGATATTATTTTTGATAATAATTTCTTAAGGTACAAGGAACAGTTTTTCATTCAAACCCAAGAGGTTGCCATGGGCGCTGCATTTGCCCCTTCTGTAGCCAATTTGTATATGATTGCTTTTGAAGAGAAATTTTTGTTTAGTAGTGAAATCTACCATGCCATATTTTGGCTTACTTTAGGTTTATAGATGATTTATTTTTTATAATTGACTCTGAATCAAACTATTCTTCTTTACTTACTTGGATAAATTAATGTGGTCAATATCTCAAGTTTACAGGCAATTGCGACTGTTCCCATTTATCCTTCCTTGATGTTACGGTCTTTAGGACCCAGGAGAATTTGGTTGCAGTCAAACCCTTTTGTAAACCCACCGATCTTGGGGCAGGTTTGCATTTTGCTTCGCACCATCCCCTACATCTCAGACACAATCTCCCATTCAGTCAGCTACTCAGACTTAAACGGAATTCTACATTGGATCATGATTTCATTGAGGCTTCAGAGAATCTTACCATCAAACTTAAAACTAGAGGATACAGTGATCTCATTATTGCACAGGCACAAACTCGGGCAGCTGTGAAAAGCCGTGAGGAACTTCTTCAATATAGAAAGGTTCAGGATCAGCAGATTTCAAGGGTCTACGCATCCTTTCAGTTCACCCACCTCATGAGTGAAATTAAAAAAATAGTTTTCCGCCATTGGCACATTCTTCATAGTGTGCCTGGGTGTCTACAAACCCCGTTATTTGGATTAAGAAGGACTCGGTCTTTGCGCAACCATCTGGTAAGAACTGATCATCTTCCCGCTAAACAATGGGTTAATGTTTTCGGCCATTTTAAATGTGGCACATGCAAATTTAGCTTACCTATCAAAGAAATCAGCTCTACAGCCTTCAAATTCAAATTTCAATTAAAACATTTTAGTAATTGTCTTTCTCATAATGTTATCTATGCGATCTTATGCCCGTGTTCTCTTTTATATATTGGCTCCACCTCCAGGCAATTAAAATTGTGCATAGGTGAACACAGAACGTTCATACGCGCGCGTATAATGGATGCCCCTTTAACGTCACATTTCTTGGAGAAAGGGCACACCAAAAATGATCTATTATTTTTCGTTCTGTGGAAATATGAACCTAAGCCTTTTTGCAAAGAAGACACTGTTTTACACAGACAAGAAATGAAAATGATCTTTCTATTTAAAACCATGGCTCCTGCTGGTTTGAACAATGATTTTGATTTGGGATGTTTCCTTTAAACCATCTTCCTCTTTTCAATGAGGTCTATCTCCCTCCTTAACGTGTCTCAGCTGTTCTCAGCCAGTTTCTTCATGCATAATAACACACGTGTAGCGCAGTCATTTTGCAACCTCCGAGGGTAGGAGAACCTGGCAGGTCCTTTTCTATTGTGATAGGGGTAAGCTTCGTTACTCTGTTTCTCTATCCATATGCTCTTTATTAGTAATTTTCTTTTTTCGTTGTATACTAAGTATGTTTAATGTACTTACAGAGGCATTCTTGCCCCAAGGATTATATGTTAACATTGGAAGTGAGCCCTTGTGGTCTTTTCTCATGGCAGTGGTAAGAATTTTTCTAACTGACCTTCATTACAGTATGTATTTAATTTGTGTATATTGAATGTATTCCTATATATTTTTACAGAGGCTAGTTTGCCCAATTGCCCAACTGTATAAGAAGAATAACTGAAGAAGCTTTTTAATGCGAAACGACCACCAAACTAGAGGTGTCGTCTGTTGCTGTTGAAGAATTCATATCCATCTTTTGGTTTTTGATGTCAGTCTGGTGAAATCAACCTAGCTATTTGTGTTAGTTAGAATTATAGGATCATCTGACAGAAATTGTTCCTAATTTAATTTTCTTGGAGTGTTTCCTTGTTGTACATTGTCTACTTTTGGTCTGAGACATTATTACATTATGAATTCTACTTCAGTAAATTGATTTGTTTAAGTGAGCCTTCATGCTGTCCATTATTGTTTAAATTCACTATTGCCAGCACAGGTTGTTTTGTTAGCTTAGGTTTACCTCCAGGTAGTAGCTGGAGATCTCCTCCAGCCGATAGAGATCCGTTTACCTGGAGAAAATTGCTGCTTTGGCAATTGGACTCTATGGCATTGAAGTCCCTCTCCTCCCCAAACCCCACCCTCCTCAGGCTCCACCCCAAAATCCTCCCACTGGTCGCGAAGAGGTACCTGGCCATCCTAGCAATTGAGTTCTAGTAACCCCCTATCCTTGCTGTATAACTGCTCTGCTCATCTGACAGCTGTTTAAATGGACAATTAAATCACTCAGGAATCATATGAATCAATCATCAATAAATGCTGTGGTGTTTCAGTAAAATCTGACCCTTTGGTGTTCAGCTAAGTAGTCCTTAGTGACACTAGCAGCTGTCAATCAGTTTGAATCGGCAGCATCTTCACACATCCACATCTTCACACATCAGGGAAACCTGATGCAAACTGTTACAGCGGGCATTCACAGCTGCCCGGCACTAAGCAAACAGACGAGTGATCTGCTCATATTTGATGGCCACCTTCAAACACAGTAAGTTTGACCATCAAATGTGTTTTGCAGCAACATTTGCAGCATCCCTGGCATGCATCTGTGCATGCATGTGTATCACAGGCGCAGAGGCCAGAGGCATGTGTGTAAAGTAAAACCTTCGTGTGTTACTATATAACACCCCCCCCCCTTTAAACCTCATTATACACATGCTTTGTGTCCCGGTGCCAGTTTAGTTTTATGCAAGCAGAACTTACATTTTATCCAAATAACTGATTCTCTGACTGTGTTGGAATCCTCCAGGCCATCCTCAAATGCTAGCAATATATGTATATAAACACACATGCCGCCTTTCTCGTTTATTTCAGAAGGGTCTGGCAACTCTCTGTAGAGCTGAAATGTGATTTGAACACTTTCGTCTTCAGTAATAAACTGTACAGCAAACAGCAGATTGCAATTTGTACCGCCAGTTAAAAAAGTAATAATTTTCATCACCTCCGAGCCTTCTTTTTGCTATTAAAAATCCTGTTGTAAATGCTTTAAAATAGCATTATTTAGCTCTCTCCCTTTGTTCTCCTTTGTGGTCTTTTTTTTGCAAAGCATTTCTGAGTTTGTGGGGAAATGAATTGTTAGCATGTGTGTCATTCTGGTGTGTGGCTAAGCTTTTGACTGGGCAGCAGTTTAAAAATATACATTCAGCGTAAACTGGAAGGATTCCACAGATTCCTTCCAAGTACGGCTGCCGTGAGTTTACAGATGTGGAGAGCCATTTGTGAAATGACGGTGAAAAAAATCTTTACATGTAACTGAATTCAGTCTTCTCATGGCTTGATTCATCTTTGGCCTGTTAGTTAAGAGCAGTATCTGGAAACTTGTGAAACCAAATCATTTTTTTTTAATTGAGCTTTCTCAATTGGCTCACAGTTGTGACTTGTTGTGTGGCTATAGAGGACGGCCTAGGCAGTGAGGAAATGATTGTTTTCCTTCTCTGTGCATCATGCCACTACAATGCCTTGCCCCACTGTCCATAACTATCAGCCTGGAAGAAAAGGAGGAAGCATTTATAAATATATTTATAAAAATCTCAAGTTAATTTCAGCCATCAGGAGCAGTTTTACTGAGACCAAGTAAAGGGATAATGTTATCAACTTTTAAGCATCCACCAACTAGGGTTGCCAACCTCCAGGTACTAAATAAGCAAAGACAGCACTGATAGCTAACTGGACATATAATCAGAACCAGAAAGGCAATAAATCACAAGTCAATAGGATGTACAAAACACAAACAGTCACATAAGGCACAAAGAACAGACCACAAGCTCCCGAAGAAAAATTCGCACTCCAGGTGGAAAACTCAGGTGAGATTAATGTAGCTCTGCTCCGAGTGAAGAGCATCTACCCGAGCAGCAGATCAGAGTAGAGTTGGAAACGCCCAACAGCGACTGGAACGGTGACCAAGATCACAAGTAGTGATCAGACTGGAGAATCCCCGAGATGGGAACCCTGTATGAATCCCATTTCGCGATTGCTTTGTCTATCGGGAATTAGTCGCAATGGATAAATATCTATCACATTGCTCAGTGTAAATACATGCTATATTTAGGTGGAAGGCTATTAGCACGAGGTATTTTTTGTAAACATCCAGGTACTAGCTGGAGATCTCCTGCTAGTACAAATGACCTCCAGCCAATAGAGATCTGATCACCTGGAGAAAATGGCCCCTTTGGCAATTGGACACTATGGCATTGAAGCCCCTCCCCTCCCCAAACCCCACCCTCCTCAGGCTCCACCCCAAAAGCATCCTGCCAGTGGCAAAGAGGGGCCTGGCAACCCTAGCACCAACACAGGCTATCTGATTTGGTTGTCAAATCTGATAAATGCCGATCACACACGCACACATGAGCTCGAAAAACACCTCATTTTTAATTACAAACAGTAATTTCAAAGCCAGAGGGCTTGACATAAAATGAAAACTAGTGATTTGAGAAGGGCAAATTGTATTATGAATCTTTTTAAAAAATAAATGGCATCAATGTTATTATATTTATACTCTCCCTTTCTTCCATGATAAAACTCAAGGAAATACATCCACATCCAGGCATGAATCAGATGCACATTCACATAACTTTAGCAAGACAACCATAGCAATGTGCCTTCATACTTGGTATTGAATACATAACTGTTGGTGAATGCAGATAGTCATAACCTACCTAACTGTGAAGACAAAGAGGAGACAGGAAAGCATATTATACTTGAAAGAGGAGCAGGATTAAAATTAATAAATATATAACTTGCAAACTTGTATGCCCTGACCTGGATGGCCCAGGCTTACGGTTGCCAACCGCCAGGTACTAGCTGGAGATCTCCTGCTATTACAAATGATCTCCAGCCAACAGAGATCAGTTCACCTGGAGAAAATGGCCGCTTTGACAATTGGGCTCCAGGGCATTGAAGTCCCTCCCCTGCCCTCCTCAGGCTCCGCTCCCCAAATCTCCCACTGGTGGCGAAGAGGGACCTGGCAACCCTACCCAGGCTAGCCTAATCATGTCAGATCATGGAAGCTAAGCAGGGTCAGCCTTGGTTAGTACTTGGATGGGAGACCACCAAGGAAGCCCAGGGTTGCAACACAGAGGCAGGCAATGAAAAACCACCTCTGAACATCTCTTGCTTGAAAACCCTACAGGGTCACAATAAGTCGTCTGTGACTTTATGGCTCTTTCCACCACCGGACTTGCATACCTTGAAGAATCAGTGCAGGTTATACATTTGCTTGTTGCCTTGGCACACACACCAACAAAGTGTGGGTTCAACTTGTTTTTATTTATTTAAATAATTGAATGGTGGATCTAAATCATCGCTTATTCAAAGAAGCTGATGACGCCACAAAATACCAAGCATCCACTTGTTTCACACACTCCCATGCAAACAACACTATCACACCACACAGAGAAGTCACCCCTGCTACTTGAGGTCATTACTTCTACAGCAGGTACAAGCTCTGACTGGCCAGAAGTTCCCTCTCTCCTAGTCCCAGAAAATGCCCGCCAAGGAGAGGGCACAGCTGAATTGAGAAGCAGCCTGGCGACTGCTCCCGATTGACTGGTTCCCTTGAGAGCTGCACCAATAGTGTCCCGTTCCACATTTAAAGTTATTGTGGGCTGGGGCAAATTGATCCACGGCATTATTTGCCACAAAAGTCCCTTCTGTCAGCCATAGAGGCCAACCCAACACAATATCATTTTGCTTATTAGAAATTTATTATTTATTTATAGTTGATACTTCCCATATTGGTAGTTGGCTGCTTGACTCTGAATACTTCTGCTACGATAGTGTTTTGAAATTTTATTTTGTAAGAAATGAGGGGGGAAACCCTAACCAAATATTACTAACCAATAAAGCCAATTGACATTGCACAGCCTGAAGAATTTTCAGCAAGTTCTACTTCCATCAAACTGCCACAGCAAAAGTATGCAATGCAAATATTGAGAAATGGACCGTTTGTAAGTCCTATATTACAAAATGCGACCTTTGTTCAATAACAGAAATAATAATAGACTATGACTACCAGAATACTCTGTGAAATACCAGTGCTTTTTTGTTTTGCATGTACAAGACTCAAAAGGAAAGGAAGAGGGAAAAAAAGCCCACATTTTCATTAGGATTTACTTTCCATAATGTGAGATAGACTTGCATTTTATTCTTTTAAAAACAAAAAACAAAAGGTTCTCATTAAACCAGGAAGATTGCCTCATGTACACAAAGTTGTTTTAAGAGGTGGTTCCTGATGATGCTCTTTATAAACTATGGAGAATAAATCTCACCAAGCTAAAACACATTTAATGAAAAATAGCATGGTCTTTTATGCTGGTGTGGATTGCATATTTTACATGCAATTTATACTGCAGTTTCTCTTCATTAACCACATCTCGCAGATTTTTCAAAGTGACGGCATGAATATTATTAACATGTGTTAAAATGTGTTTAAAATAATGTATAAAGCTTTGTGATTAAAGGAAAAAGTTTAGGTATAATGAACAAGGCAGGGTATGTATTTTATACTGCTGGGTGCATACATATTTAACATCTATATAGATGGGCTCTGTAGCAGGGTATATCTGTGTAGAGGCACAGTTATATATTGCTTTCGAATGAATGTTGTAATTAAACTGAAGTAGACCTTAACAAGTATTACCCATTCATAATTTCTGCTCATTCCTCCCATATACATTGCCAGTTAATAAATGCAGAACTATTTAATTTTAGTTGAAATGGAACTTGTAGAATTCACTACCACTTATTCGAGTTTTATTTATGACCAGGCTTCTAACGTAGAGTGCAATTTCACATCTGAACAGTGTCAATGCATTATGGTGACATCCCAAACAAGATCTTGGTACCAAAGGAGCTTAAAAGCTAGGGATGGCTTGATCCAGCGATCCACTCACCCAGAAGTCAGAAGGGACTGCCCCCCTCCTCTGCACAGTCCCTTCTGACCACAGGAAAGTTGATTTCTGGGGCTGTGGGACTTGCAGAGTGGCACTAGCAGAGGGAAGAGTGAACTACTTCACCCTTCACACTTCTCTCATCTGCAAACACTGAGATTCTGCACTCACCTGATACAGTCTCTCTATTCTTGCTAAAGATTCAACACATATTTTTGCAAAACATGCATAATAATAGAACTCAGGGGGAGACACCCAATTGTGGGGAAATAGGCTCAGGACAGACAAAAGGAAATATGCATAATTAAGCTACGGAATTCACTACCAATAAACGTAGTGATAACCATGGACACAGATAGCTAGACAGATTCATGGAAGAGGGATCCAACAATAGATGCTAGCCATGGTGAGTACAGGCAGCCTCCACAAATAAGACAACAAAGCCATGAACACCAGCACTAGGGGGCAGCATCAGGAGATCTTGGTCTCTATCCCCTCTTGGTTGGCCCTCTAGGGCAACTGGTTGTCCATTCTGTGAAAGAGTATGCAGGACTAACCATGCATTTCTGAAGGGAGGGTCGAAGCTCCATAGAGCGCCATTTTGCACCATGATAAGGGGCACTTATGCTGGCCCCAGAGAGCAACACAGCAGTGTGGTGCTGAGACGATCGTGCAGCCTCCCCACCAGTGTTGACCAGCCGTATCTCCTCACGTCAGCATCCTGGGAGGTGTTCCCGGGACGTTCCTGGGGATGGAGCTGCCTGTAGACAGCTTCCTAGCCTTTTTCAGCCCAGGAATGCCCCTCCATGCTGCAGCGGGGCTATGCCAGCAAAGTAGGTGGTATAGTAGTAGATATTGGGAAGAATTTTCTAACAGAGTGGTTCCTCAGTGGAAAAGGCTTCCTCAGGAGGGGGTAAGCTCTCCTTCCCTGGAGGTTTTTAAGCAGAGGTTAGATGGCCATCTGTCAGCAATGCTGATTCTATGACCTTAGGCAGATGATGAGAGGGAGGACATCTTGGCCATCTTCTGGGCATAGAGTAGGGGTCACTGGGTGTGTGTGGGGGGAGGTAGTTATGAATTTCCTGCATTGTGCAGGGGGTTGGACTAGATGACCTTGGTGGTCCCTTCCAACTTTATGATTCTACGTCTATGGCACCTTTTCCCCCAACATTTTGTTTTTAAATGCATTTATTTTTATTTTTCCAGCTGAGAATCAACACAGGTGGAGCCGCAGCTGCGCCATCCATGGCCACCATCGTACCATCACCCCAATCAGGATTGCTCTGTAGATGGACTATTGGTCTGATCCAGTATAAGGAAACTTCCCTTTCCTTATACTTTTCTATATCTATCAAGAATGGATTATTATTTTCTGTGACATACAAGTGACCTATAACTGCACAGATCACATAATACTGACAAAAAAGCATATATTTTACAACTATTGTTTTAAAAAAGAACAACACAAATACAGGCAACTGGAATTATTTGGATTTTATACAAGGGACATTTTTATGCCTGTCTGATTAATCTTTGCTCCTGATTCAGTGCAAAAAACAAACTCAGTTTAGGCAACACACCAGAATATTAAAGGAAACAACTGAAGCCCAGCTCTTTGGAAGATTTTCTTCTTGCCTCTTTCGTCATTATATATGTGCGGAATTGTAGATATGAAAGGGTATTTATGACAAAACAAAAGCATGAATTAAGAGGCAGACCGGACCATTCAGAAAGATTTTCCTTTTGAGATTTGCATGCTCTGCAGTAGTATTATGCACTGTGTGAAGTCATATATTTGGCATATTTCCTGTTGATCTTCTGTTGGAATGAAAGATCCCCATTTTATTAATGTTTAAAATGGCATCTTTGTTTCTAAGCCTGCATATATATGTAGCTAATGCAATAGGAAATTGTAAGTAAAGCACACCTTATGGTTGGGTGTCACCGTCTGAATGATAGCCCAGTGCCCACGCCCCAATGCTTTGTGACTGGCCCACAATAGGCGATCACACATCTGCCCCTTTTGTCCAGAGCGCATTAATCGACAAGAAGAAAGCTGCTAAAAATAGCTTTTCCCCCTCTTTTGTTTTACTGGCAAGACTTTGAAGGCGAAAACGCATGGTCACTTTATCCTCCTTTAATCCCTGTTTTAGCCAGGATCGAACACACATTAGGCGAAACACATGCGTTCGATCCCTGCTGAATCCTGGCTGAAACAGGGATTAAAGGAGGATAAAGCGACAGTGCGTTTTCGCCCTGAGTCTTCCTAAACCCACATTATGCCACTCTGATGGCACCATTCAATGCAGTCACACCCTTTCCAGATCATTTACTTCAACAGACACAGAAGAGGTATAACTCTGCTTCGGGTGGCCCCTACGAAAGTTATGGCAGTTCCCCACTCCCACCCACCAGGAGAAAGCTAACTTCATTTATAAAATACATTTGCTTTCCCTCTTTTCTAATCTCTCCACAGTCTTTTTTCTTCTCCTTTTTTATTTTTTTGCACTGCTGCGTGCTTTAATTTTGCTTTCAGTCAGAAGTTTAAAAACTTTAGCTTCTAATAACTGGAGGAAAAAATGGTTATTTAAAGATAACTGCAACTTGCTTAACACGCCAGACTATCATATGCTCACTGCTTTGAAGCTGCAAATTAATGACGAGGAGGAACAGTGCCTATCTTTCAGAGGAAACTGACCTCTTTCTAATGCCTCATCGCTAATGTCATCTGTCTGCTGCATCTCATTATGTGAATTTCACGGAGTTAAAAAAAAGAGAGAGAGAGGAAGTATCTTAAGGCTGTGCACAAATAAAAAGGACCTTCTAGTACGGAGTACTTTGAAAAATTTTGATCTCTCCAAATACCTTCCTTAGATACTAGTTTCCCCCTTTGTGCCCGGCATGCTGCTTATGTCATCTATTCTCTGTGACTAATTATGTTAATTTTTTTTGTAGCACAAAAGTAACTGAAGACTGTTAAGGAATAAAAAGCTCGAGAGTGGTCTTATTTCATAAACACTCCCGTTTGAACAGGGCGCATTTAGTCATATTTGCAGCCACAGAAAGAGTCTTGTGCTAAAAATACAACAAAGGCTCTTGAATATGGCCATTTATTCTGACTTTATTAGGTAATTTATGGGGGGGAAAACGATGAAGGGAAGCCTTTCTGTTAACTAGAATTTGCATAAAGCTGGTGCCCTATTAATGAGATAACTTCCTGTCTTTTGTATATCACCAGCTGGAAATAGAAATATAGGAACTTTTCTGTCTCCCAATTACTTAACCTGCTGAGTTCAGAGTTGAAGAGTAAACAGGATTCAGAGGAGTTGAATAAGATGATTTCCTTTGCCCTCTAGGAAATATTTTTATTCAATTAAGATGCCAATGGGGGAAAAAATGACCTTTTTTTTCCTTCTGTGGGCATGTACAATGCATTGTGAGTTAAATGTTTAGGTCTGAAAGCATGAATCGAATAATTCATATTATGAGGCATAAATTACAGATTAAAAAATAAAGGTTTTAATGGGATTTTAATCACAGCATGCTACTACATCTCAAAAATATGGCAACATGTATCAAAGATGTACTTAATCCACCCAATAGTTTGAACGGGTTGACAGACCTAATTTTACTATATTTATCATCTACGGTAACGTTTTATAGAATCCAATTTAAATGCCATTGAATCAGATTTCCGTTCACTCGGTGATTTATCGGCTTCAACCTACAGCTGCAATAAAGTACTTGTGAAATGTCTGTACAGACTGTATAAACCGTATGTCTGTATCAACTTAGTACTGGGTGTTTTTTCTTGGTTGTTTATATTTTATTGCGTTAAAATGACTATCAAATCCAAGTGCAGAAGTGGCCAAAGACTGTGAGAGACAAAGTTTAGTGTGAATGGTACTCCAGGATATATTAAACACTGACCACACACTTAAAAAAATTGAGCTAGAACACAGATGCTTCTGACATAAATTGGTGCATTTGTACTACTTGCCATTTGCACGCATTTCCCCATCCCTTCATAACAGAAGTCTCATTGTTCCTGCTTACCTGTTCTCAAGGCTGGCTAGCTGGAAAAGGCCAGTGCAGCAAGTAATACTATTTTGGGCAAGGACTACCATCAAAATAATTTATTATCATTATGCTGGAGGCCTAGTTAAAGCCGTGATGTAAATCCAGGCAGGGATCCAAAGGGTAGCCCCAGGTTACCAGTGTTCACGTTGACCTGCAGCCCTGTTCACATGTTACAGTGAACACATGCACATCCTTCATGTATGTGCATACGTCTGTTTGTAAGAATGAGCCAATGTGCGTTCCTTTACAAATGAAAATGGGGACCAGTGTCTGCATTCAGCTGTACACGCTTTGGATGTAACAAGAGAATTACTCAATACATGTGTAAAGAAAAATCAACTGTCCACTGTACAGGACTTTACATGTGATCACTCTAACTTGTGAACAGGGTTAGAGTGACTTATTGTGGATTTCTGCCCAGCAGGATTTTCTATTCTGAATCCCCAGTCTCAGCGTTCAAAACTCCAGGGTTGTAAAAAAAGGCATGTGGGGAAAATGCTACAGAAGGAGAAGCAGCACTATACAAAGCAAACAATGGGCGAAAGCGCATGGTCGCTTTAGCCTCCTTTATTCCCTGTTTCAGCCAGGATTTAGCCAGGATTAAACGCATGTTCGGCGAAACGCATGTGTTCGATCCTGGCTGAATCCTGGCTGAAACAGGGAATAAAGGAGGCTAAAGCGACCATGCGCTTTCGCCCAATGACGGCAAATGGCAACAAACGGGCTTTTTTAAAACTGAAGGGCTTTCTTTTGTTCCTTCCTCAAAAGCACTAATTTTGAAATATTTAGTGCTGACCTAGTTAGACTAGAGCTGTTGGTGCCTTTTACTGGTTAGTTGTCCTATCTAATGTGACACCCAACAGTGTACATTTGGGCAGAAGTATGGAACTAAATATGGCCTTTTTCTTTTTAAAAAAATAAAGAAAAGAACATCTTTAAGTTAAAGATGGGTAGTTGGAGGGGTAGTTGGGATGCTAGAATATGTGAAGGGAATGGCAGGCAAAGATTTGTATGGGACTAAAGGGCTTCTTACGGTCACTTTACAGAAAGTGAAATGATTCTTTCCAATAATTCCAAGTGTGAACCATGTACAGATTTGTGCCTGTTCAATAAAACAATCCCACAGCATTCTCCAGTGTATATCTACTACTTAGTGTGAGATGGGGATGCCAGGACCCTCCTGGCCACCAGTGGGGGGATGGGGGTAGGATTGCCAGATCCAGGTTGGGAAACTCCTGGACATTTGGGGATGAAGCCTGGGGAGGACAGGGAGCTCAGTGGGGTAGTCCACCCTCCAAAGCACCCATTTTCTCCAGGGGAACTGATCTCTTTCATCTGGAGATAAGTTGTAATTCCGGAGGATCCCCAGGTCCTACCTGGATGCTGGCATCCCTAATGGGACACTTTGCGAGTGTCACTTCATAATAAGAGACTTGCAACAACCAGTGTTTGGGCTGCAGAAACTTTATGGATTAATAATCAAAGTACCAATTATCAGTAATGTTAAACTGTATAATTTCAGTTATGTAGACGGGCTTTCTTAAACTGACGCTTTGTTGATCTTTGTTGATCTCTTGCTCTGAATTTTTGACACAATTTAAAAAGATTACTGACCACTGATCTAGAGAATATAATTACAACAGCCAGCAGTTGAGCCTTTTGGAGGTGGAGCCATTAGGAAAAGACAGAGAGAGAGAGGTATTGTATGCATGGCAGTTTCACTTGCTGTCATTCCTCTGATGACTTCAGGTTTTTGTGTTGATTATGCATGCCGTTTCCATCTGTCAGAGGTCGTCTTGCTCTCCCCCTGCATTTCCCCACATTTTGCCCACGTTTTCAGAGATCTGTTTAATCTCAAATTTGAAAATGTGGGCAACAATGTGGAGAAATGCAGGGGGAGAGCGAAGCAACCTCTGATGGTCGGAAATGGCATGCATAATCAACACAAAGACCTGAAGTTGTCAGAGAGGTGATGGCGAGTAGGGCTGTTGATTCGGTTCGGCCCGAACTGAAAATCAGCCGAATTTCCCCTGATTCGGTGGTTTTTAGTTCGGGAGGAACCGAACTCAAAACTGGATGGCAACCGGGGGGACCGAATTCAGCGACTTCGGGAGTTCGCGAATAAATTCAGCAAATTTGGGCCGTCAGTAAGCAGCATAACCGTCAGTAAGCAGCATTCTCCTCCCCCGGCCAATCGGTGGCCAAGCTGGGTCTTCTTCTGGCCAATCAGTCAGGATTGAGTACTGGAGGAATCAGCTGATGTGCAGCCCGGCCAGGGAGAGAGAGAGAGAGAGCGAAATCCTCGTGTGTGTGTGGGGGGTGCTTGTGCACATTTGCTCCTTTCTGTGGCTGCAGGGGCGTATTTTTTGGGGTACAGACACAAAACTTTCACTGGAGCTTCAGATGAAGCTTCTTAAGATACCCCCCAAGTTTTGTAAACATTGGGTCAGGGGGTCCCGAGATATGGGCTCCCCCCTTTTTCTTTCCATGGCTGCAGGGGGCGCATTTTTTGGGGTACAGATCCCAAACTTTGAGCGGAGTTTCAGACCAGTGTTCTTAAGATACCCCCCAAGTTTTGTAAACATTGGGTCAGGGGGTCTCGAGATATGGGCTCTCCCCCTTTTCCCTCCCCCCTTTTTCCATTTATGTGGCTGCAGGGGCACTTTTTTGGGGATATAGCCCCCAAACTTTTAGCATAGCTTCAGTCAATTATTCTTAAGATACTACCCAAGTTTTGTAAAGATGGGTTCAGTGGGGGCAGAAATATCGCCTCCACCCCTTTTCTCTTTCCATGGCTGCAGGGGGCGCATTTTTGGGGGTGCAGATCCCAAACCTTGAGCGGAGTTTCAGACCAGTGTTCTTAAGATACCCCCCAAGTTTTGTGAACATTGGGTCAGGGGGTCCCGAGATATGGGCTTTCCCCTTTCCCCTTTCCCCTTTCCCCTTTTCCCTATTGGGATGAATGGATCAGCCGATCCTGTGCATCTCCAGAGCAAAACGTCCCGTGCCTAATTGGAATCATCTTGGATTACAAGTCCTCTTCAGCCCCTCTTGATGGAACAGAAGACAGCCAAAGTAAGACCCCTTTGGGGGCTTTAATCTATAATTTTTCTCCTGTGTATGTGTGTGTGTGTGTGGGGGGGGAAGCAGAGTCTGTGTGTGTGTGGGGAGGGAGCAGTTTCTGTGGGTGGAAAGCCAAAGGGGGCTTTCGTCGGTTCTGCCTGGGGTGTGTGTTCCCCCTCGAGTCTCTCGCTCCCTGGTTTGAGAGGGGAGGTTTCAGTTGTGTGTTGCAAAGGTGTTGTTTAACAAGGTTGTGTTGTTTTGCAAATTTCTCAGCTGTTGTCGGGGCTGGGAGCTTTGTGCGTAGGCGGCAAGCTCTGCTGAGAGATTTACACTAAGGGTGGGGGGGGACCCCTTTCAGGGCCCATATCTCAGCCCCCCTGACCCAATCTTTACAAAACTTGGGGAGTCTTTCAATAAACGTCCTTTGAAGCTCTGCCGAAAGTTTGGGACCTCTAACCCCAAAAATGCCCCCCCAGAGCCGCAGAAAGGCGCGATTGTGTTTTTAATGGCTTTATTCGGCCGAATTTTTTTCCGAACTTTGAATTCCCGCCGAATTGAATGGATCCGAAGTGGGGGAGTTCGGACTTCGGCATATCCCGAATCTAAACGGGCTGAATTCGGCCGAATCCAAACTATACCGAATTTTTTTTAATTCAACAGCCCTAATGGCGAGTGAAACAGCCAGCCATAAAATACCACAGATGATAAAGCTGCATCAGTATAAAAGATTCCCAACATTTGGACAAATATGAAGAAACTGCAGCAAAGCTAACTGTGATGTAAAAACATGCAGAGAAAGTAGCAAGTCCATATGTAGACTGAAGAAAGAGATTTTTCAAATAAAGAGGAAACTCAAAAATTTGGATCTGATTCAGTATAAGGCAACGTCATGGGTTCATGTGTTCATGGGACTATCCAGATCTGGGCAGGACAGCGCCTAGAAGGTGAACTTCCCAACAACCACTGCTGCTTGGTGATCTTGACCTGTGTTATTAAAAGAGGGGAGGAAGAATTGTCACTCCAGCAAAAACATGTAGCTTGAAGATGGCTCCTTCCTTTAAAGGGCTCTTGAATCCTCTCCTGTTGCACATACTTGGATGCTGCTATCCCCAGTGTTCATGTCCCCTTACTCTGAAGGGACAAGTGCAAAACTGTCCCTACCAGAAAGTATGGAAGGGGAAAAACTTTTAGAGGGGGGGAAAAATGACAGAGAAATGTGCACAGCTCCCAGGAACTAAACCCTTGCACTTATCTGTATGAAACGAAATACTGTCAGAAGTGGCAGGTGTCGAATTGATTCAATAAACTATGTCAGCTACATTTTGCAGATCCAATGGATACAGCAAAGTTTCTAGATCCACACATTTATATCACTTTTCAGCAGTATTATTTAAATAAGGGAGGGGACAGTTTTCATCATCTTCCCCCAGTGCCATCATCATTCATCACTGATGCCAGGAAAAATCCAGGAAGCACAGACTCATTCTTGGTGAAGAAAAGCCTAGAGGAAATATCTGATGCTACCTGAACCCTGGAAGCTAGGAGACACACTTCAGAGTTTATCTTCTTAATTGCCATCACAGAACCTTTAGGAATAGCAATTGGGAGAGAACAGTTTACATAACTGCCCCCACAAATGCTACCCTAGCTAGTGTCATTAAAACCTTATTATACTTACTGTAGGTCAGTTTTGCAGGTCATTTTGCCTAGGGTTGGATCCAGGTTATTTTTTTAATCAGTGGAATGATTTTTTTTCTTTTTCCACAGGCGTCCGTTGATCTCCATTAAATGCTGCTCCTGGGAATGACATGAGGAGAGTCTCCAGCAGGAAAAGGGAAACAATGGAAGTTTCCTTTCCCTTTATGGTAGCAGAAAAAGTAGTCTAGATCCAGCCCATATTGTCAGGCAGAAGGGTAGCAAAGAAACGCTTTAAATGAATATGTACCAGTCTCTAAAACTCAAAGAGAAGGATTTAATCACATGGTAAACCAGATGCAGGAACATGTAACTGGTGCATAACTGTACATGAATGGCATCATAATTTTGAGCTTTTATCATCAGAAAGTCTCATGAAACATGTACCACATATCTTAGATACACCAGAACATCCATTTTAGACACATCTTTATATATTTAGGTGGAAAGATTCACTCTAAAGGATCTTGCCAGATGAATTGATGATATATGCAGTAGTGGACATGCCAAAACAGGAAGATATAAAGGAGATGAATGGCTTCTACTTATGTTAGCAAATACATACCTAATTTTGCAGCGCTACAGCTCATCTGTGACTCCACAAGCACCCTGCATCAATGCCAGAGAGTGAAAAGGATTTCAATGGTTTGCAACCGTTCTTGATAATAGGTCCAATACTGCAACATCTTGGTCTATTAAAGGAAATCAAACTTCTCGCAGATGTCTGAAAAAGAAAGGACTAAGGGCTTTTAGTGTTGCAGAAATGTGGAACAGATTGCTGGCAAATTTTGGAGGCATCAAGGGCCACGACAGCTGCAGAAAGGATGTATTCACAATTTTTAAAAAAGAAAAAAAGAAATGCTGGGCCCAGCCTTTGGATCCAGAGATTTCATGACTTTATAGCTACAGGTCCAAGGGAGAACTGGAATACATTCCACTGACTGCCATCCATCAGAAAGAACTGGGAGAAAAAACCTTTGGGCAATTCAACAGGTGCTGGTGAAGATGCAGAAGTAGGAAGTGGCCAATTAATTCCAGCCAAACCATCCACACATAAGTGCAGACTCAATATTTAGAGCTGTTGCTCCATCCGCAGATGCATGATCTGATGAGTTGAGGAGAAAATATGTGTATAAAGAAGATCAATTATTTGCACCCTATCTTGGTTTCTGGGAGAAACTTGGAAGAAACCAACAAAGATGTAATGTTGTAATCAGTTACACAAGCAATAAATAGGGAGCCCTAAGAACATGGTTTCACTAGCAAATGCCCATTACAAGAATGATCTAGCACGAGTAACAGCGCCGCAGTAAAGAAAACAAACAGAAACATTAAACAACAAAACCAATTGAAAATCACAAAAATAAATCTCTGTGTGGGATTAATGATTATCACAGAGACTAGAGATTATGCCCTTGTACAAATCTATGGTGAGACCACACAGCGCATTCCTGAGCCTCCAGGGCAAAAGCCCTTAGGAGGCCAGGAAGGTGCTGAGCCGGTGTTTGGGCCCCCCGTGCTGGCGTCCAGATTACTGACGCTGGTGTTTGTGGCCCGAATGCCAGTGTGAAGGCCCGGACGCCGAGTGCTGGGTGCTGCCACGGCAGCGCCGCCCCAGGACGCCGACAGGGCCTTCCGCCAGAGTCCCACTGGCATAAAAACCCACACCGGCATCCCGGGAAGCTTCCCGGCGTCTCGAAAGGCATTCCCGGGGTGGGGTGGGGAAAGGAGCTGCCATTAGGCAGCTTTCTGTCCCCTTTTGCCCTGTGAACGCCGGCACAGAGAAGAGCGAAGCTGCTCCTGCTTTTTTGCAGGTGTAGCCTCGCTTTTCTCTATGGGACGAAAAGGCCCAGTTGTTTTTTTTAAAAAAGCCGCTAAAAGGCTTTTTTGTGTGTTTTGGTGTGCGGAATGGCTTTAGGAGGTGGCGTGGCTGCGCCTACTCCCCGCCATTCCCCCACACCGAATCTCAGGAATGCACTGTTAGAATACTGTGTACAGTTCTGGTCACCACACCTAAAAAAGGTTATTGCAGAGCTTGAGAAGATGCAGAAAAGAGCAGTCAAAATGATCAACTGCCCTATGAGGAGTGGTTAAAATGCTTAGGGCTGTTTAGCTTGGAAAAAAGTCAGTTAAGGGGAGACATGATAGAGGTCTATAAAATTATGCATGGTATGGAGAGAGTGGGCAAGAAGAAGCTTTTCTCCGTCTCTCATAATACTACAATGCGGGGTCATCTGCTGAAGCTGTAGGGAGAGAGATTCAAATCAGATAAAAGGAAGTATTTCTTCACACAATGCATAGTTAAATTGTGGAACTCCCTGCCCCAGGATGTGGTGACGGCTGCCAACTTGGAAGGCTTTAAGAGGGGAGTGGACATGTTCATGGAGGAGAGGGGTAGTCACGGCTACTAGTAAAAATGGATACTAGTCATGATGCATACCTATTCTCTCCAGGATCAGATGAGCATGCCTATTATATTAGGTGCTTTGGAACTCAGGCAAGAAGTTGCTGCAGTCGTCTTGTTTGTGGGCTCCTAGAGGCACCTGGTTGGCCACTGTGAGAAAAGACCGCTGGACTTGATGGACCTTGGCCTGATCCAGCAGGGCCTTTCTTATGTTCTTACGTTCTTATTAGGTGCAACACATCCCTGTTTGTCTGACAGTATTCCTAGAGTAATAGTAACAGGTTTGGAACCACAGTTCAAATAGAAGGAATTCCTGAACGTCTCACATTAATCATCTTTGTCATGTAACATCAACCCCAAAGTATCACCCAGCAAAAAAACTGAGCTGAAAGTAGTGTGAGAAAAGTGAAAATTTACTCCTGGAAACAAGGAAAACAAATCTCTACTTGGAACTGATTAATTATAGAATTATGTTGTCAGATTGTGGAAAATGCCTTCTGAGCTCACAGCAATATGATTACCAGATATAATGCTAATTAGAAATATAACAAAAGAGAGCATTAAAAAGTGGGTGGGTGGGTGGGGATGTGAACAAAAACAAAATTATTATTATTGTTTTACTTCATTTTTTATTTTTACCGTGCTCTCTGCCCCGACCAATGCCAGGCTCAGAATTTGAAGTAAAGCACTGGTGCAATGTCTGTTTGTAGGAAGAACACAAACACTCCGGAGGAGACAGTAGAGCTAAAGAGAGGGGACAGTTTCCTCTATATCCTTCCTCTTGTCCCGCTGCTGTCTCTGTTTACCCAGCATGCTATTCTTAGAGACTTCCTCGCTGCAAGCTAACTCCTTCTTTTCCTGCTTCTTTGTCTAACCTCCATGAGGCCAAGATGTACTCTCAGCATCTCTCTCTATTCTAGCTTAGGTAAATAGCTAGAATACCTATTCTTCCTTCCCCATCATAATATGGAGTTTCTTAACAATGAAGGATAACCATTTCTTTTCTAAAGCAACAAGTATTTATTCCAAAAAGCAGCATTCCAATTTTGCTGTACAAATCAGCTCTAGAGCTATCATCCCCCCCCCCCAAAAAGGGAGAGAGATACAAGGTCACTCCCTCATCTAAGAAATAAAGATGCTGTAAAAATTTGGCAAGCATTTGCCAGATTGGCAAGAACCTATGTAATGAGATTATACCATTGGACTATGACTGGGATACCAGGGATAAACTCCCACTCTGTAATGAATCTTGCTGGGTGACCTTGGGCCAGTCACACATTCTCAGTTATTGTGAAGATAAAATAAGTATGTATGCCACCTTGAGTTTCTTGGAGGAACAGTGGGCTAAGAATCAGACAAACTGAAATGGTTTGTCAAGGTGACGCTGTCCAGCAACAGCTACCACGATCACACTCTGGCCCCTTTCAAATTGCCCTTAAACGGTTTGAACAGCTGGTTGCTAACAATTTTTGTGTGTGTCATTTCAGACACAACCATTTTGGCTCCCGGCTGCTAATGGATTTTGCTTACATTTTCAGACAAAGCTGCTTGTGTCCCGTTGGCATCCCGGGGCTCAGCCGTTTTTTATTAAAACTGCTTTTTCCTGTTTTCAATTCTTCCTTGTGCTTCTGAATCGCTGCAGTGTGCTGTTTAAAATGTCTACAGCGCTTCCAAAAGGATGACTTCCTTCCCGCCTTTTTTATCTGTGCACTCTGAATTGCTATATCGCCAGCTTTCGGATGGATTGGATTGCTGTAGTGCTATAGTGCTATAGCATTTATCTTCAACATTTTTTAAAAAGCCGAAAAAGGACATGCCACTAAAAAAAGGTGGGGGGAAACGCGGCACTGTTTGAAATGGCTAGAGCACTTTAAAGTGCTCTAGAGATGACTCATTGTTGGATTGAAATATGCAGTATGAAACGCCTGATCCTGTATCACTTTACTTGGAATCGGGCCAACAATGGATAACATCCTGTTTAGAATGGTAATCTTAAAGGGGCCTCTGTACATCACCATAGAAGCCCTGTTGACATGTTACAGTATGCACACATACAAACAATGCACATTCACTCTATAGCTGAAACCAGGCACCAGTTCCTGGATAAATGTGCGATCACACAGTTAGCTGTACATGCACTGAATAAAGTCTGAGAATTACTCAATGCACTGATAAAAATTGTGTAAAGCTACACAGATTGTACATGCATTCACTAAATGGGCTAAATGTTTACAGAAGAAAGACTTGAAAATATAACATAGATTTCAAGAGCTTCTAAACAAGCTGAAAACATTCTGTGCATGAATTTAATTACTGAAAACAATTGGAACAACCTATTCTCCGAACATAACAGCACCATCGAAGGTCTACATTATTTTAGTAAGGAAGTTTGTCGAGATATGATTGGTGTTAGCATAAACTATAGACTTGACAAGGTCATCAATATATTTGTTGTTTACTATTTCATTTAAGAAAAGACAAGGCGTATCAAAAAGTTAACCCCCAAAGGGTAGCTAGAGCGAGACTATTCATGCATATCTTTTAGAAGCAGTTCTGGACAGGGATATGCAGTCAAAGCTTTACTAAAAAAGATTTTGCCTGAGCCAAGCCCCACTTACAAATATCAGAGTGCTCCATGCCTGAACAAAATTATTTCCTACATTCAAATATGTGGAGGCAGAAGCTTTCAAATCTGAGGCTTTTTTTCACTTCCTTGCAGAATATCTTCGCAGTGGAAGGGGCTGGGGCAGTAAGGAGGAAGGCTGGTGCAGCATGAGCAGATCTATGTTTGACAAGAGGTTTGTTCACAAATTACAGTGAAGCACGTACAATCCATGTACAGTGCACACTTGATTTTTTAAAATATATGCATCCAGTAATTCTCATTTTACATCTAACATATGTACAGCTGAACGTGTGATACAAATGCCACATTTATCCAGGTACTAGTCCCTACTTTCACTTATAAAGTGATTTCTGATTCTGCAGAATCACAGCTATGGTTGTATGAACTATTCCTTCATGCTAAACAGGCAGGGCGAATGCTTCCAAGACTAAAAGGCAGACTGAGCAAATAAGGGGAAAGAGGCTATAGCTGGCTTCCACCTTTGCAAAGGGTAGGTAGTGCCGGTAGTTTGCCTGCCCCACAAGGCACTACTGGAAATATCTCACTTGTAGTAGCAGGCGGGCAGAGCTGTAGACTCAGCAACTAACACTTTGACCTCCCACATGTGCACATTCCTCAGCAGAGTTCAGTGATGAGGAAGGATCCAGTCATCTCTCTCTGTATGAGAGAGAACCGCTGGATCAGGAGGACTTGAGATCTCTCACCCTGTTTACATCAAGTGGAGTTTGTAAATAGTTGAGAGTCAAGCAACAGGGATAGGGGCAAGTCTTTTATTAAACCAATCAACTCCATCTTTGTCTCTCCTGGAGTTTCTCTCTGTGCTTCTCCACGGAGGTTATTTATTTATTAACATCCCATCTTAGGGTTGCCAGGTCCCTGTTCACAACCAGCAGGAGGTTTCTGGGGTTAAACCTGAGAAGGGCGGGGTTTGGAGAGGGGAGGGACTTCAATGCCATAGAGTCCAATTGCCAAAGTGGCCATTTTCTCCAGGTGAACTGGTCTCTATCGGCTGGAGATCAGTTGTAATAGCAGGAAATCTCCAGTTAGTACCTGAAGGCTGGCAACCCTATCCTGTCTAGGGACTCAAGGCGGCTTACATTGTGCTTCTCACCTCAGTTCTTTCCTCACAACAACCCTGCAAGGTAGGATAGGCTGAGAGTGTGTGACTAGCCCAAGGTCACCCAGCAAGCTTCCATGGCACAATGTGTATTCGGACGTGAGTTTCCCAGATCATAGTACAAAACTTTAACCACTATGCTATGCTGGTTCTCTTTCTGTAGCTGCTTTCTGTAGCTGTAGACCCCCTCCTTCATAGAGAGGCATTGTAAACTTTACCATGCTTTTCTCTGGAGGAGGGAGCTCCCCCTTCGGGACCCCATAAAATTGGACCCCCTGACCCAGTCTTCACCGAACTTTGGAATTCATACAAGGAGGGTCCCATTAAGCTACCCTGAAAATTTGGAAAGTCTACCTCCAAAAATGCCACCACAGGAGATTAAAAAATAATCCCCATAGACTAAAATGGGACTGGTTTTTTCCCCCAGTCAACCCATAAATAAAGCCAGATATCCATTTACCAGTATAGGTATTCAGCTTTTTCCAGGTTTACAAAAAAAAATTGGGCCCGATAAACCCGAACCCGAAATTTACCAAAAATTTTTTGCATTTCCCTACATAAGATTGAAGACAAAAAGCCCCAAATATAGCATGTTTAATTTTTAAAATTTAAAGAATAGTTTTCCTTTTATTAACAAAGTTGGTATAAGGTCCAATAAGTCTAGGAATTATCTAGATATTATTGTGGTGGAATCGGACTTCTATAGTTGGTTAGTAGGAAATAATAATTGGCTATCAAGCCCAGCCACAGTTTGTGGTTTCCTAGTCCAGACCATTATGGTGCTATGTTGATTCATATTCACCAGGCCTTGGGGACATGTAGTTCCTCCATTTGGTGGGTGTGGTAGGCAGCATGAGAAACCTGCCCACTGCCTACTCCACCAACCCAAAGTGATGAGCCCAAGGATAGGAAACAACACACTACCAGAAACAACCAGCAGAGCAAGTCTATCAAAAGGTTAAAGGGAAGGATACTCAATTGTGTGGAGGCCAAAGTGGGAGTCTGCAGTAGGAAGGGAAAATCCCCCCCCCCCATGAAATTGCCATTCTGTTTAACAGGTGGAATGGCCACCAGGATTCTCCAAGTTATTATTCATTTACTGATTGCATCATATTGACAAAATAGTTACCTTTTCCATAGAATAGCATGCTTTAATTCAGGGGACCATGCATTCAGTGTAGTGTATAAGTGTAGGTTTTATCATGCTCGTATTGAAATCAGATATTTTAAAACAGGCTATTTTATGAAGACAGAACTTAACAACTGGTTTTTTAGAAAAAAATTAATGAGTTTTAAAAAATTCCAATATCTAAGTTTTATTTGGGGGGGGGGAAATCCACCTTCAATTGGGGCTTAGTAATCCCATTTCAACTACTAAGGCAATGAACGAACAGTTTAAAATCAGTGTATTGGACCTGTATGATTCCTCATTCAAACAAATTGCTTGATTGCATATATACTCTCAGTCTCTTATTTTCCAATAGAGGGTGTATTTTGCTCAAAAATGCAGTGTGGAAAAGACTTTGCTACTAAAGAAACCCAAGGGAATGACTGTTAGGGTCATTTCTTGAAATTACTGTATGTTTGGTTCTTTTCTGGCATACTTTGGAAATAATGCTTGAGTTAATCTCTGCTGGAATCAAAAGAGATTGTTCCCTTTAGAGTCAGCAAAATAAAATAAAAAATAACCCATTCCGCCCACTCTACAGGTGTTTCTAAATGAGTAGATAGTGCTTTTCTGCAGATGTCACCAGCTGCAAGTTTCTGAAGGAGAACAAAAAGGCAGGGTGAGCAAGAGGGGAAAGGGGGGGTATAAGAGGTGGCAGGCAAGGGAAGTAAGTGAGGTGGGTGGTTAGTAAAATTGAGCTCCCCCCCCCCTTCCAGAGTGAGCTTTACCCGAGCAAAGTGGCATTATTTTGCGCTGGGGATTTTCAGGACAGTAGAGTGTTCATGCAGAGACGAAACGAGTTCAAAAAGAGATCATGCAAAGCTGCCCTCCGTTTCTGACATCTCAGCAGCATCCAGCGGGCTTCCTGCCTTAAACTAAGTGTTCCTAAGCAAACGAAATAAAGGCAGTACAAAGCCGCTGAAATTGCCCAGAGTATAATGAGCTTTTAGGGATCGTTCTCCGAGTCACATCTTGTACTAGCAGTTTTTGGACCTTAAAAAGCAGACTCCGGCTGGCAAATATCGCTTGCGGGTTTCGTTCTAAATTGTAACCGGGAATTGATTAGAAAGCAATGAAATAGTCCGTTTGCTGCCCTTCTTTTAATGCTGCAAAGTAACTCGGATGAGCTGCTCATTTAAAAAAAAAAAATCCCCTATCCCATATTGTTATGTCTATATATAATGATTTGGGAGCCTAACAAGGTAAAGTTAGAATCAACAAATAAATTCCGCGTTCTTATGGGTAACTCCGAGGGTTTGCTTTTGTTGCTGTTCCTCGCCCCCGCCTCCTGCCACCCTGTCTGTTACAAGTTATGATGTGTGGATGAAGGCTTTTTCCCATGCCGTAATGACTGTATACTGAGATTTCAAGGGGCTGTTCATGACAATCCCATTTTCTGTGTAATTTCATGGTTGTCTTCTTGAATGAAGATATTGGCTGCTCTGAAGCAGGAGGTCAGATGCTCCTGCTCCCTTTCAGTATTGTTCCGGAGTATGTTTCCTTTCAGCTGATGAAAAGTAATTCATCATTTACACCCCTGAATTCTGCCAGCATTTTTTTCTTTTTTTGAACAACTTTTCTTTCCCCGTGGTACCTTGGGCCCATGAAAGAGATAAATAGGTTCAATACAACACTAGGCCCCAGATCCTGGGAGCAGGTTAGGCCTCGGAGGGCCGAAGCTGCCCCTTTCTCATGATAGAGTTTGTCACCTTTCTACCTCTGGAAGTCAAATCCTGTCGACTCAGCCATCTTTCAGGCTCTCTGAAGTGGCTTTGGCACCCACTGGGGCATGTGAGCTTAAAATTGATTTTTTTTTTTTTAAGATCTGTCAAGTTCCCTTAAGGGACGGAGTTGACAGCCAGCAGGCCTTAACCTATCACAAAGCACTCAATGTGTAAAAGACACCTAAGGAACTTCCTTTGAGAGGGCAAAGGGCTCCAGACTTGTGACACATTGAGAGGGTGTCGTTGCTAAGAAACTGGCCTTTGACAATAGAATTTTTCCTGCCAGCCTCCTTCCTATTGAAGCATTTAAGCCAGCGTTTTACAGAAGTAGAAGAAGAAAAAATAGAAGAAGAAGAAGAAGAAGAGTGTTTAAAACATCATTGCACGTTGCTGCTGCTTCCTGTAGCAGGTTTATCGCACAGAATTCCTCCAAAGAAAAGGTTAAAATATTGTTGTACGGTCAAATCAAAATGTTCAGTCTCACCTGGCATCACAGCTCACAGCATGAAACACAGACCTTTTTGTGAAGCGCAATTATTTGTTGATTTTCATAGAATCATAGAGTTGGAAGGGACCACCAGAGTCATCTAGTCCAACCCCCTGCACAATGCAGGAAATTCACAACTACCCCCCCACACCCCCAGTGACCTATACTCCATGCCCAGAAGATGGCCAAGGTGCCCTCCCTCTCATGATCTGCCTACGATAATAGAATCAGCATTGCTGACAGATGGCCATCTAGCCTCTGCTTAAAAACCTCCAGGGAAGGAGAGCTCACCACCTCCCGAGGAAGCCTGTTCCTCCAAGGAATCACTCTGACTGTTAGAAAATTACTCCTAATGTCTAGATGGAAACTTTTTTGATTTAATTTCAACCCGTTGGTTCTGGAGCAACAGAAAACAACTCGGCAGCCTCCTCTATATGACAGCCCTTCAAGTACTTGAAGATGGTTATCATATCCCCTCTCAGTCTTCTCCTCTTCAGGCTAAACATACCCAGCTCCTTCAGCCTTTCCTCATAGGACTTGGTCCCCAGACCCCTCACCATCTTTGTTGCCCTCCTCTGAACACGTTCCAGCTTGTCTACATCCTTCTTAAATTGCGGTGCAGTTTTGGATTCTCGTAACTTTTTACAAACACCTGTTAAATATGAAATATTTCTGAAGGTTAATTGTGTTTTTAGTCACTCGTAACATCAAGATGGTGGCTCGATCCAAAGACAAATTGATACAATGGTCATACATGGGCCAAATCTTTATTCCCCCTCTGCTGTCCCCAGAGAGGGAGCTGGACAGCTTTTAAATGAAACCGTTCACATTGTAAGCTAGGCAGAGGGACATAGTATATGAGTCAGCCCACTGGCCTTCCTCTGCTTTATGGCAGTTGATTGATGCTATCAAGGTCCTTACTCCAAAACATTTCACACCATCAGCCTAAAATGAGGACAGTACAGAATTCATCCTATTTTACACTGCATGGAGGCGTGTGTGCTTGAATCCATCTGCCCCATAAACAGGAACAAACATGTTAGGAAAATGCTATACCAGGATTCTCCACATGATGTGCTGATTTTCTACAAGCAGGCAGCGTTTGGTGTGTGAATGTCCAAACACGTGATCACTTACCTGTAGACTGAAACATTTACAGTTACAGAAAAAAGCAACCTCAGGCCCAACTGAAACTGATTTTTTAAAGTCTCACAAACTACTAGCAACTCTGAGCATACTTAAAGATAGTACATGGAACAACTTTTGGAATTGTTAAAAAAGCTAGGCCGACGTTTTGTTTTCCATGAATGAAGGGGTCGCCTGAACATTTTATATTTATATTATTCAGTCTGATGATCTATGACTGCAAATAAAATGATGATGACATCAAAATGCTTGTTTATGGTGCATTCCAGTTAAGAACTGGGATCAAGGTAGAACGTATAGTAAAATTCCAGAACACACTGGATATTCCTGTGGCAAGATAGATACCATTTATTAATTACAGAGTTCTCTGGGAGGATCTTGGGCAAATTTAACACTTGTTACAACCATTAGTTTTCTCTAGCTGGCCTTCTCTGTTCTAGGGTTGCCAACTCCAGGTTGGGAAATTCCTGGAGATTTGGAGGGGGGGGTGCCTGGGGAGGACAAAATTTAGGGAGGGGAAGGGGTTCAGCAGAGATGTGATGCCATAAAGTCCGCCCTCCAATGCTGTCGGTTTCTCCAGAGTAACAGAGCTCTGTAGTCTGGAGGTAATTTGTAACACTTGGAGATTGGCAACCCTAATTACACCTTTGTCAAAGCTAGCTCAGATTTTCTGGATTATGAGATGATGATATAGCAACTGAAGGTCTCTACACATGACCCCCTCCCTGTGTTCGATCTATGCACTGAAAGAGAAAGCAGGCATGAGTACACTGACCCCACTGTTACCCTAAGAAGGCAGTCTCCACTTTAGTTGGGGGGAATTAGCTGGAGGCAAAGAGTGAGGGGGGGTAACTGGGATCTATAACCTATCAGGATAGTCCCGGGTGACAACTCTCAAATGAGCAGGTAGTAGTATAATTAAAATTTGGCTTTATTAAAGAGCAAATGTAGAAAACAAGGAATACATTTTAAGCGGTGGACATATGCACACAAAACATACAAGAGCTGACTAAGAGAAAAGGGAGGAAGCTGGATAGGGTTTCAGGGATGGGTTGAAAGTTACCAGTCTTGAAGGGACATCCAGGGAAAGCAGCACCAAAGAGGAAACAACCAGTGTTTCCAGGAGCAAAGGAAAGAGCCCACACACAAGTGAGAGTGTGCACGCGGATTCAGAACACACACACACATCAGTTCCCCAGGAGAAAAGGGCTGCTTTGAAGATGGACTGTATAGCGCAGTGATGGCGAACCTTTTAGAGACCGAGTGCCCAAACTGCAACCCAAAACCCACTTATTTATCGCAAAGTGCCAACACGGCAATTTAACCAGATAAATGAGGTTTTAGTTTACCTTTGTTTCATCTCCGCTGTACAGGCGTTGGACCTATCTAGTCCAGCTCCTATATCTCACAGTGGCCCACATCTATAATAAGGAGATAGCACATACCCACGGCTAGTAACCCGTGATGGACTTTTCCTCCAGAAATTTGCCCAATCCCCTCTTAAAGGCATCTAGGCTAGATGCCATCACCACATCCTGTGGCAAGGAGTTCCACAGGTTAATTACATGCTGGGTAAGTGGGTGTTACTCTTTTAGTGGGGGATTTCACTGAAAGGTGGGAGGCACCGCAAAGCCTGCGCTGTGGCCCGAGTGCTCTGCTCCCCTCCAGCTATGCCCCACTGTGAGCTATGCTCCCCTCCAACCTAGCTCCTCTCCAGCCCCACCATGGAAATCACCTTCGCCACAGATGCAACAGGCTGCTGTCTGCGCAGCACCCTCACACCGCATGTGAGCCGCCCGGCATGTGAGCCATCCTGCCGCATGCGGGAGGGAGGAAGGGCTCCCATTGGGCTGCTGGGCAGAGGGGCGGGTGATGTGAGAAATGCCCTCAAGCATGTATGGAGAGGGGGAGGGGAGCAGCCCGGCCCCGCGTCCCTCTGGCTTTCTAGTAACGAACTCAGGCGAACTCTGTGCTGGGGTGACGGTGCGCGTGCCCTCAGAGAGGGCTCTGAGTGCCCCCTCTGACACGCGTGCCATAGGTTTGCCACCACTGGTATAGCGCTATCCGCCACTGAAGTTCCTTCCCTCCCCAAACCCTGTGCTCCCCAGGTTCCAACACCAAGTATTTCCCAACCTGGACTTGGGAGCCCTATGTTCTGACATAAATCTACTTTGTTACTTTCATTCTTCTATAGACTTTGGTAAGAGAAATTAAAATATATCCTTTTCATAAATATATTCCTTGATGTAGGACATCATTGAATTTGATCTTTGTTTTCTGTTCTTCTACAACTATTTCAGTTCAAGAGATACCAGTCTCCCTGGGTACTCTGCATATTACTACAGTAAACTTTTTGCTCAAAATCTTTGTAATTTTAATCTTTGATAGTTTTTAGGGCTGTCAAAAAAAAAAATTCGATACAGTTCGGATTCGGCCGAATTTGGCCCTTGTGGGTTCGGTACGTGCCGAAGTCCGAACTCCCCCACTTCGGATCCGTTCAATTCGGCGGGAATTCAAAGTTCGGAAACAAATTCGGCCGAATAAAGCCATTAAAAACACAACTGCGCCTTTCCGCGGCTCTGGGGGGGGCATTTTTGGGCTAAGAGGTCCCAAACTTTTGGCAGAGCTTCAAAGGACGTTTATTGAAAGACTCCCCAAGTTTTGTAAAGATTGGGTCAGGGGGGGCTGAGATATGGGCCCTGAAAGGGGTCCCCCCCACCCTTAATGTTGTGCATCTCTCAGCAGAGCTTGCCGCTCACGCACAAAGCTCCCAGCCCGACAACAGCAGAGAAATTAGCAAAACAACTGCAAACACAACCTTGTTAAACAACACCTTTGCAACACACAACTGAAACCTCCCCCCTCAAACCAGGGAGCGAGAGACTCGAGGGGGAACACACACCCCAGGCAGAACCGACGAAAGCCCCCTTTGGCTTCCCCCCCACCCACAGAAACTGCTCCCTCCCCACACACACACAGACTCTGCTTTCCCCCCACACACACACACATACACAGGAGAAAAATTATAGATTAAAGCCCCCAAAGGGGTCTTACTGTGACTGTCTTCGTTCCATCAGGACGGGCTGTAATCCAAGATGATTCCAATTAGGCACGGAACGTTTTGCTCTGGAGAGATGCACACAGGATCGGATCGGCTGCCCCATTCATCCCAATAGGGGAAAGGGGAAAGGGGAAAGCCCATATCTCGGGACCCCCTGACCCAATGTTCACAAAACTTGGGGGGGTTCCTTAAGAAGCTTAATCTAAAGTTCCAGTGAAAGTTTTGTGTCTGCACCCAAAAAAATGCGCCCCCTGCAGCCATGGAAAGAAAAAAGGGGGGAGAGGCAATATTTTTGCCCCCACTGAACCCATCTTTACAAAACTTGGGTAGTACCTTAAGAATAATTCACTGAAGCTATGCTAAACGTTTGGGGGCTATATCCCCAAAAAAGCGCCCCCTGCAGCCACATAAATGGAAAAGGGGGGAGGGAAAAGGGGGAGAGCTCATATCTCGAGACCCCCTGACCCAATGTTTACAAAACTTGGGGGATATCTTAAGAACACTGGTCTGAAACTCCGCTCAAAGTTTGGGATTTGTACCCCCAAAAATGCGCCCCCTGCAGCCATGGAAAGAAAAAAGGGGGGAGCCCGTATCTCGGGACCCCCTGACCCAATGTTTACAAAACTTGGGGGGTACCTTAAGAAGCTTCATCTGAAGTTCCAGTGAAAGTTTTGTGTGTGCACCCCCAAAAATGCGCCCCCTGCAGCCACAGAAAGGAGCGAATGTGCACAAGCACCCCCCACACACACACGAGGATTTCGCTCGCTCTCTCTCTCTCTCCCTGGCCGGACCGCACATCAGCTGATTCCTCCAGTACTCAATCCTGACTGATTGGCCAGAAGAAGACCCAGCTTGGCCACCGATTGGCCGGGGGAGGAGAATGCTGCTTACTGACGGTTATGCTGCTTACTGACGGCCGAATTGGCCGAATTTATTCGCGAACTCCTGAACTCGCTGAATTCGGCCCCCCCGGTTGCCCGCCAGTTTTGAGTTCGGATCCGTCCGACCAGAAAAGCAACGAATCAGGGGAAATTCGGTTGATTTTCAGTTTGGACCGAACCAAATTGACAGCCCTAATAGTTTTGAATAACACTCTGATATATGGCTGAGGCTACTATACTATTCATTTCGCTTTCCATACACCTTTGTTGGCACAGTGATGGCAGTCGATAGCAATAATTAAAATCCAATTTGATAAAAGTTCCAAAACTCTTTGAGGCCTGTCTTCTCATATAACTGTACTGTTGAATGTTGAGGGTAATATATTCAATTCACTACTATACGCCGGCTATCTTTAGAACTTCTTCAAATGATAAACTATCAATATTAGAACTAATCTACTTTCATTTTCATTTGTCACTGCATTCTGCCTCATCAGTTTTCAGCTACAATTTTAGGAAATGTTTTTCAAAAAAACAAAAAATCTTATTTGTATTGAAATAGGTCCTTTTCCCAAGCAATTTATCCTGCTGTAAAATATGCCCATCTTTTAGAGGCATCCCACAGGGACATCTTTTTGCCAAATTTTAAAGGGAGTGTGGCATAAATTAGGCAAGCCCTCCTGACATCCACTGAGGTACCTCTGTCTCCATGTACATGCTATTCAGCTGGCTGCACTGTAGAACTGAGTCCTGATTGGTTTAGCAGTCCAGCTCTGAAGCTGCAGGGACCAGGCTTGGCTATATAAGAATTTCACTGATGACTATTGAAGTTAATTAGAATTTACTGTCCCAATTGTATCATCATCACTGGCCTTTGATGATACCGTCATGTGAACAATAGTTGCAAGGGCCATCTTAGCCTAAGGGCAACCAGGGCAGCTGCCTAAGCCCTGTTCTGGGAGAGGTGTGCTGCATTTATTTATTTATTTATTTTACAGAATTTATAGTCTGCCTTTCTCACTTTGACTCAAGGCAGATTACATCGAGTAAGTCAATACAATCAACAGGATGGGGTATTCAGCAGGCACCAGTTCATGCAGGATTTTCACAGGAATTCTTGCCAATGTGCAAAGCACCCAAAATGCTATCGTACTTTGATGCACAATTACATTCACGTGCATTTGAAACTGTAAAATTGGCAAGTAGAAATGTTTTCTGGGTTGGTTGTATCAATCATGATAATAGGTTTTACCCACTGACTCAGAATTTGTCGACACTAGCAGCTTTACTGCAAGTATGGTGGTAGAAAGCGCAGTCAAGTCGCAGCTGATTTATGGTGACCCTGTAGGGTTTTCAAGGCAAGAGATGTACAGAGGTGATTTGCTGTTGCCTGCCTCTGCATTGTAACCCTGGACTTCCTTGGTCATCTACCATCTAAAAACTAACCAGGGCTGACCCTGCTTAGCTTCCGAGCTAGCCTGGGCCATCTAGGTCAGGGCTCACAAGCAAATATAAGCTTCACATACGATTGAGTTCCATGGCACCAAGTCTGATGCTAAGCTATAACCGATGATTTTGCTGCCAGCCCCAATGTTCGCACAACCATCAGCGAATCCTGTTTGCACACAGTTCAGTGCAGTATTAGTGTTGTATTATAAAGAGCTGCAGAGAATGGATTGGCCCGCCACTTTGAACACATCAGACAGAAAACGAAGTACAACCCTAACAAGGAGGAGGTAATAAAGAGTCAAAGAAATGGTATGCTTGGCAATGAATGAGAAATGGACAATATGACCTCTTTTGTACAGTAAGATGCTTCCTGGTAGGACTCAAATGTAAATCTCTTCTACTTCTTCTAGATTTTGAAAATTAAATATGAACAGAGGATGTGCTTTGCAAGTCTAAAATCTTGCCTGGCTTCCTCTATATCATTAGTCAGAAACCAAGAATGGGATGAGAAATGGGGTGGCTGGACAGTGTTCTAATTCTGAGCCACTAAAACAGTCTGCTAGAGCAATTGTATTGCTGCAAGTTTATTTATTTAATTCTATTTCTATCCTGCCATCTATTCCCCGGCCTAAGCGGGTAACAGGGCGGGTACATTACCAAACCACTTCCAATACAATCAAATCACAATGAAAGTTAAATTGGTTTTAATTGTTTTTAATTAAAAACAATTCTCAGTTATTAATCTATTATAATTAACAAGTGGCACTCAACATTAAAGTGCAGGGCAACAGTGGCCTGGAAAAGCAGTCAGGGCCCCTAAATTTAGTTGTTAACAGCATAGAGGGGGTAGGGAGGCCAGTTCTGATGACAACTGTTGCTACCCTCAACTATCGGCCTGGTGGAATATCTCCATTTTACAGGGCCTGTGGAATTCTTTAAGATCCTGCAGGGGCCTGATCTCACTGGAAAGGGAGTTCCACCAGGCCGAGGCCAGGGCCAAAAAAGTCCTGGCCCTAGTTGAGGACAGCTGGACACTCTTTGGGTTGGGGACCACCAGTATATTGTTGTCAGCTGATCATAATGTTCTCTGGGTGGGGGGCGTACCAGGAGAGACAATCCTGCAGATATGATGGTCCCAGACTGTGTAAGGCTTTAAAGGTTAAAAGCAGCACCTTGAACCTGATCCAGGAGCCAGTGCTGTCATGGAGCACTGGCTGAATATGAGCCCTCAGTGGGGTACCAATAAGGACAGTTGTTGTGGCGTTCTGTACCAGCTGGAGTTTCAAGAGCAGCCCTTCATAGAGCGAGTTACAGTAATCTAGCCTGGAAGTGATGGTCGCATGCATCATCGTGGCTAGGTCGGGGCGGAAGAGGTAGGGCACCCTCTGCCTGGCCTGACGGAGATGGAAAAAGGCTGCCTTGGCCATGGCTGTGACCTGTGCCTCCATCAACAAGGAGGCATCAAAGATGACACCCAGGCTCTTGACAGTGGGTGTAGGTGTTAATTGTATGCCATCAAGAGCCAGGAGCTGGCACCCCGCCCCAAAACCACCTTGGCCAAGTCACAGGACCTCCATCTTTGATGGGTTTAGTTTCTGCTAGCTCTATCTCAACCATCCAGTCACAGCTTCCAAGCACCTGGCCAGTGTGTCCAGGGTGGAGTCCGGATTGGCAGCCATCACCAGGTAAAGCTGGGTGTCATCAGCGTACTGGTGACATCCCAGCCTGAAACTCTGGACAATCTGGGCAAGGGGGCACATGTAGATGTTAAATAACATAGGGGAGACGATCCCACCCTGTGGAACCCCACACACTGAAGGGTGCTGCCACAATACTTCCTCCCCAAGCCCCACCCTCTGACCCCAACCATGGAGAAAAGAGTGCAGCCATTGAAGGTTGTGCCCCAGATTCCATTGTTGGCAGGGCGGTGGTCTAAAGGTCCTAATCAACTGTGTAGAAGGCTGCCAAAAGATCTAATAATATCAGCAGCCCCAACCTACCTCGATCCCATTGCCAATGGAGATCGTCTATGAGGGTGACCAACCAGAACCAACTTCTGCCTATGACCAGGGTGGAAGCCAGACTGGAATGGGTACAAGATTGATGTCTCCTCCAGGAATGCCTAAAGCTGTTCAGTCACCGCTCTCTCAACTAGTTGGTAAGATCCCTCAGATGTAAAGATGATTTTTTCAAGTGCAGACGTACCACTGCCTCCTTCAAAATTGATGATTTGATAGAGGTACTATCAGCATGCTCAGGGGATTCCTCCCTTTGCTGACCCTTGTTCTACGAGAATGTTTGTAGGTTCCCTTCTGTGTCTCCTTATCCATTAGGAAAATAGACCCCTTTATCCTCTTCTAATTCACTCTTGTGTAAACGCCCAGCCAAGTATCTTAAAAGCTTTGTCAATTTCTTGCCTCTATCATATCTGTGTTATTCCAATAATATCATGCTTATCCTTGATACTCATAATTATCATTGGCAAGTCTTTGATGTAATAAATCCTTGATATAATATCATGCTTATCCTTGCTATAAGATATAATCAAAAATGAAAGCAGAAACTTAAGATACAGAGTAAAATATATTACTTGCCAATTTTCCACAGTAACTTTTCATCATTACTCCAAAATTACTTTTTAATGCAAAGAGTAGTTCCAATCACATAGAGGCCCACATGATTCAGATACTATCATAATCACAATTAGATTACATTACTGCAATCAGGAATGGAGATCATTAAGAGAAAGAATATAAATTGCTTTAGTTTTACAAGTACTGAGCTAGCAAAATTACAATTAATCTCCATTTATAATCTTTTCTTTCATAGAACTGCAAAGCATGCTACTTTTTTAGACCATCAATACAAATTAGAAGTAAGTAATAAAGCTCTAACTACTACTCGGTGCAGTGCTCAATTGTAGAAACTTCCCTATTACATACGGAACACATTTCATGAGAAGGATGCCCTCTGCAGTTCCTTCCCACCCCCAGCACATTAAGCATAGGTATCACTAGGGTAGGTTCTTCATTTGAAATGGTTTAAAAAAAAAAAAGAAGAAGAAGGTAGTTGCAACTTTCTGCTCCTCCCCCAAATACCTAATTTGTGAATTCTATTTCCTAAATAAAGTACGTCAATGGCTTGAAAAGCACAGCAAATTTTTTTTACCAAGACTGGAATTTATTCATAGACTAGGATATCCTTTTTAAAAAAACACACCAACATTCAATTTTTGATTTTTGGCATTATTTCCAAGAAAGTCTAATACTTCTTTGCAACTAATATGTTAAATGTATCATTAATGAAGCTTTTGAAAGCTCTTTGCTTGATTTTCTTGCTTCAGTTGGTAGTTTTCATCCAGAAGTTGCAGGTTTCTTATAACTCCACCTACAGTGTTCCAAAGGTTCCAGCCAGATTGATTTCAGAAGGCAGTGCTGAGGAACAATTGTTCAGTCCTTAGGCATCTGAAATAACATATACATGAAACTTACAGAACAGAACATCCAGAGATCTGGAGTTTACTATTGTCAATATATGCTTGATTTAAAAAAATGTAAAGGTAAAGGTTCCCTGTTCAAGCACAGGGTCATTCCTGACCCATGGGGTGGCATCACAACCCGACGTTTCCTAGGCAGACTTTGTTTACGGGGTGGTTTGCCAGTGCCTTCCCCAGTCATCTTCCCTTTACCCCCAGCAGGCTGGGTACTCATTTGACCAACCTCGGAAGGATGGAAGGCTGAGTCAACCTTGAGTCGGCTACCTGAAACCAACTTCTGTTTGGATCGAACTCAGGTCGTGAGTGGAGCTTGGACTGCAGTACTGCAGCTTAGACCAATCTGTGTCACGGGGCTCTTACTAATAAAGTACCGTCAAGTTGCAGCCGACTTATGGCGACCCCTTTTAGGGTTTTCATGGCAAGAGACTAACAGAGGTGGTTTGCCAGTGCCTTCCTCTTCACAGCAACCCTGGTATTCCTTGGTGGTCTTCCATCCAAATACTAACCAGGGCTGACCCTGCTTAGCTTCTGAGATCTGACGAGATCAGGCTAGCCTGGGCCATCCAGGTCAATATATGCTTGATACCCAACTTTATTTCTTCTTTTCAGCTGAGTTAGCTTCATGTGTTCATGTGTACACCCCAATTTTGACTCATCTACACTAGCTCCCAGAATGTTTGGGGCACAGTTCAAGACCTTGACCTTCACTGTTCCCCAGACTCCAGGAATTTCCCCACATGGATTAGCAACACTAGTTGCAGACGTTGTGTAGGAACATTTGTGAACACTGTATTGATGTTTACACACATGGAAATGATGAAACAGTTGTGGCCTCTTACTTCTGCTCAAACCAATTTATTTCGTTATTCTTCCTAATGAAACTCAGATCACACAGATATACAATTATATAATTACCTGTGAAATGACATGATTAAGGAATAGTGTTCATTGATCATCCAAAGCAATGAAGGCAACAGCTAGAATCCAAAGAAATTTTAATCTGGTCCCATGACCCCAAATGGTGCTTTGGCCTTGCGTTTTTCAGATTGCAACCCTCCAGAGTTGAGACCAAGAAACCTTAAAAGAATAGTTTGTTATAAAGAATGGTGGCGTCTTTTTCAAAGAAAAAGATTCTCAAAATCCCAGCTGGGCACATGCAAATCCTTAGAAGTGCCTAAGTAGCACTTTGGATCCTGGCCACTAATTCTTTTAGCAGTACTAATTCTCATCATCACTACAACTAATGGGAAATAGGCTGCAAGGAAGAACCACAAAGGAACAAGAAGTGTTAATAGCTGCCATTTATCTATGAAACATTACACTCATTTCTCTGCTTTTTGCTGTAAAATATATTATTTTCTGACTTGGTTTCCTATTAGGTCTGATATTAGGAAACACCTCCCCTTTTCTACTCTCACTCCTCTGTCTAGAGACATTTAAAAAGTCACATTGTTTGTTGTGTGTTGTACGCAGAGACCTGTGTCTTGTGTAAGGTTGCCAATGTCCAGGTAGTAGCTGGAGATCTTCTGCTATTTCAACTGATCTCCAACTGATAGAGATCACCTGGAGAAAAAGGCCCCTTTGGCAATTGGACTCTATGGCATTGAAGTCCCTCCCTTCCCCAAACCCCGCCCTCCTCAGGCTCCGCCCCCAAAATCTCCAGGTATTTCCCAACCTGGAGCTGGCAACCCTGGTCTTGTGACTTTCACCTTGTAGAAGGTCTGTACTGTGTTTGTCTGGCTACAAAGAGAAATTAAAACTATGTTTTAATACAAGAGGTTTGTAGCACAAATAACTCTCATAATCTTTTGCCTCCTCCATGTCCAGTTTCTCTTCTGATGGTCACAATACCCCTTTGATGTGCATTGGGGGGGGTGATAGCCAGAGATGTTGACTCTCCACAAAATATTCCCACAGTTCTTTAAAAAAACAGTTTCCTTAAATGTTGCCTCCTTACTAGAGGCATCACCTTACAGCTTTGTTTAGTGGTAAAGGATGCAGAACTGCAGCTTTTGTGCATAGACTAAAAGGGCTGAGACACTTCTTAGTCTGGTTATTTATCAGTGGGATGAATCATTACGGGAAATGTATTGATTGTCTCTAAAATAAGCAAAGGTTGAACCTGCAGAATCTTTGTGCCAATACAGGGTTTTTAGATGATCAAATACCAAGAAATCCCAGACTCAGCTAGCGCCAAAATACAGTTTTCCATTATATCTTGGTCCATACTGAGAGAGGGAATACTATATATTTTCCCCTCCTTGTGAAATAAGAAATTGCACTTGCACTTCTAAGAGAGAAAGAAATATTGGGAGCAAGCCAAGGCACATCAACTCAAAAGTAAGCTTACGTCTAGAAATTTTTTTTTTTAAAGAATTGTATTTATATTATATTACAGGACCTGGAGACAATTGGTTAGAGCCCATGACACTCACATGAAACTGCCTTATACTGAATCAGACCATTGGCCAATCAAAGGTCAGTACTGTCTACTCAGACTGGCAGTGGCTCCCCAGGGTTTCTCTCAGGTCTGAGGTCTTTCACATCACCTACTGCCTGGTCCTTTAAACCGGAGATGCTTGGGATTGAACCTGGGACCTTCTGCATGCAAAGCAGAGGCTCTTCCACTGAGTCTTAGCCTTTTCCACTGACCTTTCCACTGAAGTCTGGTACAGACAACAGCCCCACCCCCCATGTTCATTGAATGTGTGGGGAGGAAGAGCAGGTGCAAGCATACTAGACCCACCCTTGAGCCACAAGGGATAAGAGGGGTACACCACCAAGCCCAATTGCAAGGTGTGACCAGTGATGCTGCTTTCCCAACATCACTTATCATGGGGAGGGAGAGCCTATCTGTACTGGGCTCCTGTCTTTCTCCAGTGTTGAAAGTGTTCACTGGAAGTCTTACTCCAACAGAAAAAGACTGTGAAAGTGAATTCTAGATGGGTAGCCATGTTAGTCTGCAGCAGCAGCAAGCTGAAACAGCAGTCTATTAGGTAGATATTTTTTTATATTCACAACAGAATGGTGGAACGCGAGAGGGTGTTTGGTTGCTGATCGAAAGGTTGCTGTTCTGTAAAGGAACTTCAAAGGGAGAATCAATGGAAAATTGCTGAATTTTAATTCATTAACAACTTCAAGACTATATAACTCCCCAGTCTTAACAGAGCCTGGGTTTACTCAGTTATGGATACCATGGACTGCCAAAAACAAAACAAAACAAAAAACCCAAATCAGTGGGTTATAGATCAAATCAAGCCTGAACTGACCCTAGAAGCTAAAATGACTAAACTGAGGCTATCGTACTTTGGTCACATTATGAGAAGACAAGAGTCACTGGAAAAGACAATCATGCTAGGAAAAGTTGAAGGCCGCAGGAAAAGAGGAAGACCCAACAAGAGATGGATTGACTCTATAAAGGAAGCCACAGCCCTCAGTTTGCAAGACCTGAGCAAGGCTGTTATTGATAGGACATTTTGGAGGACATTGATTCATCGGGTCACAATGAGTTGGAAGTGACTTGACAGCACTTAACACACACACACACACACACACACACACACACAGACAGGTGCTATTATCTTGCAAGTCCCACTTCTTATGGATGTTTATTCAGCTATACCTCCGTAACTTCCTACTGTATCTGCCTACCTTGCACTAGATTTTGTTAGCCCTATTTTTCCCATCTGACATCACTTTGATGTGGCCCATTCTCACCCTGAGTGAACTTATTACTTTTTATTCAGTTTTGCTTAAAATTAGTCTCTCTAACATCTCCCTCCTTCCCTTCTGCCTTTCTGTTGCAAATAGAAAAACATCCACCTAACGGATACTTGGTTTACTTTGTATGTACTTCAAGGCATCTGATGAAGTGAACTCTGACTAACAGAAGCTTCTGCTAGAATAAATTCTGTTAGTCTCCACAGTGCCACTGGACTCCTGTTTATTTTGATCGAAGAGAGTTATTAGATCCAGCTTAGTGAAAGGAATTGTAAGAGTCAGCTGAATGCTCTCCAATTTGGGGCTGCTCTCCTACAGATTTAACAAGGTTACAATGTTCATCGTAAGCATACTGCATCATGAGCTTCTCCGACACAAGCAGCATTAAAATGTATAGGATTTATTTAAAGAAAAAAATTGTGCAATATTGCACATTAGATTATTCCCTTTTCTCAGCAGTCCATGGCAAAACAATAGTTTATGATTTGGCATCATCATGTTTTATAATCAAATTAATAAGTTTGTAAATGTATAATGATTCCCCTCATATACATATATAGGTGCATATCTTTTCCAGATTCGTAGTGTTCTTAACATCTTAAAGTTATGTGTTAGAGCAGAGTGCTGAATGGAGTAGGTTGTAGCACATATACTGGCTGTTGATGTTCAGAGTCTTACACCACTTGGGACCAGTATAACTAAAGGGCCACCTACTCCCATATGAACCTACCTGACCGCTACAGTCATCCTTCGAGGTCGTTCTTCAGGTGCCCCTGCCTTCTGAGATTAAACAGATGGCAACCCAGGAGAGGGCCTTCTCAGGTGCAGCACCACCCTTATTTCATGATGAAAGTATGGTGAGATACAAATGCAATAAAAATACATGGCTGTAGAGCAATAATAGAATTGACTTTGATGCTTCCACTTTGGTGGCTTTCTCAAATACTACGGAGAGTGTTTTATGATTTTCTTCTACTCAAGTAAAAAGAAACTTTGCCCAAATTTCTCTTGCTTCCATTCAACAAGTGCAGTAATTTCAAGGAACTAGGGCTGTCGGACGAAACGAAAAACCGCCGAATTTCCCCCGATTTGGCGGTTTCCAGCTCTGGACGAACCAAATTCAAAAAAGGTGGGAAACGGGAGGAGCCGAATTCCCCGACTTCGGGGTGTTCAGGAAATAAATTCAGCAAATTCGGGGTTCGGCTCCCCCCCGTGCGCCTTCATGGGGCTTCGCTGAAGGCACGCGGGGGGCCCTTTAAACAGATCTGCGCCTCCCAGCTGGGAGGTGCAGATCTGTTTAAAGAGCCCCCGCCCGGCTTCAGGGGGCTTCCCAAAAGCCGGGCGGGGGGCCCTTTAAACAGATCTGAGCCTCCCAGCCGGGAGGCTCTTTAAACAGAGGGGGGAAAACAGATCTGCGCAGATCCAGCTGGGAGGCGCAGATCTGTTACCCCCCCCCCCCCGCGCGCCTTCATGGAAGCCCCGTGAAGGCCCGCTGGGGGACGAATTTTCCCCCAAACTCCAGATCTCGCCTGAATTTTGGGGATCCGAAGCGGGGGAGTTCGGACTTGGGCACGGCTTGAATTTAAAAGGGCCGAATTTTGTCGAAGCCGAACTTTACCGAATTTTTTTTTTCAACAGCCCTACAAGGAACCACTTAAAGATATTAATATCTCTTTAGTTAGTGGAAAGAAGATATATTCCTGCCACTAAATGTTGGCTGTCAGTTGGACATGATAATGAATAGTGATTTGATTACTGCTCTTCAATCTACCACGAATGCAAGCCAGATCTTCCAGAGCACCTTGCCGCTGAGTTAGCTGTTTGAGCCAAGCTTAAAGCCTTCAGCATAGGATACCTTGTCTGTTGTTTTTCAGACCAAAGTGCTAAAATGTGAGGATTGTGCTCTCTTGACTAAACTTTACTGCTAATGTAGTAATGAACTCTTCTGCTCAGGTAAGTTCCTGCCAGTTTTGCAATAGGTTCTGCTACAGGGCAGCCAGCTTCCACAGAGTTGTCCTAACATAAAAAGATGTCACCTTAGTGACACACTACACATGACCTTAGCCATCTGAATTTGCACACACCTTTATTGTACCCAGCTTGCTGGGGGTAAATGGAAGATGACTGGGGAAGGCACTGGCAAACCACCCCGCAAACAAAGTCTGCCTTGGAAACGTCGGGATGTGACGTCACCCCATGGGTCAGGAATGACTCGGTGCTTGCACAGGAGACCTTTTCCTTTTTATTGTACACAGAGCAGCCATAAGCTTCAGTTTGTAGCGAAAGATCATTCTAGGGCAGGCAGAATTGAACTATTACCATTCAGCCCATGTTTCCTTTCAGAATCACCTTCCAAGTTGTTTTCTGGCCTTGTGTTGCTCAATCCTATCAAGTGGATCCAGTGCCATGGAGTGGTGAAGAGAAGTACGTCAGGCTGAGCACATGCAATATGTGTTCAGGGGTTGTTAGGCAAGAGCAGTCTATTCAAAAGGTGGGGCAGCATCTAACTCTAAGTAGCCAAGGCAACTGTGAAACGTTGCAGCACCCAGACCAGTTTCCAGGCAACAGAGAGCTTGTTCTATTAAGTTCTAGAGCCAATATGTCCCTCTGCATCAATTACAGCCCTCTAGTTGCCTCCTTCTGGTTATATTTGTGCTTAATGTTGTTCACTTAGCATTAACTGGAGCCCAGTCCTTTTCTATAATGGCTCACTCCTCATGGGACAAGCTCTCTGAGAACGTGAAGGAGATAGTATCCTTAAAAGCTTTTATGAGGTGCTGTAGAGACATTTTATTTGCTTGGTCTTTTAATGGGCTGAGGGGATTATGGTATTAGGTGTGGTTGTACGTTGCCTTGAGCCACAAGGGAAAGGTAAGTTACAGCCAGTTTAATACATAAACCGAGCTTTTAATGTCTCCTGTCACCTCTGCCTTTGAACCCAGACTCTGCCTCACCCTGAGGAATGAAGATCCTGAAAGACGCAATCTTCTAGCTTGGGGCAAAAACACATGGTCGCTTTAGCCTCCTTTATTCCCTGTTTCAGCCAGGATTTAGCCAGGATCGAACGCACGTTCGGCGAAACGCATGTGTTCGATCCTGGCTGAATCCTGGCTGAAACAGGGAATAAAAGAGGCTAAAGCGACCATGCGTTTTCGCCCTTGGAGTCTTACAATCCATCACTGTTCCATTAATTCTAGGCAGCAGAACTGTAACAAGGGCAAGGCACATGAGGCGTTTGCCTCAGGCACACCAGCTGAGGGGTGCAGAAAAAGTATATAATGACTAAAATAAAAGTTGCATTATTATTACTTTTTGTTGTTTATATGTTTTCCTTTTTTTACAGAAATAACTACAGTGAAAATCTATTCTTCCCTCAGGTGCAAAATTAGCTAGTTATGGCTTTGCTAGGCAAGTTCTTTGGTGGCTGAGGTAAGTGTGGCCGGTGATTTGTATGAGGCTTTCAGTGGCCAGTCATCTATAGTGATGTGATGTCACCCCATGAGTCAGTAATGTCCCAGTGCTTGCACCTTTACCTTTTTTTTTCAGTGGCCAGGGTGTTGTACTTAAGGGTCCCAGTTTGTGGGGAATTCAATTAGGGGGGGCAGCAAAGCTTCCAGATGTTTGGAGATGGATGGGTTTCTGTGCTGGGTCACATGCCAGGTAGGGGTGTGCACCATTCCCCCCCCCCAGTATTTTTCGGGTTCAGGTTTATTAAACCTGGATTTAAAAATAAATAAATCCAAAACCAGATTTTCCAAAAAAAATCAGTTTAATAGACCCAAACCCTAAAAAATACTGAAAAAATACTTCCAGCAGTCAGCGAGGATCGGAACTGATCTCTGTAGTCTGGAAATGAGCTGTAATTCTGGGGGATCCCCAGGTCCCACCAGTAGGCTGGCATCCGTGTTTTAGGCTGCAACAGAAAGGGAGGAGGCAGGGAAAATACCCTTCAGTGCACACACTTCAGAAAAGACTGCCTATGTGCCTCTTATGAATATATGTGTGTGTGTAAAGTGCCGTCAAGTCACAGACGACTTATGGTGACCCCTTATGAGATTTCCAAGGCAAGGGACTAACAGAATTGGTTGGCCAGTGCCTTCCTCTGCATAGCAACCCTGGAATTCATTGGTGGACTCCCATCCAAATACTAACCAGGGCTGACCCTGCCTAGCTTCTGAGATCCGACGCGATTGGGCTATACCATGCTGCCTCCCCTCCCCTTATGGATATATACTGCATAAATAAATGAGGATATTTTTCTTCAATTCTCAGCATATGCTTAGTTCAATAAACTTATTAATCAACCACTAGAAATGAGTTAAGTTGTTGAAACAGTCAAGGCCTTTGTTCTATGTCAAGTTTGTTGGCTTTGCTGACATATAGCTACAAGGCATGACAGATCAAAGTAATTAAAGTTCCAATCATTTACCTTTCTGTGTTCAGTGTCAAGTCTGCTAGCCTTCACCCTGTGTACATTGTATTTTAATATTTTAACATATTATAGCTGTGCCATTTGCTCTGCTGCAGTTAAGAATCTGACAGCTTTTCCATTATATACTTTGTATACAAAGGATATGTGTTCCCTCCAGACTAAAACTTCACATAGAGTCCCAGTTCACAAGGACATTTTGTTGTTGTTGTGAAATTGTTTCAGAACAAGCAGGCAGGTTTTTGTCCCAGGAATACAAGGGTAGGGGGGGTAATTTATTTTAAAAATAAAGCTCCAAATATAAGGTGGCATAATTATTGCATTAATTATAGAACAGGGGTGTCAAACTCATTTGTTGGGAGGGCCGGAGATGACATGAATGTTCCTTGGTCGGGCCGGGCCTTGTGTACCAAATCAAATACATAAATAAATAAATACCATAATGCCATATAAAAATATAATCGACAACTATTTTAAATGATAGAATAAATTGTGTTATCTATGAATTGTTAATGAATAATAACACTTTTTAGGCAGCTAATATATTTTTAAATAATAAATAAATCACAGCACATCACATGGTTGATGTAATACATATCCTAAAATGCTGCATACCTCTTACAAGGTGTGAGCCATGAGCCATGTTTTAAGACACATTGTCTAAATGTTTTTATATAAAGGCACACAGTGTAATAGGCTTATATATATAAGTGTACTGTGACTCTGTGCCCATCCTCGCTATTAGCTGTGGGGGGGGGGGCTTACCTTGGCATGCTGAGCTGGAGGCTGGGACTGGCTGGACTGCTACTTGCCCCTGTGCCACGCTTGGCTCTCCTGTTAGCGGCAGGGCAAGGGCTCACCCAAGAGGCTTCCCCTCTCCCAGCTGAGAGGGAGAAGCAAGCTTGTAAAGCTCTTCTGGAAGTCCCCAGTGGTGTCGGTGGAGTGGGAAGAACAAGTAGCAAATGAGAGAGCCAGAGAGAAACAGCTTTGTGCACTCTGGCTAGCCCCAGGCTACCTGAGTCCTCAGGTACCACTTCTTCCTTCCCCTCTCTGACCCCTCCATTCCCCCTCTCCCCCCCCCCCGGGACTTTTCATGCTAGACCTGAACTCAGGACTTGCATGTCCTTGGCAAGGTGGCTACAGTTCACAGGAAAATTCAGTGGGTGCTTCCATGGGCCGAGCACACCACTGCTGGGAACCAGCTTCGCACTGCTGTCACCTACGTATCTTGCCCCTTTTGCCCACCTGTCTGTGTCCACAACATATGCCTCTTGTGCATGGGTGGATTTGGATGTCAAAACCAGTGTGGCAGCTGTGATTGGGTGGAAGCCTGTCCCCATGTGTTCAATCCAGGCAGGCCTACAGGCAGTGTGTGCAGCAACCAGGTAGACAGATGCCCCCTCAGCCTCTGACCCCCTCCTCTCTAGATCGGCCCTGATTCTGCAAGCCACACCAGTCTGCATTCAGATCAGTGCCGTTTGCAGGCTCCTCCACGTCTCCCAAGTCTGTGGCGGGGGGGAGCAGGGAGGTAGTTGCCTCAGCTCAAAGGACCAGTTGGCAGGCCAGATCTGGCTTGCAGGCCATATCTTTGACACCCCTGTTCTAGAATATCAAAAATGTGGGGATTTTTTGTAGTGGAATAATGTACCGTATATTCAAAAGTTTTTTTTTTATTTAGACCAGATGTGAAACTGTGCATTCCAATGTGGTAATCTTATTAGGGTTGTCTTAGCCACTTCAGAGCATATTCAGAATAAATATGTACCTTTCTGAATTACAGATACAACGGTGCAATCCTAGTGTCAGAAAGGAGCCTTGTTGTTCTGCAGTAGAAGAGCTAGATTTGAGTCCAGTAGGACCTTAAAGACCAACAAGATTTTTAGGGTATAAGCTTCCGTTATTCAAAACTCCCTTCATCAGATACTAGTAGCAGTGGAGATTCTTAAATCCTTATATCCCAGTCAGAAAATGGGAGGGGTGTTGCAAAGAAAGGAGTCAGGATGCAAAGGTACAATGTAAAATGTAGTCAGCTTGATTAGAGCAGGGGAGATATGCTTGGGGGGGGGGGATTAACCTCTTGTAGTGAGATACAAATCCTCTGTCCCCATTGGGGGGGATTGTCCTGAATTTGAGAATAAATTAAAATTCAGCAATCTCATGTTGTAATCTCCCCTTGAAGCTTCTCTGTTGAGGACTGCCAGTCTTAGGTCAGAATGGAATGTCCTGGAAGATTAAAATGTTCTACTGGTTTTTGAGTGTTGTGATTTTTGGTGTCAGATTTATGCCCATTTATTCTTTTGTTTAGAAACTGACCAGTTTGTCCAATGTAGAGAGTGGAATGGCCTTACAGACATTTGATGGCATATGTAACATTGGAAGATGAACAGCTGAATGAACCTGAGGCAGTGTGGCTGGTGTTGTTAGGTCTGGTAGTTGTGTTGTCAGAGTGAATACAGGGACAGAGTTGGCATCTTGGTTTGTTGCAGGCCCTGCTCCCAGCATCAGTGTCCATGTTAGGAAATGCATTATTGTGGGTGATAAGTTGTTTAATGTTAGGATACTGACTGTGGGCAAGAAATGGTTTGCCTCCCTCGGCCTGTAAGAGAGAAGCATCATTGTCCAGCTTAGGTTGCAAGTAATTAATACTGTGTTGAACCAGTTTGAGCTGAGAACTGTGTGTGACCACCAATGGTGTCCTGTTATGGTTTTGTCTGGGGCAATCTTGTGGCAGGTTACCGTATTTTTCACTCCATAACACACACTTTTTTCCTCCTCAAAAGTGAGGGGAAATGTCTGTGTGTGTTATAGAGCGAATGTGCACACAGAGTCGGCTGGGCGCGCTGGAACGACGCGAGCCGGCTCTGTGCGCCCTGTTCCAGCGCGCCCAGCCGGCTCTGTGCGCCCCGGGACGCACAGAGCCAGCTGGGCACGCTGGAATGACGCAAGCCGGCTTTTCCCGCCTGCCTCCCAGCTGGGAGGTGGGCGGGGCGCACGCAGCCGGCTGGGCGCGCTGGAAAAGCGCGCCAGCTTTCCCCGCCCCAACGGCTAGCTGGGGGGGGGGGGCGTGTTATGGTCAGGTGCGTGCTATGGAGCGAAAAATACGGTATCTCTTCTTATCATTTTGGCTTTGTTGATCTATTTCCTTACTATGTCAGGTGGGTATTGTTATTCCAAAATGTCTGTTGTTGTAGATCCTGAATCTGTGTCAGAGTGGTTGGAACAGATATAACTGTAATGTAGAACTTGGCTGTAGACATTGGATTATTTGGTGTGCTTGGGAAGGTGACTGAAGGCATGTAGATATGTTTGGCAATCAGTAGGTTTCCAGCATAACTGTCTCAACATGAGGATTCTCATTCTGAGACAGATAGATGGTCCTCAGTATCCTCCTGCTAATTGTAAGGAAAATATTATTAGGCACCATACACAGGTATGTGATAAAATAGGTTGTGTATCATAAGTTATGCCATGCCCCCTGTGTCCTTTAAATAGATTCAGTGAAATTTGATTTTGGGAGACCTCATGATGGGCTCATGTTTTTGTGGTCTCCAACATGACACGCCGCGCTTAGTGCCATTATATTTTCCTTGTTTCCCATTAATTTAGTATAACATATCTTTTCAGTTTCCCAGTGCAGAAACATTATTCTGATGCTGCTTCACATCCAGTTTAAATACTGTTTTGCAACTAGAACATTTAATGAGGAATGACACATGGTTGCAGTGATGCATTTATTTCATTCTGGGCATTCAAAGAGAAGTACTATATACAATGTGCACTCGTGTGCCCAAAGGTTGTGATTGACAAGTGTTGTGCTGTTCCTCAATGCCATAAGTTAAATAAACCTTGAACCGATCATCCTGTAGAAACAGAAGTTCAGTGCTTACGACTTGTGTAGACAGCTGATATTTGACTGGTGTCAAGCCTGATAGGTTTCTCATGTGCTTATTTACACAAGTTTTTTTGTTGATTATTTTTAATATGAGTTTAGAATCTGATTACTGCTTAAATTATTCTTCACATTGTAAGATGAATTAAGCACCTCTGGTTGAGTGGGATAGAAGTTATTACATAAAAATAAAATAAAGCATAAGTTATATCAGCTGTGGTTGCCAGTCAAAAACATTCATAGTTTTGAAATAGCAGAATGGTGAGATTTTTGGTGAAAGGATACTTTGAAGTTCAGGCCACTACTTGAACATGGGTTTCATAGACCAAGTCATAACCAGGGGCATTCCTGATTGTTCTTTTCCAGGTTTCATCCCACAATATTTCTGAGTTCATCGTCAGTTTCAGCTCTTTGCACAGAAGACTGCATTAAGATACTACAGTGCATTCTGTTTAAATTCCATTTATTGCTTTTCTTAATTATGATCTGGTTAAAGTAAAACATTAGCACCACCTGTTGTCGTTTGGACAAATGCACATGAAGTGGTCTTCAGTGCACTTCAGTAATCTTTAATGGACTTGCATATCCCTCCCTGTTACATTTGCAACCCTGCAGTTTGAATTGGACATGCCTCAAATTGCCAGATTCACAACAGGGAATTTTTGCACTTTCATGAACTACGGAGCAAGTTTTTCCTCATGTCTTATTTTTCCCTATAACTATAAAAACAGGCTCTTTCATTTAAGTCTCTGGCTCTCTGCTAGCTTTGCACCCATACAGAACCTGGCAGTTCATTATTAGTATATAGATTACCCTGTGTTAATGGTTGATAATACAGGCACTTTAGAAAGAGCATTATTTTGATCAGAAAGGAACAATTTTGATCAGAAAGGAATTGTGGCTAGTGGCCCAGCCCCACGAAGCCTGAGCAGTGGGTGGGGGGTTCTTGTGGCCCAACTAGAAGTAAATACTGTCGGGGTTGGAAGTGGCATCCCGGTGCCAGTGGGCGGGTGGGAGCAGGACTGCCAGCTGATGGTCTTTGGAGCAGTGGAGTCTGATCTGGAGAACCACGTTGGATTCTCCACTCCTCCACATGAGCGGCGGAGGCTAATCTGATGAACTGGATTTGTTTCCCCACTCCTACACACAAAGCCAGCTGGGTGACCTTGGACAAGTTACAGCTCTGTTAGAGCTCTCTCAGCCCCACCTACCTCACAGGTTGTCTGTTGTGGGGAGGGGTGTTACAGGTTTTGACATATTAGGGCATATAAACTACTGTATTAATGTTGTACATGTGCAGAATTGTTCAATGTAAAACCCTAACAGCTCATAAAAGCCTATTTAAAAAGATACAAGCTTAGAATTCTTGGCCAAGGACAAATGTGACAAGCCAGAACAATGCTTGCACCTTACTCTTGAAAGACTTGAATGTCATCTAGCTCAATGCACCTACACGGACCTGCTTTCTGTCATTGAGGAGATGGGCAAGGAGATCCGACCTACTTATGCAGGCAGCAAGAGCGCCATGGAGCGGCTGAAGCAAGGGATTATCCATGCCCAAGCACTGGTAAGAGAGTGTCTGGCAGAGACAGAGCACAATGCCCGTACGTAACAGTTGCTTCCTCCTGGCACCGTCCTGTGGACTTTCTGGCCAATCATCACCACTTTGAAATCTGGAGATCCGCCCCCTGCCCTTTCCGTCAATCAGTGTTGTACATACTGGAACTACCATTGCCTTCAAAGACCTTTACACCAAGTGGCACCTAAGAATCTGAAGTGTCTCCTGCTGCATCAGAATACTTCCCATCAATTGGCGTTGGGACTAGGGCTGGGACTAGGGCTGTCGGGAAAAAAAATTCGGTACAGTTCGGATTCGGCCGAATTTGGCCCTTGTGGGTTCGGTACGTGCTGAAGTCCGAACTCCCCCACTTCGGATCCGTTCAATTCGGCGGGAATTCAAAGTTCGGAAAAGAAATTCGGCCGAATAAAGCCATTAAAAACACAATCGCGCCTTTCCGCGGCTCTGGGGGGGGCATTTTTGGGGTTAGAGGTCCCAAACTTTCAGCAGAGCTTCAAAGGACGTTTACTGAAAGACCCCCCAAGTTTTGTAAAGATTGGGTCGGGGGGCTGAGATATGGGCCCTGAAAGGGGTCCCCCCACCCTTAATGTGCATCTCTCAGCAGAGCTTGCCGCCCACGCACAAAGCTCCCAGTCCCGACAACAGTTTGCAAAGCAACTCAACCTTGTAAAACAACACCTTTGCAACAGGGAAAAACCAGAAGACACACAACTGAAACCTCCCCCCTCAAACCAGGGAGCGAGAGACTCGAGGGGGAACACACACCCCAGGCAGAACCGATGACAGCCCCCTTTGGCTTCCCCCCCACCCACAGAAACTGCTCCCTCCCCACACACACACAGACTCTGCTTTCCCCCCACACACACACACATACACAGGAGAAAAGTTATAGATTAAAGCCCCCAAAGGGGTCTTACTGTGGCTGTCTTCTGTTCCTTCAGGAGGGGCTGGGGAGGACTTGCAGTCCAAGATGATTCCAATTAGGCACGGGACGTTTTGCTCTGGAGAAGATGCACACAGGATCGGCTCGCTGATCCATTCATCCCAATAGGGGAAAGGGGAAAGGGGAAAGGGGAAAGGGGAAAGCCCATATCTCGGGACCCCCTGACCCAATGTTCACAAAACTTGGGGGGTATCTTAAGAACACTGGTCTGAAACTCCACTCAAAGTTTGGGATCTGCACCCCAAAAAATGCGCCCCCTGCAGCCACGGAAAGAGAAAAGGGGGGGAGGCGATATTTCTGCCCCCACTGAACCCATCTTGGGTACAAAACTTGGGTGGTATCTTAAGAATAACTGTCTGAAGCTATGCTAAAGGTTTGGGGGCTATATCCCCCAAAAAAGCACCCCCTGCAGCCACATAAATGGAAAAAGGGGGGAGGGAAAAGGGGGAGAGCCCATATCTCGAGACCCCCTGACCCAATGTTTACAAATCTTTGGGGGTATCTTAAGAAGCTTCATCTGAAGCTCCACTAAAAGTTTGGGGTCTGTACCCCCAAAAATGCGCCCCCTGCAGCCATGGAAAGAAAAAGGGGGGAGCCCATATCTCGGGACCCCCTGACCCAATGTTTACAAAACTTGGGGGGTATCTTAAGAAGCTTCATCTGAAGCTCCACTAAAGGTTTTGTGTCTGTACCCCCAAAAATACGCCCCCTGCAGCCACAGAAAGGAGCAAATGTGCACAAGCACCCCCCCCACACACACACACGAGGATTTCGCTCTCTCTCTCTCTCTCCCTGGCCGGGCCGCACATCAGCTGATTCCTCCAGTACTCAATCCTGACTGATTGGCCAGAAGAAGACCCAGCTTGCCCACCGATTGGCCGGGGGAGGAGAATGCTGCTTACTGACGGTTATGCTGCTTACTGACGGCCGAATTTGCCAAATTTATTCACGAACTCCCAAACTCGCTGAATTCGGGCCCCCGGTTGCCCGCCAGTTTTGAGTTCGGTTCCTCCCGAACTAAAAACCACCGAATCAGGGGAAATTCGGCTGATTTTCAGTTCGGGCCGAACCGAATTGACAGCCCTAGTTGGGACCTAAGGACTTTAGGTAACAGATCAGAGTGTGGGACTGTAGGCATGGGGTGGTGGTTTCAGTGGAGTCTGTAAAGGGGAATCCATGTATGTATAGTGCCTGTGTTATGCCAATTAGAGAGGTTTCTGTTTATTGGGGGAAATTAGCTAGGAGACTGGTAGAGCTTTGCAGGGGGGTTGGCATCGAGAGTCTTTCCAACCTATTTTTATGAGGATGAGCACATCAGTGGAAACGCTCTCAACAACAAAGCGTTATATAAGTTTAAGAGTTTTATTAAAGGGATCGAATTATATACACACTCACAACAAACACAAAACCTGCTACACTCAAGAATTAGGAAAGAAAAGGTGAGGTGGACACAAGGGTATGAGATTCCCAGGGGAAAGTATAGTTACCAATCAGAGGGGCAACATCCAGAGAAATAGCTGCATGGAGGGAGGAATGACCAGCGTTTCTTGTAATGAAAGCGAAAAAGGGTGTACACACAAGTACAGGGTGCATACATTTGGGATCCAAGAAAACAGACACACATTGCAAAAGGGGAGATATTTATACCTGAAATGTATCCTGGGTCACTGTGAAGTCACCTGTAACCAAACATTACCAGTGGACAAAGGCTTGATTGCTCTTTGATTAGTTTAGAAGTTTGAGTGAGAAAAGACAGAAGGTGGGGACAACACCTAGGTTCTTCTTGATTAAGTTCTGCTATTGATTTCTAGATGAGGGGAGATGTTTTTCAGGAAGCATGACTTGGCTTCTGGCTATTTGGCAACCTGATGGGTTTGTTTTTGACATCTGGCTGTGCTGAGTAAGGATTCCAGATTCCCTGAATGGGCATTAATTACTGGGGAGATCACTGAGGTTTCCTTATCGGCTGCAGGAGAAAAGCTAAACATATGCTGAAGAGAGTGTGTTTCTGTCTTATTGTCTTCCAGGTTACACCTGGCACAAGCCTGGGGAGGCTGGCAGACAAACTTGCCCTGTCGGCTCTGAAGCTTGTCATTAAGATGGATGCCAGAAAACATCCATTTTGTCTCTGGCTACACAGCAGTGCCCTCTCCTTGTGGGTTCACTCCAGTCCTGTACACCTCACAGGGTGTACCAGGCAGCCTAGGGCATCCTGGTGGGGTCAAATGAGTGGACTGCAGTAGTGGCCAAGGAGGATCACAGTAGGGCGACCCCTCCATGAAGATGCAAGGGGACCCCTGGTCTGAGGCCTTGTGTAATGTCACAGAAACATAGGAATGAAATCCAGTACATCTTGACAGTACTACAGATGGAAGCTTGAAGCACAGGCACTGCAGATGTTCTCTGGTTTCATCTGACTATAGTGGCTGTGTGGTGCTCTTAGACTGATGAAAACATCTGTAACAAGCAGAAATGTTCCTTAGGCAGAGTGGTCTATTTTCAGGTGTTCTTTAGAGCGTGCTGTATCTATTTAGGAGAAATTATCTAACATCTGTCTGGTCATATGATAATACTCAACAGTAAAGCAGTAACTGCATAGCAACTGAGCAATAAAACATTCCTGAAATAACGGTACTGTATTGTTTTAAAACACTGATAGTGCCATTCTAAGCAGGATCACCCTTCCCAGCCCATTGACTTTAATGGACTTAGACAAGTTTAACACTGCTTAGGACGGTACTGTAAAACAACTCAATCTTGTGTTGCAAGAGCTGCAATAAGAATGTAATTTGCTCAGCACTCACTTGAATCTAGGGCTTGGCTTTGTGATTTTGATATAAGATTGAGGTCCCTTTTTCAGTGTCAAACTCCTATGGAGGCATTTTACATCTTCTGAGGGAAGATATAAAAGTGCCTGGGTGAAGTAAGTGGACAGCAATTTAAAGTGTCTTGGTTTTTCCCTTACTAAGATCCAAAGTATGGGCTACTAACAAAGCACTGAGAGAGATCAAAAAGAGGGTAATCAAACTCGATAGAATTAGCATGAAGTTTTGAGCGCACCATATATGCTCTGCACTAAACCCTGGAATCTCCCCCACCCACCCAACAAGTCTCCCTCCATATTTAAAACAGTACGTTTCTAGCAACCACCACACATTTATGCTGGGTAGACTGAATGCTTTGCCTACAACCGAATTGAACGGGAGATTTGCATATATTCCATTCTATGGCCACTTCTACTGTTGTGCCTCTGGCATGACTGAGGCCATTGATCACGTTCTGTTATTTTGTGATCAATGGTCTTCATTGCAAGAACTTTGGATTTCCCCCATTTTGAGCAAGTACCAACTTGCCATTGAGCTTCAGGTTTGCCATTCCTTTTTGTTGGCTGATGTCAATCCTGCTGTTATAAGATCTTTGTCCAAATTAATGTATATTATAAAGTCTTGAGACACTCACCTGCTATGTACTAGCGTGACAATCTCATGATTTTACCAGTGTCACAACTTTCTTTTATCAATTATTCTGTAATTGTGATTGATATTTGAACTGTGATTTTATTGGATGGTTAAAGCCCTTCAGTTGAAGGAGCTTATTGTTAATTAAGGAAAAGGTAGAACACTGTAGCACCTTGTAGCATGAATTATTGGAAAGTGTAGAAGCTGGACTGAGTAGGATTTGGGATACATGGGTTCACATGCCACACTGCAGTGACCTTAGGCCAATCACTCTCTCTCTCAGCCTAACCTACCTCATAGGGTAGACTGGAGTAAAAAAGGGAAGAGAAAACCTGAGCTCCTTGATGGAAGATCAGGACAATAATGTACCTGGCAGATAGCTACTTTCTGAACAGCACACAAAGATATCATCAAATATCCTCAAATTCCAATTCTAGCTCCAGCAGACTGAAGGAAATCACTCTGTAAGGATGCCATGAATTGTGTCCAATTTCTAGTTCCTGCAAAAGAAACACAGACAATGTAACAGATATACATGGTGAAAGGCCCTGAACATTTCATCATCCATATACTTCTAAGATAACCTTCATGCTGTGTTGACCTGCTCTTTCAGAGACAGTTTAAGGGAGCTGTCCTAAATGGGATGATTTTACATTTCTCATATTTTTGGTTTCCCAGTTCAGTTTCATTTCTCATTTGAATGATCTGAACCATGATTCCAGGTTTTCAAAACATACTGTGTTTCTCCATGCCAGATTTTTCTGTAAAAAGGAATGCATTTTGCAACATTATTTGTGCACCAATAAATCTGCATTATATATTAAGTGACACATAGAAATGATGGATAATGTATGTACAACTGCTAGTGTAGAAAAACGATAAACATGTTTACAACTGGAGGAACAAAACCAGCCTCAAAATCCAGAGAAGAACCAATAATATAAACTCATATAAAAAGAAATAAAATAGAGAACATTCCTTCATTCCAGCTCCCAAATCGCAGACATTTAACTCTAGTCATGAATCCAAACTAGAAAAAGTTCACATTTGGCTTCCGATCATGACAAAAGAAACCAGTATATCAAGAAAATGGGGATACCCACGGGACTTTTTAAAAGATCCTGCTTTTCATTAACAGGTGCAGCAAATCACTCACTGAATGATAGAACAAACAATTAAAAAGGGATGCTATAGAAGCATTGGTAATAGGAACACATTCATATAGTCAAACTAAATCTGAAATGCACAGAGAGATGGCAGATTTCTAATGAACTGGTGAAGTGCCCACCAAATTCTGGGCATGCATGCAGTGTTGCTGTATTGATTATTGCTGATATTTCTGTAGGTCCACAATGATTCTTGAGAGATAGTAGTGGTTAGATTGTTGGACAGACTGGGTTCAAATCCCCGCTGTGCTCTGTATCTTGTTGGGAGAGTTTGGCCAGTCACACACACTCAGTGTAATCTACATCATAAATTTGCTGTGTGAATAAAATTTGGTTGGGAAACAATGTATTCCACCTTGAGCTGATTAGAGGAAGACACCAGTCACACAGCTATGCTATTTGCATGTAGGCCTGCAAACAAGCTCGAGTTTTCCCCTTTCTTTAATATGAAGTGGAATGGTTATATGCAAAAGGGCTCCAAGATAAGGGATGAGAGTTAGTGTAATGGCTGATGATATCATCCAGGCACTAAAGCCCCTAAAGAAAGGCAAACAATGTTGCTTTCATTTGCAATTCCAAGTGGAAATGGGTAATTGGGGACACTAACCTTGGGAGAAGTTTGCAGAGCATCCAAACACCATCTGTTACTTTCCCCTCCTTTTTAGAGGTGCCAGAAACTTTGCAACAGACATGTTTTACAGGTGAACAGGCCAGTTTCAGCCTCTGTGGTCACTTGTAAGCCTTGGATGTCCTTGCCTCACCCCTATCCAACTCAAGCAGAGGACACACAGTTTTGTGGCCACACAATAGCTATGCAGTAGCAGCCTTTTTTTGCTTTGTGGCTGCTTTTGTATTCGTAGGTGAAATCAACTCTCCCCCAGGATAATCGATGCTCAAGTCAGGAAATCAAGTGACAGGGCAACTATGACTGCCATGATGATGTGCAAACATACACATATGCAAAACAATGTCAATGAACACCAAAAGGCAAAACTTTTTGAATAACTGGGTGTTCAGTGGCATGCAGAGACAATGGGCTGGGGTGGGGGGGGAGAGCTCACTAAGATTACAATTAGGGATGTGTGTTTGGATATTCCCAAGCCATTAACATATCTGAAAAAAAATAACTTATTGGTATTTTCTGAATATATTCAGAATCTATATTCTTCCGACATATCTGGGATTTTTTGGAATGTCAAAAAAGGGTCACAAAAATCCCAGAAATATTTGGAATTAGCTGAGAATATCAGGAGCCAGTGTTTGCAGGTTCCCATGACTTCCCCCCTCCCTTTTTCCTCCCCCGATGTTTCTGTGTCTCCTGGGCTTGGTACCAACTTGATTATGTGAGATTCAAGTTTTTTTGTTGTTTTTGAAAAGTTCGTTCTTTGAAGCTGGCTTGTATCAGTTTGGCAATTTTTTGGTGGATTCTTGTGGTTTACATTGAGATTCTCAAGTTTTATGTAGGTTCAGATTCTCACATTTTATATTTGTTAGGCTTAGCAATAGCTTCCAATGGGGGGATTCTCTGGTTGTACACTTTTTGTGGGGCGGTTTTCCTCCCTAGAACACAATGGAGGATGGCTGTGGGTGCCTTCTTCAGGGGCTTATAGAATTGGATCCCTTGGTCCAATTAACTTAAAATTGTGGGATTATTTACAAAAACAGGCACCAGCAGCTTCCCTGCAATTTTGGTGCCATTACCTCTAAAAACACCCCACAGCCCCCTGGAAAGATTCCCCATAGGGAATAATGGAGCCAAAACCTGGAAAAAACCTGGATTAGAATACTATTCTGGTGTTTGTACCCCTAGAAACTGGGGATATTTTCAGCTCCAATATATATAGATCTGAAAAATACAGAGTTATTTATTTGCTGCACACCCCTAATTACCGTGATGATGTATGAACATGCAAATGTGAAATGCTGCCAATTGTATTGTATTGTGCTATGTGAATGCACAGAAATTAACCCACCAAACAGGTTCAAATTGCTCACAAGCAGCCAAAGTGCTTGACAAAAAATTGCCTCTCTGATTTAAAATAGCAAGAAGAATGTGAGCCAAACCAGCAGGTGTTTGAGCATCTCTACTTAGCATTTGTATCCCTGCTTAGCATTCAGCAGTACCTGAGGAGACAAGATGGAGAAGGTGGACAGACATACAAAATCACAAAGATATGGGATAGTAGTAGCGTAGTATAGGATATTGTCACATTTGTACTCTGGTTTACAAATGAAATAACTGATTCAAATATTAAAAGTGAGATGTGGGGTCCAGTTCAGTGCCTGCTTTGATTGCTTTAGCACCATTCTTTCTCATGGAAAATCCAGTAAGTGGATGGGCAGTTTGTAACCTCAGAGGAAGTTCAGAGCTTGAATAACAGTTACACAAAGAACCAGGACAAGATTGCCTCAGTTTTCACTTGCTAACACACATCTTACCTATATATTTCTTCACACATTTTGTTCCATGTTATAACTGAATGTTAACTATCAAGACAATATTCAGACAGACTTTTCCCTGGAGAAAAGAAATTTAACAGGCATATTTTATATTTTAAAAGAGCCAGTTCAGAACAGCAGCCAAAAGTTTGCAGGTCTCTTAGGATATGGCTAAATCCAGCAATCAAACCTGTATAGCCAGAATTCTTTCACAGTAATGGCCACGTATGGGAGCAATTTTTTAAAAAAGAAACACACTTCCCCCATACATTTCTATGGGCCACAAAAACCAATCTCTGAAATGGACCCTTCTGGGATTCTTACTCACCCTAGCTGCATTTGGAAAGTGTTCCAATTTGCTCCTTGCATCCGGGGTATGCTTATTGGACGAAGAATATGGGCTGATATAAATTCTGCACACACATTTGCGCTTTGGTCTTATTAGGTGTTACCTCACAGCTGTACATGAAATGGGTAATAAAATGCAACTCACGTCATGGAATTGCAGATGATTTTTCACAGCTACCACGTCTTACACATTGCGAAGGTAAAATATGGAATTCCTGAAGACACACTAGAGATGTCAAAAATATGAGGCAGGATACTCATTTCTAAAGGACTGGGGAAAATAAAACAAGATCCATATAACACTATTGTCTATTGAGGAGTTATTATTATAAGGAGTTATTATTATAAAATACTTCAATCTATACTGTATGTTGGTGCACTAATATTGGGTTTATAGTGACCATTTAGACTTCAATGCAAAAATATTATATAGGAATTCAAGGATGTTATGAACAAATGTAAACTGGAATACTCAGATTTAAATTTTCTAAGAATGTTTGTCCATTGTTTCTCTATTTTTGCTAATGAAACTAAGGGCTACTTAAAACAAAACCTCAGGTAATTCTCTTTATGACCAGATGTGCAAAATTCTTTCTCTTGAAACTGTATTCAAGGAATTGATTGAAATGTTTCCCCACATCATGGGCCTAAATAAGTTTACATAAGTGTGCTTAAACACACGTAACAATTAAAACCATACAACCAACATCACTTTCAATAAAACAGCAGCCAACATCCAATTTATTGTCCTTACAAACTGAGAACTGAGAATATAAGAAGAGCCATGCTGGATCAGACCAGATGTCCATCTAGTCCAGTCTTCTGTTCACACAGTGGCCAACTAGGTGCCTCTAGGAAGCCCACAAACAGGAGGACTGTAACAGCATCTGGAGAACCGGGTTTGATTCCCCACTCCTCCACATGAGTGGCGGAGGCTGATCTGGTGAACTGGATTTGTTTCCCCAATCCTACCCACAAAGCCAGCTGGGTGACCATGGGCAAGTCATTCTCTCTCAGCCTCACCTACCTCACAGGGTGTCTGTTGTGGGGAGGGGAAGGGAAGGTGATTGTAAGCTGGTTTGATTCTCCCTTAAGTGGCAGAGAAAATCGGCATATAAAAACCAACTCTTCTTCTTCTCTTCTTCATTGTCATCCAATGGTCCAGCTGCTTCCCTAGACAGTTTCCTGTTCCTTATGTATTTAGAGAGTACTTTATTGATGGTTGTCAAGAAATTGAACCCCTTCAATTTCTTTTCCAAACTTTGGCTCATGCTTTAGGCCTACATAGAATCAAGCTTGTGAGATTAATTGCTAACAGCTGGAATACAGGGCTGATTTGTGAGGTGAGATCCATCTCCAAGTAGTTAAATCAGGTGTCCCTAATTTATGTCTTTCACTCCCTAAATTGCCAAGAACATACTGCCCACTTAACTGCATATTATTCAATCAGTTAAGTGTTGATGTGTTCCAGAGTGATCCTTGGTGTACCAGAGACTAGCGATCCAGGCTCTATGAAGCCTGTAGGTTGTTCAGCACTTCTTCTGCTATCCTTGCTGCTCCCAGTCATCCAAACAGCATCATCTAGCTTAGCAAAATGGCAAAAAAAGAAGTTGCATGGTTACTATTACTGTTATGTATGCAGCAGGAAGCTGGAATGGTGTTGAGTAGGGCTGTCAATTGGTTTGGTTCAGCCCGAACTGAAAAACAGCCGAATTTCCCCCGATTCGGCGGTTTTTTGGTTCGGATTGAATCGAACTCAAAAAAGGGGGGAAACGGGGAGCCAAATTCGGTGAGTTCAGGGTGTTCCCGAATAAATTTGGCGAATTCAGGCCCTTTAAACAGATCTGCGCCTTCCAGCTGGAAGGCGCAGAACTGTTTCCCCCTCCCCCTGAGAGCCTTCAGGGAGCTTTCCTGAAGGCGCGGGGGGGGGCCTTTAAACAGATCTGTGCCTTTCAACTGGAAGGCGCAGATCAGTTTATAGAGCCCCCCGCGCGCCTTCATGGAAGCCCCGTGAAGGCCCGTGGGGGGGCTCTTTAAAGATCCATGCCCCCTTCCCAACTTCAAAGACCCAGCCGAATTTTTCCCCGAACTCTGGATCTCCCACCGAATTTCAGGGATCCGAAGCGAGGGAGTTTGGACTTCGGCACGGGCCAAATTTAAAAGGGCTGAATTTTGCCGAAGCCGAACTTTACCGATTTTTTTTTCAACAGCCCTAGTGTTGAGCTTGGAACCGCTCCAGGCTCCTACACTTGTGTGTTCTAATCAGCTCAAGGTGTTGCAGCCGCCCCATCATAGGCTTGGGGTGGGGGGATGGCCCCGGGTGGCCCAGTTGGTATATAAGCCGGGGTTGTTGCACAGTTCTCCAGTTCTGTTCTTATTCACCTAATAAAGCAGTTGCTGTTGGAACTCCATCTCCAGTCTCGTGTATCACCCACGCATACATAATAATTACTTAGAGAAGAGGTTCCCAAACTGTGCTCCATGGAGCACTTGGTGCTCCGTGAAACATCTCCTAATGTTCCATGAAGAGATTGGAAAGAAAAATACTACTGTCATTCAGTTTAGTATATAGGTGCTAGGTGAAAATTAGTGTTCCATGATTAATTTCTCTCCTAAAAAGGGCTCCATGACTCAAAAAGTTTGGGAACCTCTGACTTAGACGGTTCATTTTCTATATTTTGTGCTTTGGTGGGAGACGAAGGCCTAAAAATTATTTCCAAAAACTGCTTTTGAGAAAACATTCCAGTTTTCTTTCTCAGGCAGTGGATGTGGAAACACCTTTCTTTTTTTGTTGTTGTGAAGGGGACACAAAGATGCGCAATTGAGGCCTGAAGCAGGACTGTTGACAGGCATAAAGAGACTTTAAAAATAGCAATGGAAATTCACATCAAAGTCAGCATCTGAAAAGCAACCCCCATCACCATAAAACATCAGAGTGAGCAGGAAAAAAAGGAATGCATGAGAAAGAGACTACAGGCATTGAAGACTACAAAAGTACTTTTAAGTGCTTGATTTTTATTCAGCAAGAATATGAAAAAAGAGAAGTAAGAGCACTAGATCTGCCCAAAGGGTGCTTCTGAAACAGCGTCCAAGAGACTCAAAGGAGAAGTGAACCTCAAACCAACAAGTTAGAGGTGAACACATATTGCTATTTACAGCTTTACTGGCTGCCAAATATTGGTGAATGGCTGAGTCACTAACTGCCATGCAAAATCTCCATGAAAAACTGTATTCACTCAGGAACTACCATTAATGGTCTGGCTCAGACTAAAGAGAGAACTGCTATCCCTACATCCATTCTGTCAGGATAGCAAAAGGGAAACTTTCCAAGGCTAATGCATAGCCTTGGGGGGAAGGGGGGACAGAAGAGCAATGTATGAGAGTATATGTGGTGTGTGAATATGTATAGACGGCTATATAAGAGCAAGAGCCTGGGTGTGATCCTTGATGCCTCCTTATCTATGTAGGCTCAGGTGACAGCTGTGGTCAAGGTGGCATTTTTCCATCTTAGCTGGGCCTGGCAGCTGGTGCGTTACTGTGCCAAGTACAGCCATGGTTATCCATGTGATGGTAACCTCTAGGCTGGATTACTGTAACTTGCTCTATATAGGGCTGCTCTTGAGATTGACCTGAAGGCTCCAGCTGGTACAGAATGCGGTAGAGACCATATACAGTCAGTGCATACCACAGTGTATACCATATTATTACCTTGTGTAATCAATCTTCTCCCAGGTTATTCCCATCCTGTTGATAAATCCCTCTCTTTCTGAGCTGTAATTAGGTATTCATAAAGTAGAAAAAAGTAGTAAACGGCTTATACAAGTGGGTCAGCATCTACCACCAAAGGCTAACAAGACAGGGTCTTAAGATCTTGATCTGGAACACCTGCTTTATTTTTACCAGGGTTATGACATGGAGGCATAAGAACATAACAAAGGCCCTGCTGGATCAGTCCAAGGCCCAACAAATCCAGCAGTCTGTTCACACAATGGCCAACCAGGTGCCTCTAGGGAGCCACAAACAAGACGACTGCAGCAGCACCATCCTGCCTATGTTCCACCGCACCCAAAATAATAGGCATGCTCCTCTGATACTAGAGAGAACAGGTATGCAGCATGACTAGGCAATGGCAAACCACCACAGAACAACTCTTGCCTTGAAAACCCGGCCCACGGGTTTCCGCAAGTCATCTGTGATACTCTTGATACTTACAGGACAATACTTTTGCAGGACAATACTCAGCTCAAACCCAACCCCTTTCTGACTATATATTACTCTTCCTACACCCTTGACACTGAGAGACACTGTCCTTCAGTGTTACTACTCTGAAGATGCCTGCCACAGTTGCTGGCGAAACGTCAGGAAAGAAAATTCCAAGACCACGGTTACACAGCCCGGATAACCTACAAGAACCAATGAATTAATATATATTTTTCTTATTTAGGTCATGATTTGGCCATACATTTAAACAAGAGTGGGTGTCTCCCACTGACACCAAGGAGGACTAAAAAGTGCTCCTCTTTGGATGGATCATATCCCAATGGCTGGATACTATGGAAAATTTTTTACTAACTGAACAGGGTGTGTGTGATTTTCCCCCAGTTCTCCCTCCCACTGCAGAACTCCAACTCTTCTCTCATGCAGGAGTCTCCCTTCCACCAGGAACAATATTTCAGGAAGCATTTAGGGCTGCTAAAGGAGGGGAAAGCAAGGAAGCCCTGTTTTGCTGATTTACTACAGTATTCAAGCCATAGAGTTGAATCTTTAGGGTGCCCAATTGAAGAGAATAATGTATATACCTGTATCTTTTTTCCCACTGCATGTACACATGATGCACCTTCAGCGAGAAAGGGCAGCTAGTAATGTAGTTTTAGAAGTTTGCCTACCTCTCTGTTATTACTTGGGAAAACAGGCATGATAAATGATACAGACCAATATTCAGACCAGACATGCCACAACTGATTTTCATAAAGGAGATGGAAAATTGCCAAAAGATCTTGCGAGAGGCATACCAAAAAAGTAATAACAGAATGGAGAAAATCTCCTTTGGTCAACACAGTTATCTTGTGGTGGGCACCCGATTGCGTGTTTCTGCACATAATCAACATCATCTTTTGAGCGCACAGACATATGCAACGTAATACTTTGAGCAGCTCCGCAGCCTAATTTCTTTGCTTCCATGGAAGATAGTGTTTCAGACTTGTCTTGTGTTTATGAGCACTTCTCAACAGCTGTAATACTTTAAACCAGAGATGGCAACACTTCAGTAGTGGGTGGGGTCCCCTGTCTTTAAACCCACTGCATCTCTCAAGATGAATGGCACTGTTTCAATTTGAGGTTATGACAAAAAGTACAATTTTCTACAAATGGAGAAACGTCTGTCTTGAAGCCTGCCTGCATAATGATGGAGCTAATCTACAATTCAAAAATACCTCCAGATGTTAATTTATAGATAAATCAAATGTATAATATTGTGTCCCCCCCCCCCCCGATCCAGTGAGTACAATTCAAATCTGGAAGTATAAAGTTCTCCTCTCCCAGTGAACATCCTGTGAATTCATAAATATTTACATTTTGCAAGTTATAATTATGTTGTACTGGGGAGGGAGAAAACAGGGGGGGGGAGACTACACGGAAATATATAAAAAGAACATTCAAAAATTACTAAACTGCATTATGTTGAAAATGGTACTTACTGTGTGTTTTGTGTGTTGAGGCCGAATCATAGGATAGCTTCCTACTTGCAAAACTAGGCAAAAATTATACATGCATGTTTGGGGGAAAATCCATCTCAGAATTGATTGCTTATTATACTTGCTATTATTAGTACTAAATTAGTATGTATAAAACTGACAATGTTGGCATTTGCTATGTGCAGAAAGGGAGGTTTGTACTGCTACAGGGATAATCCTCCTTAAGAAACTGACAAACACAATTACCAAAGTGCTGCAAAGTACATATTTTCTGTACTATTACCTTAAATAGTACAGTTAAACACTATCACCTACCTACTTTTTTGGTATTAGGCTGGCGCAGCAATTTGCACCTCAGTGGTTAATTTTAGCATCAATAGCCTTAATAAAAGGAATCTTAAATCCTGAGGGACTGCCGAGGCAAAGATGGCTGGCCATCAGCACAACATTGACACCACTGATCCATTACCTAAAGGGGATCCACATAGACTGGGGACCAGGCACACACCTCCACAGAGGGACTACAGAGGTCACAACCAAGCGGGCATCCCCAGCAACCAAGCCATTGTCCCCAGAACACATTACAGGGGAATTATGGTGAGACCAAGACAGATGGGTGGGACACAACCAACCATGGGGTGGCAACCAAGGGGACCTGGCCCCAGGGATATGTGAACCAAGGAGTGGAGAGACCGAGCCAAGCAGCACCACACTAAACCTACAGAACACACCCAACTCCTCTGAAAGGTACAGGCCTCCATAAAGGAGGAGGAAAGGGAGGAACTGGCAACCCTAGGTTAGCTGCTTCCCCCATCTATCTGCCCTGATGGTGAGTTGTACTCACACAGGCTGTACCCGTTATCCAAGTGTGTGGGGGCCTCAACCATGCTGTGATTTGCTAAGACCCATGGTCTTGGGACTGACCAATGTAGCCCTGTGCTGTGCAACTTGGCATCTGGCCAGTAGTGACTAGGATTTATATTGCCTGCCGGGAGCCATCATTGGCCATGGGGAGGGGTGTGTGCATGGCACTTGCACACACTATGTGGTTCTTGGAGTACAGCATGAATGGAGCCTGGTGGGGGCAACTGCTTTCACCAGCTTCCCTAGGAACCCTGATTTTTACTGGCTTGCCTTTCTGCCAGTTCCAGGGAGCATTTCCAGGCTGGAGCAGCTTAAGGAGCCAACTAACACTTGCCGTGCCCCCCAGGTCCACCTCCAGCCATGCCAGTGCAAGGAGTCACCCAGTGGGTGGTCCAGTGGGGCTCTGCAGCATCTGGGACCAGCATGGTGACACCAGGGCATTATGCTTGTGCATCTCTGGGTTGTGCTGGTATATCTTGGGTATATGCCAGTTTAGGGCCTAGTGGTCACCCTCTGTGATTTTTAGCCAACCACCTACCCACCCTGCGCAGATTGTGCTGTTGATGTGTCTTTTGTGCCTCTTTCTTCACAGGAGACTGACAGTAAAGAGTTACTCCAGACTGTTATTTTATTGCCATTTTTAACACACACACACACACACAAACCTGACCAGGAAGCCATGAGACCATGAAACTGACCAGATTGTAGGGGAGGTAGTGGGGGGGGGGAAATGTCTGTGCTATCTACTTCTGGTCAGTTTCATGGTTGTATGGCTTTCTGGCCAGTTTCATAGCAGCAAGGCTAACCAGAAGAATCTCACTGCGTGCAGCTGATTCATCACCAGTGTCTGATCGCTAATCTTGCACATTTAATATTTTTTTTAGAAAAGGAGTGAACAAGACCCAGGTGGAGGAGAGGAGGAAGTTGAGAAGGGGGCATAGAATCAATTGGGGAGGTTGGATGTGGGCATGAGTGGGCATCAATGGGCAGTGAAAAAACACCCGAATGGAGCATCTCTGCACATTCAGAGAAGTTGACTCCAAATCGGCTTGAGAGAAAACCTTGTGGTAAAAGTGCTCATAAAAAAAAGCTGGAGAAAAGCTGAGGAAAAATCAAAGCTACCACTTTAGGGGGGTAAATACATGTGGAAAGGGGGGGAAGTCAAAGTAGTTTGGGGGCAAAACCAACAAAAACCTCATGTGTGGATTAGCGCTTATACTGGAATAACTCTCCATAGGATTGAATTACTAGTTAAACTAGCCGCAGATCAATTCCTAGAGTATGAAGGTAGGATTATTCCAAGTCACGTGAAGAAATTTTCTCCAACAATGGTATCCTTTTGTAAAAGCACATTCTTCTTTAGACAATTTTACTAATTCTTACCCAATTCCTGTCCTTACTAAAACCCTTGTCCCTCATGGTTTTCACACATGCAGGTCCCATGCTCACTAACACAAACATTTTTGGTAAACAAAGGGGACTGGCTCCTTCCTTTCTCACTAGCAGAAACATTGGTTGGATCCAAAGCATATTATTTTGTACATTCCAAAGTAGAGAATTCGGCACTATTCTTCAATTAATGTATCAAATATTTTATATATAAGGTGCCTCTCAATTAGTATTTCAGCTGGAAAACAGACAGTTTTAAAGATCTTTCTGTTTCTCATGAGGACTAGAAATTTGAAAAACCTGATTTTCCAGTAGAATGACCTCTTTGCATCAATCCTGTGAAGTATGAAAATCACAAGATACGAAAATCCGAGAGAACGGGCAATCCTTGGCTGCCTAACAGAATGTCATGCATTCATTTCTAGCCTCATTTCTGCTGATTTTAACTTCCATGGCTCTCCTCCTTCAAGGCAATCTCTCTGTGTAGGCTTTATTCATATTTGCCATACAGGTATGCTTATACACTGCCACGTATAGAAACATCTTAAATATTCTAATCTTTGCTGTTGACACTTCTTATGTAGAAATGACCTACAATCATCTGATCAACTTTCAGAATTACTTACTAGGTATAATCAAATATATTCTCATCTCTTATTTGAACAAATCATAGAGAAATTGAATACATTTTTATGAACACTAGCAATGTGTTCTCTTCTCTGATAATTTTGACATTAAAATTCCATTTTAATAATCCCATCCTTCAGGCTTTGCAGACTCTTAAGGTATTAAAGCAAAAATTATCCTAAGCAGTTAGATTATAATGTATTTAAAGATTAGACATTTCATGTTGAATATTAACTGCTCCACTTCCCAGAGGAAAAAAAACAAACCCTATGCTGTTCTCTTTTGCGGGGGGTGGGGGGATATATTTTATATATTTGATAAGTTAACTATGTAAGATTTAAATCATCTTCCAAATATGAAGCGGTACATGGATATGGTGTTCAGCCCAAATTTAAATGCATTTCTGGATACGTAACTGTTAATTGTGCTTGTTTTGTGGTTGATCACAATAGATGCTTTTAGATTTTTTCCTTTTTGGCTGACACTGCTTTACCGCTTTGTAACTGTGAAGCTGGGATCCAGGATGAGCCCGGGGTTCTGAAGAGTCTAATGATTTTCCATTACCCCCTGCAGGGAATGCTGTTCTTTCTCCCAAATTCCAAGAGCATGGAGAAGAGAGGTTGGGAGCTGCTATGGCAAGCAGGGGCTGCAGATACCCTAGAGCAGATGTGAAACACTCCATCTAGCTCTTTGGATCCTGGCCTACGTATTCTGTAAAAAATAAATATAAACATTTTGTCTAAATCAAACAGCTGCAGCTTAGCTCTTCACTGTTTGCTTTTTGTGTTGCCCTCTTATGTCATGTGTAAATTTTGAGAACAGAATACTCAGCTTTTCTAAAGGTGCTTTCAAATATGCACCACCAAATAGGGTCTCCCATCCAAATACTAACCAGGGTTGACCCTGCTTAGCTTTTGACATCTGATGAGCTTGGGTTAGCCTAGGCCATCTAGGTCAGGGCAATATAAGGTTGCCAACCTCCAGGTACTAGCTGGAGATCTCCTGCTGTTACAACTGATCTCCAGCCAATAATCACTTCACCTGGAGAAAATGGCTGCTTTGGCAATTGGACTCTATGGCACTGAAGTCCCTCCCTTCCCCAAACTCTGCCCTCCTCAGGCTCTGCCCCAAAAACCTCCCACCAGTGGTGAAGAGGGACCTGGCAACCCTACCACCAAACCATACCTGTACATTGTTGCAGTCATAGTGCAATCCCACATGGGGACTGTGCAGGCACAGGCCTGCCACAGAGAGGTGTGCACAAGGGAAGTGTGTACAAGGGACTCCCTACTCATTGCTGCCCTGTCCAGTTCTTCAGGCTCTTGGGACTGAGCTGGTGCACTGGAACATCCTGCCTTAGGGGCAGTTTTGGTGGTTGTTTCCTTTCCTAAGACCCCCAATACCTGGCTGCATTTTTTCTGGGTTTTCTAAGTCAGTAAGGGAGGCAATCAATCCCAAAGCACCCTCTGTGGTCATAAGTTGCTTACCTGAGACTCCTTCTCATTGAAGGGACACATGCTTGTTATCTACCATGCGAGCAGAGGCAGGATAACGTTGTGACTCCCACTCCTTGGCTGGATCCCCTGTCACCACTCTTATCCTTATAGCTGCCCTTATCCTCCTTATGGCCCCCATCCTGTAGGGTCTACAGAGAAAATTCACACTGGGACAATCACACTCACCAGGAATCATACTATGGTCTCTGCTGCAGATTTAATCGTCCCAGAATCAAGTGACCTGCCTCTTTCGTAGCTCTTGGTCATGACCCCAATCTCCTCCCAGCCAGGAACATACACCCATCCATGGGCCAAGAATAAACTCAGTTCATGTTCTTGCTTTGCTAACTTTAAGATGGAGATACAGTCTGAAACATCTCCAAGCGATAACCTGGAGTAGTCTACATTATTTCCCTTAGTGAGAATTTCCACCTTTACAGGAAGCAGCTCCTGTGTATGTAGAATTTCCAGGTCCCCCCTATCGATCGGTGGGAGGGTTTAGGGGGTGGGCTGGGGCGTCTACGTCCATGTGCAGCTGCGTGCACGCAATGATGTCCTTTTCCGGTTTACTTCTGGAAGGGTTTGAGTGTTAAAGCAGCTGTGGCGCTGCGGCGCTGCCGGGGGTAAATCCAGAAGTGGTGTCACCACATGTGTATGGCCATGCATGCATATAGAATCATAGAATCATAGAGTAGGAAGGGACCACCAGGGTCATCTAGTCCAACCCCTTGCACAATACAGGAAATTTACAACTACCCTCCACCCGCACCCCCAGTGAATCCCAATACATGCCCAGAAGATGGCCAAGATGCGTTCCCTCTCATCATCTGCTTAAGGTTATAGAATCAGCATTGCTGACAGATGGCCATCTAGCCTCTGCTTAAAAACCTCCAGGGAAGGAGAGCTCACCACCTCCCGAGGAAGCCTGTTCCACTGAGGAACCGCTCTAACTGTTAGAAAATTCTTCCTAATGTCTAGATGGAAACTCTTTTGATTTAATTTCAACACGTTGTTTCTGGTCCAACCTTCTGGGGCAACAGAAAACAACTCGGCACCCTCCAGAGCAGCTGGGTGGATTGGGGGGCAATTGCTCACTCGTTCAAACAGGCATTCCGAAGGACTGCTCCCACCAAGGAAAAGGCCCGTGAATCCAGCTGTGGCTGTATGCACTGTTCTAAAGGATAGCACCTTAAGGTTACCCGAAGAATGTAACTGGCACTGGGAGTATACTGAAAGATGTGGGTCAATAAGTATGAGATCCTTTGGCTTTAAAGGTAATAACCGTTACTTTGAACTTGGCACAGAAGCAAATAGTTAGCCAGAGCACTTGGTGCAGCTCTGGAGTTATATGTTCCGAGCAGCTGACCCCAGAGAGGGTCCACAGCGTGGTGTAGTGGCAGCATGGTGTAGTGGTTAAGAGCAGTTGTTTGGAGAGGTGGAGTCTGATCTGGAGAACCGGGTTTGATTCCCCACTCCTCCACATGAGTGGCGGACGCTAATCTGGTGAACTGGATTTGTTTCCCCACTCCTACACATAAGGCCAGCTGGGTGACCTTGGGCTAGTCACAGCTCTCTCAGCCCCACCTACCTCACAGGGTGTCTGTTGTGGAGAGGGGGAGGGAAGGTGATTGTAAGCCGATTTGAGTCTCCCTTAAGTGGTAGAGAAAGTTGGCATATAAAAACCAACTCTTCTTCTTCTTCGTCACAGCTGCTCTTTATACCAAATGCAGCTTCCAAGACATCTTCAAAGGCATCCCCAGGTAGAGGGGGGTTACACAGCATTTAAAACAGCATTTACAATGTATATATAAATATTTAACAACACAATAAAAGCATATAGACATATAAATATTTATATATACATTTTAAATGCTGTTTTAAACAAACACGAACAAGTAGGGAGGAGGGCCAATATGAGTTTACTGGGGCATGCCAAATGAAACAAAAAATTCTTCACCCGCCGGTGGGAGAAACTGACAAAGGGAGACAGACGAGGGAGTTCCAAAGTTTTGGCACTATGACCGAGAAGCTCCTTTCTCAGGTTGCCATCCACCTAGCCTCCGATAGTCAAGACACACAAAGCAAGTCCTCCAAAGACGATTGGTGTGTACAGGAAGGTTCATATGGAAGGAAGCCGTTCTTAAGATATGCTGGTTTCAAGCCATATAGGGAATTGGGCCTGGAAGCAAATTGGGAACTAGTGTAGACGGAAAGCAGCTGGAGTAATATGGTCCCTACGACCCACTCCATTCAACACCCTGGCTGCAGCATTCTGTACCAACTGCAGCTTCTGTATAGCCTTGAAGGGTAGCGCCACATAGAGTGCACTGCAGTAATCTAATCTAGATGTTACTAAGGCATGCACCACAGTGGCAAGATCTTTCCTGCCCAGGAAAGGCCACAGATGGCTCATCAACAGGAGCTGGTGAACAGCACTCCTGGCTTCTACTGCCACCTGTTTATTCAACAGGTGGCCTGGGTCTAGCAGCACCCCCAGGCCATAGGAGGCCAGGACAAGGTATAAAACTGGGTGTCTACACACATCAAAACTTCTGATGATATCAACCAATGGTCTTAGAAACTAACACACCTCGTGGATAATTTGAACCCTTGGGGCTCCCCACACATCATATCCCAGCTTACTGACTTTGCTTCTCCAATGATAACTCTTTGTTTCTTGATAACAAGAAATGAGTAAATACAATGGAGCGTGGTCCTTTTCATCCCAAACATTGATTGCAGTCACTCTACAAATATATCATGGCTGTCTGAATTAAATGTCATTGATAGATATAGCAGTATCAGCAGTGATAGATTGCCTTTATCCAACTGAAAGCTTAATGCCAGATTGAAAGAGGTCCAGGGCAGATTTCATCCAAAAACACCAGCAATTGCTCTGCCACAACCCATTCTGTCACCTAGCCCATACAGGGGAAATTGGTGACAGGTCAATAATTGCCCACATTCACCTTATCTAAAGATGACTTCATAAGCAGAGGCCTAGCATAGTTTCCTTTAGCTGCACAGGAAATTCTACTTGCAAGAGGGACATCTTAATAATCCTCCCCAAAAGTTTTAGCACCTTCTGCCAGCAGGAGTTTAGTAGCTAGGATGGGCAAGGATCCAGTATGACACAACCCCAAGCACTCTTGTCAACATCAGTCAGGGAAACCAGCATGAATCTACCTATGGAACTCTGGCAAGTGGTCATCACCAATATCCCCAGCCCTGGATCTACCTCCATGTAAAACTGGGCAAGACAGAATTTATCAACAAAGAACCAGGGAAAATCCTCCCAGCTAATTTCCAGCTGGAAGGCGCAGATCTGTTTAAAGAGCCCCCCGCACACCTTCATGGAAGCCCCGTGAAGGCCCGCGGGGGGCTCTTTAAAGACCCCCGCCCCCTTCCCGACTCTCGGTTTGAAGTGGTGGGCGCCGCCTGGGCAGGCGGCGCCCAGCACTTCAAAGACCTGGCCGAATTCTCCCCCGAACTCCGAATTTCGCGGATCCGAAGCGGCGGAGTTCAGACTTCGGCACGTCCCGAATTAAAAAGGGCCGAATTTTGCCGAAGCCGAACTTTACCAAAAAAAAATTTCAACAGCCCTATGTGAGACTCAGAAGACATTAAGCCCTGAACCATCCCTGAGCTTGTAGGGAAATATTCTGGTGGGGGAACTGTCCTCAAGGGCCTTTGGTGGCCAAGAGCAAGCAGAGTCGAGTCCCAGCATCGCTGCCAAAGCCTCAGGGGCCACCGGTCAGCTACCAATTGACTTCTTTGTGATCCTTAAACTGTTAATTTCTGTCACAAGCCAAATTAAAGCTCCCACATTTTCCTTTGATGTCAGAAATCCATGTGTCATCATGGTTATCATTTATGTTATATTCACTTACTACTTCATTTATCTAGGCTTTTCTCTATTTTACGGATGTAATATTAGACCTGTTGGTTCTCATCTCCTTATTCCCCTGCCACTAAAATCCAGACTTTTATCATATACTTTAACTGAAACCTGCTTTCTTCTTCATTGAGCAACAAGCCCCCGCTTTAATCGTATGTTCTGTCTTCTGACTCCAGGATTATACCATGTGCTAGCAACTGTGACTCTTACCCTACATTTAGGAAGTCTGTACTTCAGCTCTAATAGAACAGCTTTCACATAGCTAGATCAGGACTTGTTCTGTCCAGTGGGTTATAAATCAATGCCTGAAATAAAGTATTTGGGTCACACCCCCCCCCCTATAAGCTCCCAGGTTTTGAGATATGTGTTGTCATGGTCTCCTGCCTTGAATCCATACCCTAGGACAGAAGTGTCGAGTTCTAGTGAGGAAATGGTTAAATAAAAATCCTTGTTGGTTACAGTCCTTCAGAGGGAAGGGGCATTCAGCTTCTGAAAGGGTCTGGTCTGAGGGTGGGGGGATTTCCTGTGTCCTGGAATATGGTGTAATCCATAACTGAAGCCCTGAGATCCACCAAGGGGAAGGCAGTAAAAGCACATCCCTTTCTGAACGGCTGCCTTTTGTAGGAGAGGTGTGGGGTCTAGTATAGCCTCTGGGCTGCACTAGACCCTCCTTATATCCAACAGTTTCTTACCAACAAGAGGGATTATTGTATTCTTTCATCCCTTGCTGGATCATAGTAAATCGTGAAAGCCATTCTTCATGATTCAGCTATCCATTCCAGAGTTTTGGCAGCGCTGAATAAAATTGTTACGCTGTCTGCCAAAACTCAGAAGGATGGGACCCAGCATTTCCATCCATCCTCAGCTAAAGGAGTCGTGATAGGGTGAGGTCTGAATTAGGAGCAGGATGTCCTTGGGGAACAATGAGAAGCGAATGAAAGAGAGGTTCCAGCCAAATGCAGAAACAAGTTGCAGCCGTTAAGACTTTATAAGCTGCAGGCCCAGCCTATTGAGTGCAGAAGGTGGTCTCCGGGTGCTTAATGTGACCACTCCCATTCTATAAAAGACAAAAGGTTTCTGCTTCCCAGATGTCCCCACCCTAGATTAATAATAGCCTTGCTGAAATGCCAAGAACAATGACCTTGTTATGTTTCTACAGTGCTAGAAACAATAGTAAATCAACTGAATCTGTTTATAAGAATAGTTGTGTTTCTCTTAATAGAGTGATCTGTATTCCAGCCTTATTAAGATGTTCTCTGGCATAACACTGCTGTATGCAGTCACTGCTTAACAGATGTGGTAGTTCTTGAAAAACATTGCATTAACATATGACAAAATGGAAGTATGTGTTTGTATACAAATGTGTCCGTAGCCTTGGCTGAAACAGAAGGCTATGTAGCTTCTTGAAGAGCCAGTCTGTAAGTTACAATCACCATGTGGGTGCTGCTCCACGGGTCAGCTGCAACTGGTAGACTTGATTAAGTTAGCACAGGAATCTCCCCCATCAAGTGGAGAGTTTCCATGCCACTCCCATTGTTAAATGCCCAGCAATGGCATTGAAGTCCCTCCCCTCTCCAAACCCTGCGTTCCTCAGCTCCACCCCCAAAATCTCCAGGTATTTCCCAACCCAGAGCTGGCAGCCCTACCTCTGTAATCAGGCACCAGGTCTACCTCCACTGAAAATAATGGTCCTTTAAAATTTAAAGCGGCTGGAGACTAACAGCTGATGTGTAGTTCTTCAGGACCGCCTCTCCTGGTACACCCCCGGATGACTTTACAATATGCTAATAATAATTTGTTAAACCTGGAGAAAGAAAGGCTCAGTGCTGTATGGGTAAGAGCCAGGGATTTTTCGGCCCTGGGTCTGCATGATGACATCAGGGCCCTGAAGGACCTGAAAGAGTTCCGCAGGGATTGTAAGACAGAGCTTTTCCACCAGGCCTACAAGTGAGGGCAGCCGCAGGTAGTTCATCAGTGCTGGCCTTCCTACTCCCTCCTTCTCCTCTGGTTTGTTCTGGGACACATAAGGGGTTGGCCTGCCTGCTTGGCTGCAATATCACCATCACAGCGATTGCCATCTATTTTAATGATTAAGAAAGGTAAAGGTCCCTGTGCAAGCATTCCTGACCCTTGGGGTGATGTCACATCCCAATGTTTACTAGGTAGACTTCGTTTACGGGGTGGTTTGCCAGTGCTTTCCCAAGTCATCATCCCTTTACCCCCAGCAAGCTGGGTACTCATTTTACCAACCTCGGAAGGATGGAAGGCTGAGTCAACCTTGAGCGGGCTACCTGAAACCGACTTCCCTCGGAATCGAACTCAGGTCATGAGCAGAGCTTGGAGTGCAGTACTGCAGCTTACCACTCTGTGCCTCAGGGCTCCTATTACCTTATTTTACCTTATTTTAATGATTTGGTAATCATTAATGATTAGGTAATAGTCTGAGAATTGATTTTAATAAGATGTTTGAATTGATATGTATATGTATATCTTTGATTTTAATGTTGTTCCCCGCCTTGAGCCTGGCTGTGGCTGGGGAGGGCGGGCTAGAAATATAAATAAATAAATAAATAGCCTCCAAGGCTAGGTCTACTACCCATAGGAAATAATAGACCCATTGGTTCTTGTAGGTTATCCTGGCTGTGTGCTATTCATTGTCCTGTAAGTATCAAGTTAATGTGCTAATGAGGGTGTGGTATGTTAATATGGAACCATTGTATCCTGAAGTGATCTGTTAATGTGTGAAATCCAAAGCTAATCTGCATGGCTATTGTGGACTGTAGTCTTTGTTAGTCTTTGATACTTTTTGCAGGACAATGATTCAGCTCAAACCCAACCCCTTTCTGACTATATATTACTCTTCCTACACACTTGACACTGAGAGACACTGTCCTTCAGTGTTACTCCTCTGAAGATGCCTGCCACAGCTGCTGGCGAAACGTCAGGAAAGAAAATACCAAGACCACGGTCACACAGCCCGGATAACCTACAAGAACCAATGAACTCTGTCCGTGAAAGCCTTCAACAATAGACCCATTATTTCTTATTGGTGGTAGAGCGGCCAGGCTTATCTATAAGAAACAATGGCTCCATCGTTTCTTATACATTGAGCCCATTCCTGAAGGGGGGGAAAGCTCCTTGGGAGCCAGCAGGACCCTGGACTGGCATAGGTGCCACCTTACCATGGAATAAGGTGGCACCTATGCTGGCGCAGGGGCAAACATGCCGGCATCTGGGAGCTGCCAGCCCCCACCGCTGGTGCAGCCACTCCGGAAGGGCTTTCCCCAAAGGGAAAGCCCACACTGGCTTGTGGGAGGGTGTTCCCAAAGCACTCCTGGGGGAGCAGCTACCATTAGGCATCTTCCTTACTCCTTTTGCCTTGGGAACACCCCCTTGCACTTCAGCATGGCTGCACCACATTTTTGGTGGTGCAGCCCCATTGTAGGCAATGGGGAATTCCCCCCCCCTTTTTAGTTTTTTTTTAAAAAAGGTTTAAACTTCTTTTTTTGCCTGCTTAGTGGCCAGCGAGTCTCAGAGGAGATGGCATGGCTGGGCCACTCTGGGGAAACCTGGTGTACTGGTGGGCAATTGCCTGCCAAAACCATCCCCCTGGCAACCCTAGTGTGTGTGCCGTCAAGTCACAACTGACTTATGGCAACCCCGTAGGGTTTTCAAGGCAAGAGACCTTCCGAGGTGGGCTGAGAGAGTTCTGTGAGAACTGTGACTGGCCCACAGTGACCCAGCAGGCTTCATGTGAAGCAGTGGGGAGTCGAATCCAGTTCTCCAGATTAGAGTCCGCTGCTCTTAACCACTACACCATGCTGGCTCTCTGCTAACTGGATAGGTAAGCTTAACCCTACACACCAGACTCCAAAGGATACTAAACCCCTCATAGCTCCCTTCTCCCCTCCCCCTACTGATGCTGCCATTAGGCACAGAGCAGTTCCCTGCCTCCATTGTTGGGCCCTCTGCAGCTTCCCCCCCCCCACATTGTCTCTGCCATCATCAGGCACAGCGCAACTCCCAGCCTGGGCTGGCAGGCCTACCATGGCTTCTTCACTCACAACATTGCTCCCACCAGGGAAATATTAAAACGTCTAATGCTTTATAAACATCTGTCCCAGACCCCATATACATTACCCATTGAAAATAATTGTCCCAAACTCCAAAACCGCGTGGATTTGAATCCCAAAATGGTAATGTCCTATCCGGAAATAAGCTATCATGGTAAAAATCCCACCCCCAAAAGCCCAGATCTGAAGTTTTTTCTTGATGCACACTCCCAATAGCCATAGTCTCTTCCTAAAGAATCCACTATGCAAGTCTGCTTTCCCACAAACATCAGACTCTGACTTTTGTCCTCCTGAGACAGGTTATTCCTACTTGAACACTCTGAAGATACAAACCTTATCTCCATTTGCTGGGGTAGCCTGCATAGACCCAAAGCAGGCTCTGAGACATGATCTCTCCAGTTTTTCTCTTTCCGAAGGTTCAGACCGTATTTGATCTGAGCTGACAGTGTTAACAGCTTCTTCTTTCTCACTCCACCTTTCTCGCTCAGCCATCCATGGGCCCTGACTGGTTGTTTGCTGCTCTACACACACACCGAAGAGGAATATCGGGAATTAGTGACTGACAGAAAGGGGAATGACCTTTGCCCATCTGTCACAGTCACCCACTACGTCAAACTGATTTTTGCCCAACAATCCTGAAAAATGGATTTAATTCTTTAGCCATACAATCAAGCATTCAGGATCCTAGCAAGTGTTTTATGCAGGTTTTAAACACAAATTCAAAATAGTGCTTGGAATTTTTTATCACCTTAGTGGTGCATGACCAGTATTTCCCCCCCATTGTGGATTAAAACGGTTCACACAACCAATTAATGAAAATGAATAAATAAAGGTATAAAGGAACCCTGACCAGTCATGGTTATATAATAATGGTGCCGGTAATACATCACTGATTAGTAGGGTTGCCAGGTCCTTCTTCAAAACTGGTGGGAGGTATTTTGGGTGGAGCCAAGGAAGGGCGGGGTATGGGGAGGGGAGGGATTTCAATGCCATACAGTCCAATTGCCTGTGGCCATTTTTCTCCAGGTGAACTGATCTCTGTCGGCTGGAGATCAGTTGTAATTGCAGGAGATCTCCAGCTAGTACCTAGAGGTTAGAAAGTCAGAAGAAAAAAAGTACCAAACAACGTAAATGCAAACTAAATTTAGTGCAGTGAACAAGTGCACAATAACAAACAACAGACACAACCAATGAAGAAGATAATACGTAGCTCTCAAGGAGTCATCAAGCAGTCTTCATAGAATAGTTCAGCAAGTCCCGAAGGCTTCAGTGAACAAAGTTCATGAGGAAAACGATGAAAATGAACGGATTGTGAAACGCAGTCCGGGTTAACTTTAACGTTTTCACCGCCGCGTCAGCGGCTTCATCAGCACACCGTTCTATCAACGGGAGACAGAGCTCCTACATAAATATAATAAATACTATAAATACTGTGGATACACTTATTTTAGCTGTTGTTAAAATATTTACTATTAATATAATTAATATAATAACCTGACATACCTTGAACCAAGATTTATAAACTCTCAACAATTCTAACAGTGCTGTAAAGCTGCTCCATTCAAGGTCAGATACTAAGGCTACAGGTGGTGTTGATTTATACAGAGCTGCATGATATAAACGTTCTTAAAGGGGACGAGTAATATTGTAAAAAAAACGCAATGATCATAAGAAACAAGGTAAGTCCATTTCATTATTGAGCCCATACGGAGAATATGATTTAAATAAATATATAAAACGCATTTCTTGCTGTAATAAAAATTTTTGTACATTGTCCAAGTCAAATGAGTTACCCTTATAAGTCCAAATTACAAAAAACCGAATGTCATTCTCGCTATGTTTATTGTTAATAAAGTGCATAATAGTACCTAGAGGTTGGCTACCCTACTGATTAGCAAACAAAACAAAAAAATAGGGTTGTAAAGTAGCAATATATAACTAAACCAGAACAACACCAGGCTAAAGAATCAAGAAATTTATCAATTTATATATATAACAACAGGTATAAATAACCTATATCTTACTATGAACTATAAATCACCTAGATATACAAGGACTCATTGTCCAAAGTTTTCTTTCCTTTTCCAGACACCTGCATCCCTACCTGCATTTACCTTCAATTCTATAACCTCACAGCAGTAGGGCTTACACTCATCCTAGATGCATTTATTTGTTTATTTAACTATTCATAATGGACTTTGCTCTCTAATAGGGACACAGAACAGCTTACAATATTCTCCCCTCCTCCATTTTAGCCTTACACCAACCCTGTGAGGTGGGGTTGCCTACCTCCATGTGGGGCCTGATCTCCTGCTATTACAATTGATCTCCAAATGACAGAGATCAGTTCTGCTGGAGAAAATGGCTGCTTTGGAGGTGGACTCTATGGGACCTACTGAGGTCCCTGTCCTCCCCCTAACCCCACCCTCCCCAGGCTCCACCCCCAAATCTCCAAGTGTTTCTCCACCCAGAGCTAGCAACCATGCTGTGAAGTCAGTCAGGGTGGAAGAGAGAGACTAGGTCAAGGTTACCCAGTGAGCTTCTGTGGCAGAGGATTTGAACTTAGGCCTCCCAGATCCTAGTCTGACACATTATGCAACACATCTAGATTTAATTATGTTCTATTCTATAAATTGCTTTAAATGATGCTGCTTGGCTAGAGTTTGAACAAATGCCAGCGGTACAGCATTGTCAAGGAGTCAATGTGCCACCTGGCTTAATAGCAAATCTTGTTGCCCATCTCACCGATAGAAGAATGTGGTTCAATTCTTTTGTTATATACTTTGCCATTTTTTAATGCTTTTTACAAAAGACAGTCTGTGCATAGCACCAAAAGGACCATTTCATATCAGCACCCCCGCTACTGCTTCCTCACTATTGATTTATTTAGACCGCGGTCCACACATCTAACCCCCTAGCAGAACCAAGCATGATATAGGCTTGGCAGACTGCACACTTCAGCCCCAAATCACAAGTATTCACAAGCTTTTGGTAGATTTCCAGTGGCATTTTCATCCTTTGTGCTTTTCTCGTGGCATCATTTTCAACTCATCTGTCACAGAAAGACTGTAAACTTTTTTGGGGGGCGGGGGGGAAGTTTGGGTTATTATAATATTTCTGCATTTATATTCCATCACATCAGTATTAAAGGCTTTTGGTTACAGTGCTTCTGGGGATAAAAAGCTAAAATGCCTTTGCTCACAGGTGCATTAAATCCTATTAAAGAATCTTCCTTATAGCACATACCTCATTACTGCATACAAAGGCTTGGATTATAAAAAAAAAATGAAGGTGAAGTGTACAAAGTGAGATTCGATATTACTCAGTGTGCATATGCCGAAGTCATTAGGTTTTACACGGCGCTCAGATGATAGTGGGTTTCACATTCCCATTGAGGCGCTTGCGGTAGTCAATGCTTCTGGGTCAAGGAGTCTGACATGGGGGCGATGCGTCTCAATACAGGGGATGAGAAAACTTCTTTAAGCGGCTTTGCCCACTGACAAGTGCACTTCCCTCCACAGCTTTATTATGCAATATAAGCATCAGGTCATAGAACAGTCCACAGTGTAGGAATCAAATAGAACGAAACTAAACTTAAAAAAAAAAAAGATTTAAGGCTAAATTAGGTGATTTAAACATTTTCCTTTAAGCTTATACAAAATCCCCTAGCTATAAAATCCTGCATAATGCTCTCCTGGATTTATATGTAGCTGGCATATAAATTTTAACTGCTTCCTAGCTGGAAGTTGCTTTCAAGGGGTGGGGGGAGCTACATTGGCAGCTCATGCAAACTGCTCAGGTGGCTGCTTTAGTTAATTAACCTTCAGCAGCCAAATAAAAGACGGGGGAAAGGCCCTTAATACGGGGCAAGTTCCAAGAAGGTGGCTTAAAGTTTGCCCATTATTTGGCATACGTAGAGCTGAATAAATTTGGTAGCATAAGGGCAAGCAGTTTTTTTAAAAAGCTAGAGAAAGAGAGAGGCAAACTGACTTGTAACTCACCCCAGATACTATGTTTTTGGTGTGTGTTTTTTAAAGCCAGATATTCTCATATCCTATCCATTATTCAAACAGCTTCTTCTGTTCCTGGGTGTCAGATGGGGAACTGATGAGTGTGTTCTGGTGAAGACAGTAAGCGGATGTTAACTTCCCACTGAGAGAATTTCTCCAGGTCGAATAGAAAACGTTCTACTAATCATCCACCCCATGAAAGAGCCAGCTGCGGCCCGTAGTAGGATTATCATTCTCATAGACCTCTTACCGAGCTTTTAGCTAAATGAAAAATCTGCCATAGCCTAGGGAAAAGGCATCGAGCAGATAAGAAAGAACAGTGTTTGCTAAGAAGCTGTGCGGGTGCAAATAGAACAGGTTTTTCTGTGATGTAAAAATCATAAGGAAACCATTAGGTTAAAAAAAAAGATCAATGTATTTACACGTTTCATTTGCAGCAGTTTTATGGGCTCATTAATTTAACATTTCTCTTCTACCTTCTTTCCTAAGGGTGTCTTGTGATTTGTTATTCCATCCTGTGCTTTTCTTTCTGTGGCAACACTTGGTTACATACTGTAAACTGCCATTTTGTGAAAATAATACAAAGTTTTTAACAAAATATAGGGAGGGCTTATTTCGGCACCCTTATCAGCGCCATCTATTGCCCTAAGATAACTGTGTTAAATTGATTTCAGAAGAATGCTCAGCCATCTCGAATAAAGAAAAGAACACAGTCAGGTGTATTTTAGCAATTTTCAATTTGAGTCACAGGGGGGCTGAATCAGGAAGCCAGGAGAAAACATTCATGTAGTCATTCATATAAAATTTTGAGACACGTTCCCCTACTAATTCCAACACTGAATATTTTAACGTTGTCATTTTCTACATGTCAGGACCATTGCAATATTTGAGCATCAGTCTAACCCATTTGTTTAAAACCACAATTCCAAATTGTAAAAAAAAAAAAAAAAGGTGTCTGCTTACTCTCCTGATTAAGCGAAGTACCTGGTTCTGTCACTTACCCGTTTCCTTCTGATTAATTGTTTTATAGGTTTAATTATGGTGATGATTTTAGATTAAAATTAATAGGTGGTGCCAGGAGATAAGTAGAGAGCAATTGCAAGAGGGCCAGAGCTGCTTTTAGCTTAATATTTTTTTTCGTGAAACTATTTAATACATGATTTTGGTGATACTCTTATTTCCTTAATAGTGCTAATCTAATTAGTGTAGTATACAAAAAACAGACAAAGGAGGTGTACAGTTATGATTTATGAAGAGGCGTGTTGACCTTTTCTGGCTTAAATACCTTTGCTGGTGTCACTGGGACAATCAAATTCTATTGAAATTGATGACAACTAGGGCTGGCATTTATATTTTCAATAAATAATGGAATAACCCAAACAATTTATCCAGGAATAATGTTGAAAGGAGACTGATAAATGCATTCAGTCTTTAAATCTTTAAAAAGTCACCCATTTTTGTGATTGTATTCTAGATTCCTTTATATTGTGTTAACTACATGGACATTATGCTACAACCTATGTCTTCATTTTTTAGAACATCATAAGAGGTCTTGGAGGACAATTTGGGACAGAAACATGGTTGGTAGAGAGAAGGTGAAATAGCTTTCATGAATGCACCAATTCCTTTCATCAGCAAAGGAACAGAAATGCTTACTCAAGAAACCATTTAATACATTTCTGTCCGAGTTACAGCCAGAAGCCAGGTAAACAGTGTGGGCTGGAGGTACTCTCTGTCACACTATCCTGCCAGGTGCAGGACAGGCAGATATGTGGATGTGCAGTTGTTCCGCTTTATTCCCCATCCTGTGGTGTTGCCTATATTGATGATGCCCCATAGTTAAGGTAGTCAGTCGTTGACTTCTGGAGTTATTTAGTAAATTCTTACATGAGTGCAGAAACCTGATTGCTAGACATTTCTAGTGGACCCTTGAAATGACAACCGTGTGCAATGAAATCATCAACAAAATGAATTGCCATAATTTGCAATTTAGAGTAAGATGGAAGGTACAAAATGATATGGATTCACCCAGAGAAATGTATGTTGAATAGTAGATTAATAGCGCATTCCTGATTTGCGCTGGCAGCCTGACCCAAAGGCCTTTGGAGGCCGGCAAAGGTCTCTGCTGGAGCAAGGGCCCACAGTGCCAGCGTCTGGGCGGCGCACGCTGGCGTTTGTGGCCCCAGCACTGGTGTGCAGGGCTGGACACCAGTCTCCGGCCACTGCCGTGGCAGCGCCAGGCCCGGACGCCAACGGAGCCTGCTGCCACCATCCGAACGCTGGCAAAGGCCGCAGCAGTGTCCCGAGAGGTGTTCCTGGGGCGTTACAGCACTGGCCAGGGAGCAGGGCTGCCAGTTGTTATGGCTTGGGAACGCCCCTTTTTTGGGGCCAAGATATGCCACCTTTTAGGTGGTATATCTCCCATGCAATCCTATGAGGGTTGTACGGATTTTGCCGGCCTCCCTAGGAGGCAGCGCCACTGCGTTGCCTCCTAAGCTCAGTGTAGGCATTCCAGTTAGGAATGCGCTGTAGGAGTTTATTGTTTAATTTAGTCAATGTACACTTGTGTGTATTGTGTGTAATGTGTACTGATTGTTATGTATTTTGTGTCTGATGTTTTTTGTGTTCTTTTGAGGGGAAAATAGCCACAGAACAATTAAGAAACACAGAACAATAAATTGAATTAAACATTTATTGGAATAAGATGGCCACAACTTATTTATTGGCAACGGCTGTGCTCCAACACCCACCATGAGGCTAGATCCGGAGCATTGGCCAACCCCAATGCGGCAAGATGCTTGAATCCTATTCCAGCGAGCCCGCTGAGAGTAGTGGGGATGGCAGTGCAGGGAATTGCCCTGGGCATGAGCCACTAGGTGTTCCCCTGCCACCTGGGAGGAGGCCCCCGACAGCCCCCAGCTGGGCATGTCTGTCCACCCAGCCTCTCCCAAAACCCCTTAATTGGATCCCTCATGGATATCTATTGCTCTGGAATATGAACATACACTTGACTACAGCATCTCTCCTATTGATTTCATCCATCCTGAAGCAATATAAAACATCTGTGTAGATAGAAACTATTTTGTGTAAAGATATGGTTTTAATGCCATTATACTTAAAAAGGTAAAGGTAGTCCCTGTGCAAGCACCGGGTAATTACTGATCCATGGGGTGACGTCACATCCTGACATTTATTAGGCAGACTTTGTTTTATGGGGTGGTTTGCCAGTGCCTTCCCCAGTCATCTTCCCTTTACCCCCAGCAAGCTGGGAACTCATTTTACCAACCTTGGAAGAATGGAAGGCTGAGTCAACCTTGAGCCGGCTACCTGAAACCAACTTCTATGGGGACGAACTCAGGTCATGAGCAGAGCTTTTGACTGCAGTACTGCAGCTTACCACTCTGTGCCAAGGGGCTCTGCCATTATACCTAGCATGCTTTGAATCAGAGGTTCCCAATCTGGGCTCAAAGGAGCACATGGTGCTCCACAAAGCATCTCCTAGTGCTCCATGAAGAGATTGGGAAGAAAAATACTACTGACATTCAGTTCAGTATATAGGTGCCAGGTGAAAATTAGTGCTCTATGATGAATTTCTCTCCTGAAAAGATCTTCATGAATCAAAAAGTTTTGGAACCTCTGCTTTAAATGAATAATACATGGTTTTATGTAGTTCTTCAAGATCCAGACCCCTGCTTTTTTTCTGGCTCTGTTAAGTATTGCTTCTGTGCCAGTGCCCACTTCTTTTTTTAACCCATGTTCGTTCTGCAATTCATATCTCATAGGACTTACCAGGCCATATATCTAAATTAAAATTCGTTATTAATCTAATTGATTGTTTGGTACTAAATGCATATGCAAGAGCTTTCCAAACCTCTTAGACCCCTGTGGTTCAATATCAATCTTAAAATATTAAAAGCGTCTTGTGGAAAATTAGAAAGCAGATGAGACACTTTGGCTTGGAGAGACTTGAGATCTCTTCCTATTTTAAAGTAGCATGGGCATGATTATTAGAAGCTGACATTCTGGAAATACCTCATTTTGCCCTAACATGCCACAGGAGGTTGATGTTTATAAACAACTATTGGATGGGGTGAGACTTAAGTAGTACCAGAGAGTAGTTTCTTCAAGAACACATGGCTGATATTATTAACAAGACTTAGCATAGAATATTTGTATCTTGGGTTGCCAACTTCCAGGTGGTGGCTGGAGATTACAACTGGTCTCCAGGTGACAGAGATCAGTTCACTTGAAGAAGGAAAAGAAGAGTTGGTTTTTATACCCTACTTTTCTGGGAGATCTTCAGGCCCACCCTAGCACGTTTTAAGCACTGAGAAGCCTAAATTGTATAGTGAAATAGAATAAAACAGAGACTAAATTATTGTCGAAGGCTTTCATGGTCAGAGTTCATCGGTTCTTGTAGGTTATCCGGGCTGTGTGACCGTGGTCTTGGTATTTTCTTTCCTGATGTTTCTCCAGCAGCTGTGGCAGACATCTTCAGAAGAGTAACACTGAAGGACAGTGTCACTGTCCTTCAGTGTTACTCCTCTGAAGATGCCTGCCACAGCTGCTGGCGAAACGTCAGGAAAGAAAATACCAAAACCACGGTCACACAGCCCGGATAGCCTACAAGAATCGAAGAGACTAAATTGGTTATTGCATAAACCTGCATAGGTGTCAAAACTCTAATGTTTTAATAGACTGAAGAGCAATGGCTGAACATAAAAAGAAACAAGTGACAACCACTATAGCATCAAGCTTGGTCAGATCCATGATTTGCAGAAGTTGGGAAATAACCTGGAGCTGGCAACCCTAACTACAAGACATAGCAAGCTGCTACTGGTCAGAGTAGACAATACTGTGCTAGATGGAACCCATGGTCTGACTCAGAATCAGACAGATTCCAATGTTCAGTGTTAAAAGTATAAAACAGAAGGAACGGATATCTAAAATGAAAGGAAACGCATCAATATTAATTTTAATTTATATCCTGCTTGTCGTCCAAGGAGTTTAGGATGGTATTCATAGGGTTATCTCCTTTGATACAATTTGAAGTAGGCTACTGTGAAAGAGAGTGATTGACTCAAAGGAACCTAATGAATAAAGATTTGAAACAAGGTCTCCTAGTCCCTAGACAATATTCTGTCTACTACCACACACTGCCATAACAGAATAGATTTGCATGCTGGACCAGCAAAAGTAAGTTACATACAAAAGCATCTCTATGTGTGTACATAGTGATCTGTGGATCAGGGCCTTTGTGTATTGACAAAACATAAAAATCAGCTTTACTAAAAGGGGTGAGTTTGCCAAATGTTCTTCCAAGGAGATCATGAAAGCTTATTCCTGGAACCAATTGTTTCAACAAATTGTTATCCCCTATATAAATAAGAATAAACAGACCAACATTAACATCCCATCCAGTATAACTTACTGAAAATAGTTTGTCAGAGTGCCAGCTAGCATTCAATGGTGGCAAAGAACCAAGACTGAGACACCCAACAACCAAGCTGTAGATGCTGTTAGCAGGCATTTTTCAGCTGATGAGTTAAAACAGCTAATTTGGTTCAAAAACAAGGAGCAACCAAATGGGTTCTGCAAAATCGTCACTCTTCCAAGAAATGTCTGGGATTGCATATTAGTCATTGAGAATATCATTTGGCAGTCATCGACTTCATTGCTGCCTTTAAGGAGGTTGACTGATAATAGAATAAAGACATGGATAATGATCTCTGGCTGTGCTTATAACTACTGGTCAGTTTGAAGTGGGCCAGCTTTTAATTATGTAATGGAAAAGACAATGGCTTGGTAATGCTTGTTTTCCAAATTTGCTCATTTCTTTTTCTAAACACAAGGATGTTTTTTTTTTTTTTTTGCATAGTTTACATTTTAAGTTTCTCAATAATCTTCATTCTTTCTTTCCTTTTAGTCTGATGCTGGGAAAGATATGGGTTACAAGCCAACAGAGGTAAGTGTTCTAATGCCTATTGATTTCAATTGGATTTTGGCCAATGGCTTAATTTACGGCTAAAAATCAATGCTATTTATTTGTAAGGGCCATTGCTTCTAGTTGATATGGCAATTGTAATTCATAAGGTGTAGCATTAACACAGTACCACTTGATACACTCCCATACCTATTACTAACATCTCTTTCAAAATAACACAGTACTTCCTATCGATAAAAGTTTGTATCGATGGGCATTCCGTTAACTGGTTCATTAGAAAGTACCAGCCTACTAACCCTTGGTAGACACCCTAGTGGCTGTTAAGCATCAAGGAGGACACCACCTGTGACATATCACTAGGGCATGGCTCACTTTTAGCCACTGAGAATGCAGGGCCAGGTGACAGGGGGAGCCCAAATTCATTGCCACTTCACTGACTTGCACCCTCATTGACCAAGTTCAAATCAAGTGCCTACGTTCCTGTTAGCACTACAGAGGCTCATTTTGCTCTTGCGAAGGAGAAGCAGTGGGTGGCATACCTGCTTGGGAAATCATCTCAAAATGGCTGCAGCCCTAGGCTTCAACTCTCTGGTGATGTTCCGAAGGATTGCTTCCTATCATGCACCCATTTATGGTGTGTGTTAAGTGCCGTCAAGTCGCTTCCGACTCATGGCGACCGTATGAATCAATGTCCTCCAAAATGTCAGTGGCCCCAGCGCTGGCGTGCAGGCCCGGACTCCAGTCCTTGGTCGCCACTGCTGCAGCGCTGGGCCCGGCCACTGCCACCGCCTCCCGCCAGCCTCCGGCCGCCAGCACAGGCCGTGGCGGCAAGCCGGGAGGCATTCTGGAGCCCTGGGAGGCATTCCCAGGGCATAACAGCACCGCCTGGGGCCTACATTAGTTGACCTCCCAAGCCGTTTCAGCTTGGGAACTCCCCTTTTTGTTTTTGTGAAGATACGCCAGCTTTTTGCTGGTCTATCTCCCATGCAATCCTATGAGGGTTGTAAGGGTTTTTGGCGCTGGGTAGAGGTTTTGGCAGTGCCAAAACCTCCTTAGGAGGCAACACCGCTGGGTTGCCTCCTAAGCCTGGTGCAAGCATTCCTTTCAGGAATGTGCTGTAAAAGGCCAACAAGATTTACAGGTTATACACTTTTGAGTCTAAGCTCCCTTAGTTAGATATGAGATGAAATGACGATCTCTGAGTCCTTCATCCCAGTCAGAAGGTGGGAGGGGTGTTTCAAAGAAGGAACTCAAGATGCAGTTTGTACTGGACGCACTATTTCTGCTCAGTATTATGATATAGGAAATTCTTGTCTCATTTATATTGGCTTCATACCAGTATAAGTGCAGGCTGTATCATCCTGAAGATGGTAGGAAGAAAGGAAGATGAAGAAAGACACTTTTTCTTGGCCTGCTGCACCTCTTGGGATCCCTTTCCAGAGGAATCTTTATCAGGAAAATAACCAGACCATAGCGTGCAGAAAAGGAAATGTGGTGTTCCAGCAAACACTGTGAATATAGAGTATGATTATTGCATTACTCGCAAATGAACACACAGTAACAAGGAAGAAATACAGTTCAAAAATTACGACTGGACATGACATTGACATTTAAATGTGATTCAAAGATAACAACGACTAAGGAATAATAGCAAAGAGGACAATGACTAAGGAATAACAAATGACAGGAATCCAGATGTTGTCCTGGTCTCTTTAACATCTGAAGTTATGGCAGTTCTGTGATGAGAAAAGCTATGCATGGTGAAATCCTCAGGTCATAAGGAGAGGGAATCTGCTGAGTTGATAGAATGGACTACGTAAAAGTGCAGATGAGGGGTTATATTTTTAAAATTCCCCCATGTTAATAATCCCCACAACCTTACTCCTTGTTCTTTTTCTTTTTTTATTTTATTTGCAGGGTGTTTTTACATGGGAAGCATTAAAACGTGTCCACCTTGACCACCACTTGCAATCCAAAAGGGTGAAGCTGACTCAGTCAACTCATTGTGCTTCATGTGGTCTCTTCTTTAAAGGCATAGAAAACCTTCCAGAAACTTAACTAGGCAACAGGATTTCCACAGGCCGGTTGGAACAAATGTTCTATTTCATTTTTTCTGTCTTTGAAGAAGTATTTTTTCGAATTCTGAAGAATCCTCTATATGGTCACATTACCCAAGAGTTCTAACTGGCCAGTCTATGCTCTGCATAACATAAAGCTTTTGGACTTCTCGTAAATGGATAATAACTATTACAATTGGTCAATATATGGGATGTGGTCCTCGTGTTTATGGAGTCTGTTCTGGTTGCCCAGTAAACAGGCCTCATTCATTAGTTTCTTCTCAGAGTTCTGTGACCAGTTAAAGTACCTGGTCTCATGCCATGCCCAGCTGGGTCTGGAAGGTGCCTCCTCCAATTCCCTTCCAAAGAGAGATCCAGAAGCTGCAAACATAGACACAAGCCTGTGAATGGTGACGTGAAGCCAGAGAAAGAGGGAAAGGGCTCCCACCCCCCCTGCAGCCATTTTGGCTTGCAAAAATGGCACAGGATGGAAGCATGATGCCCCTCCTTCCCCTTGCAGCACTTGGGGCTGTGTTGGGCAACAAAGATGTTTTTTAAAGGTTGGCTTGACTACAAGTTGGATCAGGCACCTATGTCGAGACATGTGTCAAATGTAACATTTATTTCAGCTCTTAGTTCCAGGCCTTGTTCTGGTGGTAGGGTAGCCAGGTCCCTCTTCTTCACCGGCAGGAGGTTTTTGGGGCGGAGCCTGAGGAGGGTGGGGTTTGGGGAGGGAAGGGACTTCAACACCATAGAGTCCAATAGCCAAAGCAGCCATTTTCTCCAGGTGAACTGATCTCCATCAGCTGGAGATCAGTTGTAGCAGCAGGAGATCTCCAGCTAGTACCTGGAGGTTGGCAACCCTACCTCCTTGCCTAACAGGTTGGCTGGCATAGCTGCGAGAGGCTGCTTCCATGTTTTAGTCTGATGAGAAGCATACCTGGAAAAAGTATTTCTCCCAGATTGGCTGTATTCCTGCACCCATCACCCTGAAAACCTCCACTACATGGATGTTGACAATGATAGCTAAGTGTTCTACAAAAAGTACTCTAAAGGGCAAGCAGTAGGGTTGCCAGGTCCATCTTCAAAACTGGTGGGAGGTTTTTGGGACGGAACCTGAGGAGGGCAGGGTTTGGGGAGGGGAGGGACATCAATGCCATAGAGTCCAAATGCCAAAGAGGCCATTTTTTCCAGGTGAACTGATCTCTATTGGCTGGAGATCAGTTGTAATAGCAGGAGATCTCCAGCTTGTACCTGGAGGTTGGCAACCCTACCTCCTTGCCTAACAGGTTGGCTGGCATAGCTGCGAGAGGCTGCTTCCATGTTTTAGTCTGATGAGAAGCATACCTGGAAAAAGTATTTCTCCCAGATTGGCTGTATTCCTGCACCCATCACCCTGAAAACCTCCACTACATGGATGTTGACAATGATAGCTAAGTGTTCTACAAAAAGTACTCTAAAGGGCAAGCAGTAGGGTTGCCAGGTCCATCTTCAAAACTGGTGGGAGGTTTTTGGGACGGAACCTGAGGAGGGCAGGGTTTGGGGAGGGGAGGGACATCAATGCCATAGAGTCCAAATGCCAAAGAGGCCATTTTTTCCAGGTGAACTGATCTCTATTGGCTGGAGATCAGTTGTAATAGCAGGAGATCTCCAGCTTGTACCTGGAGGTTGGCAACCCTAGCAAGCAGGGCTCCATGCTTACAATGTAATCATAAATAGCTCGCTAGAAAAGGGCTGCTAGACATGGGTGGGAACAGGAAAGAACTAAAGAAGAGAATGGTTCGGATGGGAAAGCCTTGGGTACATTTCTAAGCACTTTTAAACCACAGGAATCAAACCCATCAAAGAAAAGGGACTGGAAAGGACAGGTGGGCAATAGACGGAGAAACCTTAGGGACAACAGGTAGGGCAGAACTAGAGAGCCAGAATGGGGTGGTGGTAGTGGTTAGGATTTTGTGTTACTATCTGGAAGACCCAGTTTCAGATCCTTCTGCCACGGAAGCTTACTGGGTGTCCTTCGGCCAGTTACTCTCTTTCAGCCGAACTTACCTCACAAGGTTGTTGGTTGTGAGGGAAAAAAGGAGGAGAGAAAGATGTGAGCTGCTTTGAGTCAGTGCCCTTTTGTCCTGAAATGTTTACTCCATTTGCATTTTAAAATGAGATATAGTTGAAGCTTATATGCCTCTTTTGCACCTTTGGGGTTGGTATTCCTCAAAATAGGAAGCAGAGGCTGGCAGACATTTTTGGCACATGGGATTAATTACTTTCATTCCTTATTTGGTCTTTATGAAATTGTCCTGATTGCTGAAAATTGATTCGATCTTTCCATAAATGGGAATGTAATTTCATGCCCTCCTCTGCACATCTTAGCGGCTGCTAGTTTGGGTGAGGAAACACAAAAGGTATTGAACTCACAACATGTGTAGTTGTTCCTACAAGTCATGTGAAGAGGGGAGGAACTCAGCTAAATACTATGAAACAACTGAGCGCTGACAGCTCGCTTGACACAGTAGAAAAGTCAAGACAAAAATATTCCTCGTATGTGCTATGCACACTGCATGAATCCATGAATCCAACCTGATAATGAACTGTAGCATAGAGCTTGTAGTTTGATTATGCACCGGTGAATACTTGATTTGGTGTGCAATCAACACATTGCTTTGTATTAAAAGGCTTATTTTTTACTTCCTTTTTGAAAACTCCTGAGCCACGCGTATCTGAAAATGTGTGAAAATGTGATACCACAGTGGCAGTGGCTGTGTTAATATACTGAATGGGCAGATGATGCGTGAACCATACAAATGTTCTCCGAAGGTCTTCCCTTCATGTCATGGAAGTTATTCTTGCTATGTTGCATTTTTTACTGTCACAATGGATATGAGTGACAACCTTTACCAACATAGCAAAGAGCAGCTGAGAAATCCTAAACCACATGCTAACAGTTGATCCTTAACTCACATTTAGAAGAAGAAGAAGAAGAAGAAGAAGAAGAAGAAGAAGAAGAAGAAGAAGAAGAAGAAGAAGAAGAAGAAGAAGGAGGAGGAGGAGGAGGAGGAGAAGGAGAAGGAGAAGGAAAAGGAGGAGGAGGAGGGAAAGGAGGAGGAGGAGGAGGGTTGATTTTTATATGCCACTTAAGGCAGAATCAAACCAGCTTACAATCGCCTTCCCCTCCCCACAACAGACACCCGTGAGGTGGGTGGGGCGGAGAGAGTGTGACTAGCCCAAGCTCACCCAGCTGGCTTCATGTGTAGGAGTGGGGAAACAAATCCCGTTCACCAGATTAGCATCCGCCACTCATGTGGAGGAGTGGGGAATCAAACCTGGTTCTCCAGATCAGAGTCCACCACTGCAAACCACCACTCTTAACCACTACACCACGCTGGCTCTTAAGATGTAAGATGTAACATTAGGATAGTAAAATCAAGGTCCATGCACTGATATAGGACCCTTAAATTAAGCTATAAAGAAGTGTACAGCTAGGTATGTAAAGAGAACACCTTTGCAGTTGTGTTGAGAATCTCCAGTATTTATGCACCATCTAGGTCTTGGCAACTCAGCCTGAATTTCCTTACCCCAATTTATCCAGCATCCACAATGAAGACACTGATGGTAATAATGCAAAACACTGATGGTAATAATGCAAAACACTGGATCAACATTCAGTTGATCCAGATGCTTCATTAGCTTAATCAACAGTTCAATGTGCAAACAAGGCCAATGGTCACACTGTTGCTTTGAGCTGCTGAAGGGTCTTGCCAGTTCATTCATCTCTGTGTCTTGTGTTTTTGCCACAGCAGTCTTATATCTTCAAGGTGTTTGCATGGGCATTGTGCATTGTTGTAGGGTTTTTGTAATTATAGGCACGATTACATTAACAAAGACAGCAGAATGGGAATCAAGAGGGCGGGGACCCAGAGACTTCTACTGAATCCCAGTTGCAGATAACTATATGGTTATAAGCAGGAAAGCCTGCATATTTGGACACACCAATCAGTTGTTGCCGCAGTACATAAATATTCCTCTAATAGGTATGACAAAGCACCAGTATCAGACCAACATTTTTTTGTATTTCCACTTCAAACAGTAAATCCGACTGCATTTACCTAATACTTCAATAATCCAATTATAACACTTTACTAGCACAAATCATCAGCCTATAAGCCGCAGAGCCTTTTAAATTAGGACTGTGTCGCACTGCTCACCAAAGAGTCACTTCAGACTCTGGCAGCGGACATTCCCCAAAGTTCAGGAGGTTTCGGATTCACTGCCACGAGCCAGTCGGGTGAATGAGAATTAGCACACAGCTGCCGTTATCAAGGTGACATGCTAGACAAATCCACCCAGGGACCCACAGAACAGAACTCTCGGTTCGAGCAAAAGCACACAGGATGGGAATGTACAGCTTGAGGATTGGCTTCCGCAATTGCAAATGTATTGACACGAGCCCATTTGCGCTAAACACTGTGCAATCTAAAACACAAATAGCCAATGTGTTATTCAATACCGTATGATTTAGTGTGCATAAGCAGAGTTTCATTTATCTTTGCACAGTCATATGACTTCCCCTTAGTCCCTTAAACCATAAATCTACACTTGGTGGTGGCAGTTCTTGCATATCAATCTACCTCCATTTTTTTCTCTACATGTAGTATTTATTTAACGGATCAAGGGGACTATCCTTCAGACAAAATGGGATATTTTATTCACAATTAGGTCATTAATATGTCAGTAAACTTACTTTCCTTCAAGGAATGGGAAAATAAATCTTAAATGAGATTTACGTTTATACAGACCTGTTAATGAGGAACAGGTCTCTGCTTTTTTTTTAAATTACCTTGGTTACAGTCAAATCCACAGAAAAATGATTTTTTTTTTCACTGCAATGAATCTGTGGTGAAGGGAAGTTTGCATTCTAGAATACCATGGCAATTTCAGGAGGTAACACGGCGTAATGGCCCTGAATTTGAATGTGAAACTGGGAGACCCGAATTCAAATCACCATTCTGCTATGAAACTTGCCTCGAGACTCTGGATGAGTCATATGTTCTCAGCTCAACATACCTCACACCATTTTTGTGAGAATGAAATGGGGAAGGAACAACCATATGTGCCAACCTTAGAAGAAGGGATGGATAAAAATGCACTTGATGGATGATTGGATGGATGGAAGCAAGGAAGTAAGCTGCATGGACATTCACGGTATTTTTTCTGGTGGAGAAAGAAACACAGTCTTCCTGAAGAGGAGACTCAGGTGAGCAGAGGGGAAAAACAATCAAAAGTATAATGAATTCGAGCTTAGATGCTCAGCTATCATGAGTGTCACTGGTGACATACATGTTGACAAGAGGAATAATACTGTTTAATGAGTCCAAAGTACTGGTGGCATCTAGAGGCAAATAATTCTCGTATAAGGGAAATTCCATCATAGAACAAGAAGGGCACAATTGTGGTAGGTGGCCTATAACAGGAAATCAGAAGGGATGAGCTGATTTCCTGATTCTGTTCCTTTATTTTTCTGGTAGGCCTCTCTGCCTCTGTTCTATCCTTCCTTAATTCTAGTTCAACTAGAAGAATTTCTAAAATTTATGGAATTGGAGCATGCACAATTTGCAGATTTTACTTGGGCAGTTCTGAACTGGATGGCTCAAACTAGCCTGATCTTGTCACATCTTGGAAGCTGAAGCAGGGTCAGCTTAGATCAAATCAAGCCTGAACTCTCCCTATAAGCTAAAATGACTAAAATGAGGCTACTGTACTTTGGTCACATTATGAGAAGCAACTTGATAGCACTTAACACACACACAAACACAAAACAGGACTTGAAATGGTAGGTTAGATGCACAGGCTGTTTTCTCTGGGTTATATTTATTTATTTATTTATTTATTTATTTACTTACTTACTTACTTACTTACTTACTTACTTACTTACTTACTTAATATCCCGCCCCTCCCTGACCAAGGTTGGGCCTGGGACTGCTTACATCCAATATAAGCACAACTGTACACAATCATTTAAATAATCACAGCAATACATGTAAATTTCCATTAAAATCTCCAATAAAAACCCACAATTTATACATGATCAAGTCCAGAGATGACAATAGAATCAGATAAAAACTCTCAGTCAGGAAAAGCAAGGTGGGTGGGTGGGCAAGATAAACCAGGCTTCACTATACAGAAAGTAAGAATAGGGAGGCCAGTTTTAATGAAAACTGTTACTGTCCTCAACCATAGGCCTGGCGGAACAGCTCAGCCTTGCAGGCCCTGTGAAACTGAACTAAGTCCCACAGGGCTCTGGTCTCATTTGACAGAGAGTTCCACCAGGCCGGAACCAGAGCTGAAAAGGCTCTGGTCCTGGTAAGGGACAGCCAGACACTTCTTGGGCTGGGGACCACCATCAGGTTATTTGATGAGCGCAGCACTCTCTGAGGGGTGTAACTGAAGAGGCGGTCCCATGGGTACAATGGTCCCAGGCCATTTAGGGTCTTAAAGGTCAGTACCAGAAACTTAAACCTGAGCCAGTATTCAATCTGGAGCCAGTGCAGCTGGCAGAGCATCGGTTGGATATGGGTTCTCCAAGGGGTCCTTGCAAGGACTTTTGATGCTGCATTCTGGACCAGCTGAAGCTTCTGGAGCAGGCCTAAGGGTTGTGCTTCATAGAGCAAGTTACAGTAGTCTAGTCTGGAGGTGACCATTGCGTGGATCAGAGTGGCAGGGTCAGGTTGGGACAGATAGGGCATGAGCTGCTTAGCCTGGACAGCTCTTCCTCTTGACAATCCAGGCTCTGTTGGTGGGAGTTAAGGCTGTGCATAACGATAAGCCCAAATAAAAATAAACCCAAAAAAGGCCTTTTTGGCTTCTTTCAAGTTTAATTTTACGTGAATATTAAAACTGGGAATAAAGCTAAACCCAGATAGCTGATCGCCAAATCAACTGAATAGGTATTCAGTTTTTGACAGCTTTGGCTTTCCCCAGGCTTTTCCCTATGGGAATTTTTTATGAGCTCTGGGGGAGGCATTTTTGTGCAGGCCCATTGTAAGCATTCATGGGAAACTGAGTTTCCCCACAAGTCTTTGGTGAGGAAGCAGCCATTACAGACTATAAAAAGTAAGTACTTTAAAATTCTCCTGGGGGGGATTTTTTTGAAGTAGAGTCACTAAATTTTCAGCATAGCTTCAAGGGACTCTCCTTGCACGAACCCCAAAGTTTGGTAAAGTTTGGGTCAGAGGGTCTGATTTTATGGGGTCCCAAAAGGGTCGAACCCCTCCTCCATAGAAAAGCATTGTAAACTTTACCATGCTTTTCTATGAAGGAGGGGATGATCCCTTCAGGGGTTTATCCCTTGAAACTACCCAGAAAATTTGGGAACTCTACCTCCAAAAATGCCCCCTCAGGAGCTGTGAAAAAAAAATCCCTATAGACTAAAATGAGCCCAAACGTTTTTTTGTAAACCCAGAAATAAAGCTGAATACCTCTTTACCGGTATGGGTATTTGGCTTTTTCCAGGTTTACTGAAAAAAATCAGGCCCAATTAACCTGAACCTGAAATTTACTGAATTTTTTTTAATTTATTTTTTGCACAACCCTACTGGGAGTCTCTTGCCCATGTGGATGGATTTATGATACGGATGGAAGTACTGTAGATTAGCTGAGCATACTCTTGTTCTATTTGTTGAGGAATCGATGTATCAATTTGGTTAGGGCTGATGGGGAAAAATTCGGTATAATTCGGATTCGGGTTTAAATGGCCTCCACCCCCCGGGAAATCCTGAATCCCGAATTCCCCTATACCGGTATAGGTAGGAATTCAGTTTTAAATTCGGGATACCCGAAAAATTTGGCCATTTAAAGCCATTAAACCAATTTTGTGGATTTACGTGGCTCCTGGGAGGGATTTTTGCAGGTAGAGGTCCCAGATTTTCAGGGTAGCTTGAAGGGACTCTCCTTGCAAGAACCCCCACGTTTGGTGAAGATTGGGCAAGGGGGTCCGATGTTATGGGGTCTGGAAGGGGTCGCCCCCATTCCCCCATTGGAATGAATTGGAGCCGGGCTGCAGGAGCAGGTCTGAGGTGGCTGGCAGGTGCACGGCGTTACAGGCTGCCCGAGTGGCATCTTGCTTATAAGCAGCTAAAAAGGGCATAGCTGTGTGGAAGCAACATGTCTGTCTACTCCTGACTTGGCTGTGCCTGCAGAGAACTGGCTGCCCTGTCTGGTCCTTGGCTTGAACCCTTGGCCTTGGTTTCTGGAGTACCTTTGGACCCTGTGAAGTTTGAAACTGTGCAGTGTGGGTGTGCTGGGGGACCACGGCATTTGAACATTTTAAACTGTTTGCTTTTCCTTGCCACAGCCAGGAATCCTCTGGGGAGATGGTGTGGCTGTGCCACTCCCAGCTGCCCCGGATCAACCCCCCCTTCAGGAATGGGCTGCAAGTATCCTTTTACCTCTACCGTCAAAAATCTCCATGGGTATATTCTGGCTTCCCATAGTAATTGTGGCATGTCACAAACTAAGGTCCATTTGTTTTCTGGTAATAGGTACATGACAAGTTCCCCCACTTGAATCTGCAGCTCCTCATTTTACAGATTTATGGAAAGATCTGATATGATTGTTAAGTGACTGTTTTCTCCTTCAGAATTAAATTGATATGTTGTGTTACCCTGTTTCAGCAGAACAGAATTACGTTGGGTCCTATCTTATTCTCTGCTTACCCAGAACAACATATCACTGTGTATTCTATATGACAGAATGACAATGAAATTTTTAGAAACCCCTTCCACAAGAGCATTTGTGGAAAGAATATTCACTTTGATATGTTAAGAATAATATTTGAGTTAAAGACTGAGTGATCTTGGTGCTGTTTTGTTTTCTCTAACACGGTTTTGTTTCCCATCCTGTACTTACCCCCTAACCCTCTCCAGTTTACCAATTTATCATAAAACACAAATCTATACTCACTTTTCTCTCCACCCCAAATAGAAACCCCCCAAATTCTAACCAGTCAACCTTAAGACTACCCACACATTCATGTACATCCCTTGAATCAATTAATGATCTGCGAGTGAATATGAATTGTGTGTGTAAGTGCCATCAAGTCACCTCCGACTCATGGTGGCCCTATGAATTAATAACCTCCAAAACATTCTGTCATTAACAGCCTTGCTCAGGTCTTGCAAACTGGTGGTTTCCTGTATAGAGTCAATCCATCTCATTTTGGGTCTTCCTCTTTTCCTGCTGCCATCAACTTTTCCTACCATTGTCTTTTATAGTGAGTCTTGTCTTCTTTTAATGTGACCAAAGTATGATACCCTCAGTTTGGACAATTTAGCTTCTAGGGAGAGTTCAGACTTAATTTGAATGAGAACCTATTTATTTGTCTTTTGGGCAGTCGACAGTATCCACAAAACAGTCCTCCAGCACCACATTTTAAAGGAGTCAACTTTCTTCCTGTCAGCTTTCTTCATTGTCCAGCTTTCAAGCCTGTACATAGTAATGAGGAATACTACGGCATGAATTATCTTGATCTTGGTCACCAGTGACACATCCTTGCCCTTCCCAGTATCAATCTGCTTCTGATTTCTTGGTTGCAATCTCCCTTTTGGTTGATGATGGAGCCTCCAACACCACATTTCAAATGTTTTACATGACCTTTTAGTCATGATCAAGAAATGAAGCATATCGAAGATGTGCAGTGTAATCCTAAACAAAGTTACACTCTTCTAAATCCAATAAAGTCAATGAAGTCTTTGCTTAGTATTTCACCATTAGTGGTTAGACTGTCAGAGTAGGATATGGAAGACCCAGGTTCAAATTCCCATTCTGACATGAAATTTGCTGGGTAACCATACGCAAGTCATTCTCTCCCAGACGAATCAAGCTCAGAGATATTGTAAAGATAATGTGGAAATGGAATAACAATGTTACTTGAAGGAAGGGTGGGATAAAAATATATTAAATAAATACTTTTCTATAAAATTTGTATTTGTTTTATAGATACTAAAACTCACTAAAAACTGAGAGAGGACAGCACACTGCCTTTCTCTCATGCACACCAACAAGGGTCATAAAATAACAGCTTAGTAACTCTCATCCACACACTTTCAGTTAATTTACTCTTCAAAACGATCTTCAATTAACTTAGCTGATATTTATTTTCCTTCTAGGTTCCATAAACTTAATTCACCTTCAGTTTATTCCCCACCCCCAATTCATTTTTCACCCAGATCTTTCCCATTATTTTTTCTCTCTGCTTTATCTATAAAACCAAAAAAAAAAGGGTGGGGAAGGAAAATCAATAGCCTGTACATGTGCCTTCTCCATTGTGGCCTCCACCTTATGGAAGAGCCTACCTGAGGAGGTCGGAAAGGATCCCACTCTTCTGGCTTTTCACAAACTATGCAAACCTGAATTAATCGAGAGGGCTTTTCTACACAAGGAACAGAGTTACACTACACTAAATTACTCACAATATTACTTGGATAAATTATTAGGGACTGTGGTCTATACTACTGCTTGCTGAACCTAGAATACTACTATGTAATTTTGCATCATTTCATGTATCATTTTAATATTTATGCTTTGCTTCAGTTCAGTTTTTAGACTTCTGGTTGGTTGTACAACCCTAGTGGAGTGGAGTGGTTAAGAGCGGTGGAGTAGTGATTAAGAGAGGCTGGTGTAGTGGTTAAGAGCGGTGGTTTGGAGTGGTGGACTCTGATCTGGAGAACCGGGGTTGATTCCCCACTCCTCCACATGAGCGGTGGAGGCTAATCTGGTGAACTGGATTTGTTTCCCCACTCCTCCACATGAAGCCAGCTGCGTGACCTTGGGCTAGTCACACACTCTCTCAGCCCCACATACCTCACAGGGTGTCTGTTGTGGGGAGGGGGAGGGAAGGCGATTGTAAGCCGGTTTGAGTCTCCCTTAAGTGGTAGAGAAAGTCGGCATATAAAAACCAACTTGTTCTTCTTCTAATCCTATTGCATTGTTTATTGAATATCCCATAATGTCTATTGTATTGGCACAAGTGAAAAAAGAGGACTATAAATAATGTAAATAACTAACTAAATAAATGTATTTATTAGTACATAGTTGTACTAATAGTAGATGTATATATGTTAAGTGCCGTCAAATGGCTTCCAATTTATGGCAATTCTATAAATTAATGTCCTCTAGATAGGAGGATACAATCCTCCAAATTAATTACGCAAGAAGATCTTGGGGTGATTAGAGAGGATAACACAAATCATACTGTCTTTATGACTGTACATTTATTTCCAGAAGAACAATATCATTGGATGTTCCCATAATATTACTTGCTTATAGCTGAAGTAAGGGGTACTTGCTTATGTGCTTTGCAGCGTACAGATTCACACATTTAAACCTGCCTCCATGCAATGAGTGCAATAGTGTTCACAATGGAATGTGTGAATCACAAACACAGCAAACTAGCAGTAAGTTCAACGGTCACAGCAATGTCTTTGGTGGCTTCCATGATCCTAGAAATGGCTGCTGGTTTGCATCCATGAGACAGCTCGATTGCACATTACATTTTCAATGATTTCTCATTAAATATGTAAAACTGGACCTGGAGTATGTGACTCAGGGCTCCAGCAGACAGGGCAAAGATGTTGTTCCATCTCAAAAAGGAAGATTGTAAGCTGGTTGCCACTGCAAGGGAGAAATGAAAACCCATATGCTCACGAGGCATTGCTGGTCTGGGCTAGGACTATTCTGTTCTTTCATCAACCGGCTACCAACTCTGAACTTGCAGCCCTCAACCACATTTCTACTGTATAGCCATCTGTTTAAGATTTAAATACTTGACAGCTAACTATGCAAAACAAACAAACAAGCAAAACCCCCACAACCTTTTCAATTGCATACGTTTCCGAATGACAAAAGCCAAAGCAATGGGGGAAAGTGGGCCATTTTAAAATATCTGTCACCGTGAACAATCCAGGACAGGTGTCAGCATACCTTGATTGGAGGCAGCTGCCAGGGTCCAGGGCTTTTTGCAGGTCCTACTGCTGTCGACCCCCCCACCAATCAATCGATGGGAGTTTTTAGGGCACAGGGCTAGGGTGGCTGTGTGTGTGCACAGCTGGGCACACATCAGGGCATCACTTTTGGGTTTACTTCCGAAAGTGCGGCTCCGCCATGGCCACTTTAGCACTCAAATCCCAAATTTTGGGGGTTTGAGTAGCAGCCACGGCAATGTGGCACTTCCGGGGGTATACCCGGAAGTGACACCATTGCATGCGCACGGCCGCCCGCGCACACAGCTCCAGAGCAGCTGGGTGGATTGGCGGGCAATTGTCCGCCAAAACCATTCACCTGGCAACCCTAGTTACTAGCACGCTCCCAGCTACATGCAATGCCCAGTAAAATTGGAGAAAGGGCTTCAGGCCTGGGCAGTGAGGAGCTCATATGTGGGCAGGAAAAGGACACGCAGGCAGGTATGAGTTATGCACATGGTTGGAAGGGAAGGAGGGCATGTTTGCATGCCTGGTGGTGGGTAGAAGAAGGGGGGCCTAGGAACCCTTTGCCTGGGGCCCCTGAGAACCTGGAACTGGCCCTAACCACACCACAGTCTTCAATATCTTTTGGAAAGGGAGACCCATGAAGATTCTGCTTAAGATGTATTGTTTCCCTCTGAAAACTGGTGAGCTACAGCTTTCCCTTAACCACCTCCTTAGATTTATTAATGGAATTTATAGCACACAATGTCCTCTTATAGATTAAATTAATGTTATTGTAAAGAGGTTTAATACTCAAGGATATTTATGAGTCATGTTGAGAAAGAAGCTGTACTCAGTTATGATGATTAATATAATTTCCCCAAGTTCTCACGGATGAAATTGCCACCATGTGCATATTTTCAGAGCAAAACAGATAACCATAATTCTAAAAAAAGGCAGCCATGATTGTGTTACTGATGCACCATTTGGAATTAGCAAATTACCTCTGGAATGGATAAAATATTTTGCTAGATATCATTTTCTGCTCTCTGTGCAGTCACAATGTTCCCATACAGGCAATTTATAGTTCTCCATCTCCTTCTTCTTCTTTTTTCCCAGGGAACGAATGTTTATTTCTTTTAGTTGTTACAATCAAGCATCTGTAAAATAGCCCCCTTTATCCAGACTTAATAAAAGCTGAGATTTATATCTGAAAATGGATGATCAAAAACAAAATATCTGACTATGGCAAAAGTTCCATAGTTTTTGAAGGTCAGAGAAGGGTAGATTAAATCTCTGCTTTTTTACTTACTGAAGTTCAGCCATCACTTAGAATAATACATGCAAACATACAGTCAGTACCCAACCTATTTGAGGCATCATCATTTATTTAATTAGACTCAAACGATGTGACAATTAGTTTAACAAATACAGCTCAAAGCTGTAATTTGTCTTTTCAAATTTCAGCTAACTCACTTGTATTGTCAAAAACAGGCATCTGAGGGCTACGTAAAAGATGGAGTAAAATAATGCTGAATCTGAGACTGAACTCAAGTGAATCAATTGAGAGAGCAGGACTTTCGGAGGATATATTTGATTAGCTACTGTGCTCCTCATATTTCTTTAAATCCATCATTTTTAGAGACAATGTAACTTTGAAGATTTCCACAAAAATCCATGCTATTTTTGACCTGTAGTTTGGGTAGATTAACTTGTTCTGGAATATTCAGCTTTCCCCTATGTCTGCAATATGAACAGGGGTGCTACTGATGGAGGACAGGTTGGCAGTCAGTTGCTGTCCCCAAAATGCATTTCACAACACATGTGAACATTCCTCAGGTATACCTATCTCTCTGATTATTCTGATATAACCCCCCCAACTAACATTGCTATCTTAAATCCATTGAAGCACTGTAATCCTAGTCAAAGTCATCGTCCATTAAAGTGCTGTAACCCATCTAAGACTCATTACTATTTTGTTATTAATCCAACAGATGACTTCATGATCCTATAAATTTAGCTGAAGATGCTTACAGGTTTGGATCTATCCTGCCTCTCTCTTCTTCCAGCAGCTTTCCCAGGGTCATGGGAATCTTCCAGATAAAATCCAATTGGATGGGGTCAGGTGGGAAGGCCAAAGTCACCCAGCTGGCTTCATGTATAGGAGTGTGGAAACAAATCTAGTTCGCCAGATTAGCCTCCACCGCTCATGTGGAGGAGTGGGGAATCAAACCCAGTTCTCCAGATCAGAGTCCAACACTCAAAACCACCACTCTTAACCACTGCACCATGCTGGTTCAAAGCCCAGGTGGGGCTGTGGCTCAGAGGCAGAGCATTTTCTCAGCAAGCAGGTCCCGGAGGTTCAGTCTCCAGCACCTTCCGTTAGAAGAATCAGATAGTATGCAATATGAAAGATCTCTGCTTGAAACCCTGGAAAGCCACTGCTGGTCAGAGTAGACTATACTGACCTAGATAGACTCATGGCCTGACTCTGTATGAGGCAGGGTCATGTGACGATGTATGCTGCCTTTCAAGGAATATGGCTTGCAACCAGAAGCAGCAGTAAGAAGACAAAGGAAAGACATAAGATCAATGTTGACAGCCACAGATAGGCAATAATGGTGAAAATGAGGCATCCCAAACTACAATATGTGCTCATTTACTTGAGAAGCACTTCCAGTTTTATAACCAGAACCTTGTATTGCTTTGGGAATAAAAGGGAGGCAAGATCAATTCCCAGATGTGCTAAAGACCCAAGTCATGAATTTGACAGGAAAAGGTAGGGAAAGGACTTTTCTTGTCAACCCAGACTCCATTAATGAAGTCACTGACTTTTGTAATTGTAGCAATCATCGTACAATGTGATTGCAGCAATGCCAACGACATGCATTTTCTGAAATATCTGGCCACCAATGGAATATAAGACACAACATTTTCAGTCGTAATCGTCATGCACCATTGATATGAATTAACCCAATAACTAACAAAAATTTAAAAGTGGTGAAAACACTGCATGCAACATTTTCTCTGCTACCACGGACTCCTTTTATTCCAGGTTTTCCCATCCTCTTTCTTCCTAATTGTAACACATGTCAACTATCATCATATGTGAGCAACATAAAGACTGAAAGACATACCCTCTGGTGAAAACAGCAAGCCCAAAGAAGAAGAAGATGTTCACAGTTTTCCAGTGTGGACAGAATTAATCACACTTAATAATTATGCAAAGTGATAACACTTATTATAAGATCATATAAACACGGTTAAATGAACAGTGGCAGTAACCTTTAGGAAGAAAAACAAATTTACCCACCCCAAATAATGTACATCTCAGCCATTTACTGATAACGCATTCTGGGTATGACAGCTTTCAAACCCTTTACTCAAAGTAATATTTTACTGCTGATTTCAACATGTTTATTATCTCCATGGCTCCTACCTAAGAATGCACCAACCCTTCTATTTCTGCCTCACATTCCCCCCCCCCTCAATAAAAATCCAATCTAAAGATTCTGCAAAAACTGGACAAAGATGCCAGATCTTCTTTTGGTGAGACTCCTGTTAAACACCTTTCACTTCTTTAAGGGGCTTTTAAAATTATTTCTACCTGTTTGGATATTGTAAAAAAATAATAATAATTGTATATAGTTTGCTTTTATATATACATTTATTCCTTTCCTTCTTTGCTCCTATGACCCATAGGTCCTGAGCAGTTATGTCTTAGAGGAAAATATGATGGAGAGACATTTGGCCAAATCCAGTGTTATATTTGGATCTCTATCCATCAGCAAAAAGGGGACTATTTTGTCTTGTTATAGGGTCAAGAATTCTCGCCAATATGATGCAGAGTGGGAAGCTGCAGTACTGCAGTCCAAGTTCTGCTCACGACCTGAGTATCCATTTATTTATAATTTGTTTTGTATCCCATGTTATAATTCCAATCATATACGCAAGCGACGTTAAGTATTAAAAAAATAACAACCATACTTTAAAAAGCAGTGCTGTATACATCCTAAGTAAGTTTTTTTTTTTGAGGGCATGACATGGATTGAGAGCAGGACAAGCCCTTTCATTTTAGGAAAAGATAGCCATTATACAGAGGTGGAACGATGTTTGTCGTGACAGGGAAGCTGGGAAACCCTCATTTCTCCCAGATCTGGATGTTTTCACATCCTGAAGTGAAGATACAAAAATCTAATGTCCAAGCACCTCTCTGTTGGCTGGTGGGTTCTGGTGTGCCCATGCAATCATAATAAGACCTGGAACCTAGATTCTTTATTAGTCTCAGCAACGTAGTTCCTGTAGTCTGTGTACTCTCTAGAGGCGTGCTAGTAGGATAACAGCCCATTCCTGAGACTTTGGCGGCTGGGGACGGTGTGGCCAAGGTGCTGAGGTAGTGCCTCCAAAGCCGTTCCCCAGCAACTGAAAGACTTTAAAAAGCCTTTTGAAGGCTTTTTATTTTTTTAGTGGGACATTTTGCCCCATTGAGAACAGCGAGGCTGCGCCAGAAAGAAGCTGGTGCAAGAATGCTGTTCTCCCTGTCGGCATACCCGGGGCGAAAGGGGACAGGAAGCTGCCTACTGGCAGCTCCACCCCCTCCACCCCCAGCACACCTCGGGAATGCTCCGGGATGCCAGCACAAGGCTTTGCACCAGTGGGACACCAGTGGAAGGCCCAGCTGGAGTTCCTGGGCGGTGCTGAGTCTGGGTCCCCCACTGGCGTCCATGCCAACCTGGACGGCATAAGTGACATGGCTGCTGCCGGCCAAGCCACTTACACCAGTGCAGCCCTTTCCTGGCCTCCAAAGGACTTGTGCCCTTTCAGGTCAGGAATGGGCTGGAAAACTTGCATTTGTTTAGGATACAAAAAGACTAACTGGGTTCCTACCTATGCGCCTTGCCTGGGTCCATGTTATCAAATAGCCCTGTTTGACAGCCCTCCTGTCATCAAGCTGAAGGCATAACTACATGTAATGTCATCCACCTCTTGTTTCCTACCTCCTATGCATTTTCTAATGCCAAATCTCGGGGGGGGGGGCTGTTTCAAGACCTGAAAAAGCACAGGGAGGGGGAAAAGGAGTACCTGGTCCCTCTGTCTTACTGGCCCGATCACGTCCCTGGCATGACCCTAATGGAATTTCAGCTGGAAAATTGCAGTGGTGGATGTGGTAACATTTTGTTTTGCTCTGAGAAGGAGGGGGGGGGGATAAAACCAGGAAGTTGTGGCAGCAGGAGAGGGAAGTGTCTCCCAAATCTCTCAAGAGTGGGTGGTCAGCAGTGAGGGATGTTTACAGGGAAGATCAGATTTCTTCCAACCAAAATGACTAACCCCCTGTCTTCTGAGCAGGCCTGGATCTTGCTTGCTTGCTTGCTTGCGGGTTGGTTGCCTAAGCCACGAGAGAGAGTAGCCTGTCAGATACTGGCGAGGAAATGTTACAGAGAAGAGGTAAAGTTAATTTGTTTCAAAGTCCTTTACAGTTCTCCTAAAGCAAGAGAATCACATAGAAATCTCTTGGGAAATAATGTCACAAGAAGGGGGCTGCAACAAAGAAGTCTCGGTTTCATACAGTAATCAGAAGGTGGCAAACAGTGGAGAAGACCCTGCCCTAAATACCTGAGCACACTTGCACATTTGCTGGTCAAAATGGCAGAAGGAGATCATTACCTACAAAATGGCAGTCATTAATTTTGTTCTGTCTTGGTTTTTCTTCCTCATCATCACTTGTAAACTTAATGCCTCCCAGAGAACATATTTTCTGCATTGTTCTGTCTAAAGGTATTAATGTAGGGTGTCCAACAGGCTGGAAGAAAATGCCCTATCTCTTTCAAAGAGGCTTGATGTGTGAAAATGGGCATCACCTGGTAAAAAACATCCCATCTAGGTTTCCAGTCCATTTCCATAGTAAACCAAAGGGAAGAAAAAGACAAGGCTGCAATCCAGTGATAGATACTTTCATTTATTTTCCTAATCTTTAAGACAGATATTAGAAATAAACATCAACTTTCATCCTAAATCAAATCCTGCAATACAGTAGAAATCACATTTAAATATGAAATTCATTGCTTTAAAATATTATTTGTAGTCATGCATGGTAAGAGACTGTAGTAAAGGAGAAAGCCAATGTGTTATAAAGGTGTTATAAAGGTGGAAGTGTAGAACTTGGACCTGGTGGGTGGAGAATAAACCTCCTTGGTTGCCCTGTAGAGTTCTCACGAAGAAGAAATGGAGCCAATCCAAGTGTACTGTTCTACTCCTTTTGAAAAGGATAAAATGAAAATCTAACACAATTCATCAATGTGTATTAAAAAAATTGAACCACACCAGAGAGCCACAAGCAATGTCAAGTTGTCTGCCATTTTGTCTGCTCTGAGAGTCTAGAATCTTCTTTCTCTTGTGAGATATTTATGGTGTTTTCCCCCTCTTGTCTAGCTTCATTGTTTGGGATCATTAAATGTATGAAGGGGTCAGATATCTATATTTTATCTTTCTGTCAAATATTTATATGTCATACTGAAGACCCTCACCAAGGAGTTGTTGTGATTGCTTGCCAAGAAGTATCAAGACTCAACATAATTGTTAGTGTTTAAAGGTTTTCCTGTTTATTTCTGCAAATACACGGCATAAACACTGTCAGGTCTATGTAAACTCTGCAGTGTGTATTATTTTCAAAGATGATAGTCCAGTAAAGCCCAAGCATTGTTGAAAACGGTGTTTTCAGTCAAGCCTTTGTGGTTAGTAATACCATGTGTGAAAAATCAAGCAACTGCCGGACCATGCAGTGACTTTGCTAACTAATTAGGAACTCAGCTTAGATAGCTCAGTCTAGTTAAGACCTAGGATAAGAACACATTAAACAAGCCAAATGCAAACCAGGGCAACTTTGAACTGACTAAATTAAGCAATGCAAAAATAGAATGTGTGTGTGTGTGTGTGTGTATACACACTCGCACATCATGTAGCAAAAATTCCAAACATGTACTGTATCATAAAATGTAAGCCACCATTCTGGGGACAGGCTTTTGAGTGATGTTCAAAAAAATTTTCATTAAAGCTTCCATTTGTTTTGTCATTTGAGAACTATTTAGTCACATTACTTTCCCCGAGGAATTTTTTTTCCAGATGCCAATTGACACAGTCAGAAAATTCATTCCAACTCAAGATAAATCCTTAATTCCTTTGCCAGGAGTTTCTCTTGCTAAAGACAATTATTGGTCTAGAGGGGGCTCTTCCTTCCTTCTAGAAACATAGTTCCTTCTAAGAATCCCATGTAAAATTAAACACTTCATTAAACTGACAATCTGGTGAGCCCTACTCTTGTGCCTTTGTGGCTGCTAAAGCTAACTGAACGGGCACTGTAAACTTTTAGGATGCAAAGGTGGGTGAATCATTCCAATGAATAATTTGGAGATGGAGCAATGATTGGACTGTTAAAATCAAGGAGCATTTTGCTATTGACTTCAGTGGGAGCTGAACTGCATGCTGTTTGAAGCAGTGTATGTTCTGCTTCACTACCCGCTGCATCCCTGATTAGTGAGAGTCACATAACAATCCTGTTTATTTATTTGCTTGTTTGTTTAGACTTGTGTCCTACCCTCAGTCCCCAGCCTAGGCTGGGCTCAGGGCAGGTAACAACAAATCAACAAACAGCAAATACAATAAAAGCATAAAACATCCATTAAAAGTATGAAAACCGCATAATAATATTAATAAATATACCATCCAAAGAACAATAAATAGAACAAGGTGGTGCATCTGAATATAAATGCCCCTGAGGGCCTGGTAGAGCAGTCAGTGCCCCCACAATTTAATAAAACTAAGAGTGGGGGGCAGGGAGTCTAGCACAGATGACAACCTGCAGCTGCCCTCAATTATAGGCCTGGTGGAATAACTTTGTCTTGCAGGCCCCACTGAACTCTTTCAAGTTCCGCAGGGCCCTAAAGAGAGCCAGCGTGGTGCAGTGGTTAAGAGCAGTGGTTTGGAGCGGTGGACTCTGATCTGGAGAACTGGATTTGATTCCCCACTCCTCCACATGAGCGGCAGAGGCTAATCTGGTGAACCGGGTTGGTTTCCCCACTCCTCCATACGAAGCCAGCTGGGTGACCTTGAGCAAGTTACAGCTCTGTTAGAGCTCTCTCAGCCTCACCTACCTCACAGGGTGTCTGTTGTGGGGATGGGAAGGGAAGGTGATTGTAAGCCAGTTTGAGTCTCTCTTAAGTGGTAGAAAAAGTTGGCATATAAAAACCAACTCCTCCTCCTCCTCCTCCTCCTCCTCCTCCTCCTCCTCTTCTTCTTCTTCTTCTTCTTCTTCTTCTTCTTCTTCTTCTTCTTCTTCTTCTTCTTCTAACATCACTAGGGAGGAAGCTCCACCATAGGGTTGTGAATATCGATACACCCAAACAGAAAATAAACCTGAAATTAGCAGCTTCTGCAATATTTGGGTTTTGGGTCACCCGAATACCAAAACCTGGGAATCTGTTCAAAGCCAAATAGGTGATTCCCGAAAAAGCCAAATATCTATTCAGCTTATTTATGTTTTGGCTATTCTTTGCTCAAATGCACAGCTCTGTGCTTTCTCCCGTTTTTCTATCTTTGACTAGTTTTGTTAGGGCCCTGCACTTTTGAGGTGGGGTCATGTAATCAGAGCCAACTTGGTCTCACCAAACTATCCATCACCATTCAGTGGAGTGATCTGGATCAGGATAGTCTGGAGGCAGAAGGGTCATTTAAAAGACAGGGCTCACCCAGTTCTGTTCGGATGGATATACCCTCCAACTAAAAAGCACCAGCTTCAACAGCTGCTGAACAGGCTTCGTTCTGAAAAAGATTGCTCACCTGCACTGATGAGCAATCTCCTTCAGAAGAGCTGCCTTGGTCATGACTTCAGCTGGCTCCGACATTATCCACCCCGCTCCCTGAAAACCTGCAGTCAAACTGAAGGTCACCCCAAGTAGAGGCTTTGTTTCCCTGCACGGTGACCATCTCTTGAAATCAGATTTTGATTACTGTAATAAAGGACTCTTCACATGATGCCATTTGCCACCGAAAGAAATGTTTTTCTTGCATTTAAACTGTTTTCCTCAGTTTGGAAACTAATTTGCATGGACATCATGCTATGTGCCCCAGATACGAAGGGAGCCCCCAGACTTTGAGGTGCCAGCCTGCCAATTGGCTCTTTCTGCCAGTCCTCAGCAACGCTGAACTTCTGAACCTGAAAACCGATGGACAGCTCAGCTCACAAATTCCTGGAGGATGGGGGTGACCCCTTTGTGGGCCCATAAAATTGGATCCCCTGTCCCAACTTTCACGAAACTTTGGTGTCCGTCTAAGGAGAGTCCCTTGCAGCTACACTGCAAAATTGGTGACTCTACCTCCAAAAATGCCCCCACGGGAGCTTCGGAAAAAATCCCCATAGACTATAATGGACCCAATTTGTTTTGTAAACCCAGAAATAAAGCTAAAATACCCCTTTACCAGTATGGGTATTCGGCTTATTCTGGGTTTACCAACAAAAAATTGTGGCCAATAAACCCAAACCCAAAATTTACCAAATTATTATTATTATATTTCACAACTGTATTCCACCAGGCCGGGGCCAGGGCCGAAAAAGCCCTGGCCCTTGTCGAGGTCAGCCACACACTCTTTGGGCCAGGGGCTACCAACAAATTATTATTTGTAAAGTGTAATGCTTTTTGTAGGGTGTACCAGGAGAGGCGGTTTAGATGGTACGAAGGTCCCAGACCATGTAAGGCTTTAAAGGTCAAAGCCAGAACCTTGAACCTGATCCAGTACTCCAGCTGGAACCAGCGCAGCTAATGGAGCACCGGCTGAATATGTTCCTGCAGCAGGGTCCCCGTAAGGAGCCTCGCCACAGCGTTTTGTACCAGCTGGAGTTTCCAGATCAGTCTCAAGGGCAGCCCTACATAGAGCGAGTTACAGTAATCCAGCTTAGAGGTGACCATCGCATGGATCACTGTGGCTACATCAGGGCGGGAGAGATGGTACCAACTGCCTGGCCTAGCAGAGATGGAAGAAAGCCACCTTGTGATATCCCTAATTAGTATTTTAAATGATTGTGAGTTGCTTTGCACCTGTGTTCAAAGTCTGCAGTGCTCACGTCCTCTGGATTTACCCCTACCCTCATGGGTAGGCTCCTTTTATACAGTTTAGAAAACACAATTCACCAATGGAGCACTGACACATAATGTAGATGGTTAACTGATTATTTGCTATCCAATTTATTGTATGTAGCAGCCGGATGTGAGGACAATCTGGCTGCGACATCTGTATGTAGCAGCCTAGATAGCCCAGACTAGCCTGAGCTCAGAAGAGTCTGGCAGCTGTGCAGGCTTGATCTGAGCAGTACTGAATCCACCCATATTTCTATTGTCTATTTCCATCTGCTTTCGGGTCTCCCACAAAATTGTGTAAAGTGTACCAGTTGTCCCACCATCCATCATCCTCTATTATTAGTTAATGTTATTAATAGACCAGGCCAGGTTCTGCTCGATCCCCCAATCATCTAGAAATGTTTTAATACTAAATCAATATTGTGGGGAAGAATTAGTTAGTGTCATCTTAGATATGCTTTTATGAAATGTATGGAGTTGGAAGTTTATACATACATACATACATATGGCATTTTTGTTGATTTTCCCTACCCAGTGTAGACCCCCCCCCCCATGTCACCCCCCAGGTTCCTTATCTGGATTAGCATTTCATGGAAATCTGTGGGCAGCATTTTAAGGAGAGAAGCAAGGAAATTTCATTCTGGATCCTACCCAAAGTAAAATGGCAGCTTGCTTTGCTGAACAACCCTATCCCTATATAGCAAATATTTTTGCTTGCCCCAACTAGGGTTATACAAACACACTACCTTGAAAAAATTCAGTAAACTTATCAAAACTCTTTTGGTTTTTCTTGATATATTTCAAATATATTAACTGGACAGGAAGTTTAAATTTATTTAAACTTTTGCTTTAAAAATCAAATGAAAGCCTACCCATGGCCAGATGTTGCTAATCTTATCAAACCTTTTGGCCTCTTAAACTCTTAGACATTTCACACGAGATATTCCAAATTGTCTGCCAATTGGTTTTATTTAAAACTTCATTGGCAATTGTAGCACTTAATATAGACGTGTTCTCTTCATAGCAATGTTCCTCTGGAGCTTGCACCAACCTGTACTAAGGAACAGAATCATCTACTTTGTTCACTTTGGCCATTTATGCCAGGGTCAATTTTGATGCTTGCTCAAAGCTCTTTTTAAAAATGCGACCTTTAATATGCTTATTCATGGTCCTGACGCAAAAGGAGAAATTCCACCACCCCCCACTCACCTGCTCCTTTGTTCCTGCCATTAGCCAACCGCCGTTTCCATAGCTAATGTGCGGCTGTCATTTTCCATGGTTCCTTCAGGAGATTCTTCGGTGTGGGGGCTGAGCAAACACAAAAGGTCACATTAAAGGGGCTCTTAAGAAATGTGAAGTAGGTATGCGCTGGCTTCGCAGTCACTTCCTAAATGACGGTTCAGCATGAAAAACTAAAAAAAATATGCAAGGGAACTTCAGCCTGGAACGCGTTGCTAATTAACAAGCATAAACGGCCTATGTGAACTTGTTCAAATAAACCCCTGAGTTATCTATTCTACTGTTCATATATAATTGGGCAAATACTTTATGTACTATTTCTTATTTCAAAGATGCCATTTCAGGTATGCATAAGTACTGCATGGTATGGTTTTAGCTCTCTAAAAAAAGTTTATAATCAAATGTGGACATAGCTGTCAACTTGTTTGTTTCTGTTGGATATACATATTTCTTGTTTTTGACAGGGTCGCATTTTCATTATGAAATATCAAAACTTGCTAGAAACAAACAACATGTGTGTGTGTGTGTGTGTGGTGTTCTGACATCCTGCAATGCTGATAAATGAACTCAGATCCCAAGACCCAACATTAGGAGCTTAATTGCTTCAAACAAGAGGGATCTCCTGTCAAACCCCACTGCAAAACAAGTATAATCGGCAGCTTTCAAAGTGTGTTTGACATTGAAGAGGAAGGGAAAACAACACGGAAAGCAAAAAAGAAACACACATCGATGGTCTATCAAATTTTTTTGTTAGACATGATGCTATTATCAAGGCACATCAGGATGAAATAAAGTGACCTAGCTGACCACAGGCTTACAAATGCCTTGGGAAGGCACGGGAAAATGGTGAATCAAAAGGTAGCTTTGTTGCATGCGCCTCCCCCCCCCCCAGCCGTCTTATTGACAGGAATGACAACGGTCCCAAGATGCACCATTATCTATGACCAGCAAGCAGATATCAAATGCTAGGGAGCTGTCTCTGTCAGCATAGAAAATGTGCTCAAAATATACAGGGCTTGTTACATTTTGTTCAGCTAGGGTTTGTCAAAAGCCAGGGTCATATCAAGCATGCACTACCCTGGAGGGGAATTTTCTGTCTTTTCTTTTCTTTGATTTTTCTTTTTCTTTTCTTTTTCTTTTTTTGAGAACAGGAAGACAAGATGCACTCGATTCGTCTCTGCTTGTTTCTCCTGGAAGGAGACTTTGAATCGACGGGTGACCAAAATGTTTTGGAAATCAAAGCATGGCTTAGAAATATAAATGAGAAATGCTCCATATATAAACAAGGTAAACGGTGATTCGGGAGGGTCGTACTAGTAAATTATTTTGTTTAGAAATCCTGTTAACAAAACAAACACATTTGGCTCTTTAATTCCATATCTAGATTCTTTTGTTGTTCTGATTTTTAACACACACAGGTATTGCTACTACAAAGTATGCTATGTTACATATATAAATACCTACTTCAAGTGACTGCAATGCTTGTGGCTAGTTGCAGGCCAAACTATTTGGGATCCTTTGGAAAGGGAGATAAAGCTTTCAAATAGCTGCCAACCCTTCAAACTATGGAAGGGAACTTTGAAGACCTTCTGAGAACGGGTTCATAAAAGGCAAATCTTTTACTGACCAAATAATTTTACAAAACAATTTTTAAGGATGAACTCCTAAGGTCAACGAATGTTTCAGAGATATGAAAGGCAACATGAATATCAAAAGGCACAATAAAATGCATATTGTTTTCTTTCTTTTTTTCCCCCTCTGTCTTCTTCATTATCAACAGCATCAGTGATAACATTGATGCAAAGCATCCTTAGGTTGGATCCTATGAATGGGGCTGTGGCTCAGTGGCAGAGCATCTGCTTGGCATGCAGAAGGTCCCAGGTTCAATCCCCAGCATCTCCAGTTAAAAGGACTAGGCAAGTAGATGATGTGAAAGACCTCAGCCTGAGACCCTGGAGAGCTGCTGCCGGTCTGAGTAGACAATACTGACTTTGATGGACTAAGGGTCTGATACAGTATAAGGCAGCGTCATGTGTTCATGTGTCCCCACATGTACAAGAGGGAGCCGTGACAATCCAACTTGATTTCTCTTGTCACTGCAGCTGCCATCCCATGTCGCTTTTTGTCTACACAGGTCCCATGATCCCTATGCTGCTACAAGCAGTCCTATCACTAGTGATATTAGACTGCTTGGGCCCCTTTCTGGAGATTTTCATGTGCAGAGATGGGCAGGATAGGCACATGTTCTTGCGACTAATATTAAGGGAACACTGGAATAACACTGCATAAACTATGGTAAGAATGGCCACAAATGCTTTTTCTAGCACTTTTAAATGAACCACAAAACTGAAAATACTGAAAAAAATAGCGCAAAAATTGAACTGCCTATCATTTGCAGGCAGGAAAACTCAATGTAAAATATTTGGTTTGGTTGATTTATGTGATTGCCTTTGTTGCTCAACGTTGTTTACAATAAAAATTAATAAAAACACATAAAATACATTAATGTTAAAATAATCCAATCATAAAACCAAGCAACAAACCAATGTGCTGAATTTTCCACTAATGGAAGGGGTGGGGTAATTTCCATCAATTCTGCCTTCCTGCTGCAAACCCCCAATGTGGTTCTCATGCTGTTCCAGAGGGGGCCCTTTCCCACAGGAACAACATTTCAGGCTGCAGACAGAAGTGGTTTGCATGGGCTTATGTCAAGGGCCATTTATGCTTGGTTATTAGTTGTGCAATCCCCACAGGACTGCTTTAAGGTTTCTTTTGAGTTATTCATGATGTTTCTGATGTTCAGAAGTGACTTCGTGGCCACCCCACACTTGTCTCATGGTTTCTGGAACCTTTTAATCATGAATTTAAATTTTGCCTTGATCCCAAAGCAAAGCTAATGAAGGCAATTTCCATGAATAGTCTCAATTTCAGGTTTCCCCCCCACACACACTCATTCTCGCTTGTCCCACCCTCAACCAAGCCTCCCAGAGTAGCTTTTTAGTAAGGAGTTTTAAGATCTCAGGAAGAGAGCTAGCTTCCCCTCCCCCCAAGCATCTCTGTGGTCAGTCTCAGCAGTGTGTTAACATCTTTGGGAATGGAGAAAATAAAATGAAAGAATCCTGCTGCTGGGCTGGCGAGGGGCTGGCGATGTATGGGTAGGCTGCTAGGCTGGTGAGGCAGCGGCAGTGGCCATGGGGCAGGAAGTCTCTGGCGGGAATTTACAGCATTTGTTTTTTTATGGTGCTATTTTAACAATAAAACACTTAATTTATTAATATTTTACCAATTTAAAAAGGTAAAGGTCCTCTGTGCAAGCACCGGGTCATTCCTGACCCATGGGGTGATGTCACATCCCGATGTTTACTAGGCAGACTGTGTTTACAGGATGGTTTGCCAGTGCCTTCCCCAGTCATCTTCCCTTTACCCCCAGCAAGTTGGGTACTCATTTTACCGACCTCGGAAGGATGGGAGGCTGAGTCAACCATGAGCCAGCTACCTGAAACAGACCTCCGTCGGGATCAAACTCAGGTCATGAGCAGAGCTTGGACTGCAGTACTGCAGCTTACCACTGTGTGCCAAGGGGCTTCTAACAATTTATCAGTACAATATTAATAAATTAAGCATTTTATCGCTAAAACAGCACCGTAAAACATAAAAACATACTGTGGCTTCCCATCAGAGATTTCCTCTCTGCTGCATGTCCCGTCCCCCCCATAGGCATCTTTTCTGGTGTCTTTGGTCAGTTTCATTCAGGCAAACCCCAACAAATGCTGCCACAAGTAGGGCTGTCGATTCGGTTTGGCCCGAACCGAAAAACAGCTGAATTTCGCCTGATTTGGTGGTTTTTAGTTCGGGACGAATCGAACTCAAAAATGGTGGGAAACCGGGGAGCCGAATTCAGCGAGTTCGGGAGTTCACGAATAAATCCGGCAAATTCGGGGCCGTCAGTAAGCAGCATTCTCCTCCTCCGGCCAATCGGTGGCCAAGCTGGGTCTTCTTCTGGCCAATCAGTCAGGATTGAGTACTGGAGGAATCAGCTGCTGCGCGGCCGGGCCGGGGAGAGAGAGAGAGAGTGAGAGAAATCCTCGTGTGTGTGGGGGGTGCTTGTGCACATTCGCTCCTTTCCGTAGCTGCAGGGGGCGCATGTTTGGGGGTACAGACCCCAAACCTTCAGTGGAGCTTCAGACAAGCCTTCTTAAGAGACCCCTGAAGTTTTGTAAACATTGGGTCAGGGGGTCCCGAGATATGGGCTCCCCCCTTTTCTCTTTCTGTGGCTGCAGGGGGCGCATTTTTTGGGGTACAGACCCCAAACTTTCAGCGGAGCTTTAGATGAGCCTTATTAAGAGACCCCCCAAGTTTTGTAGACTTTGGGTCAGGGGGTCCTGAGATATGGGCTCCACCCCTTTTCCCTCCCCCTTTTCCATTTCTGTGGCTGCAGGGGGCGCTTTTTGGGGGTGCAGCCCCCAAACCTTCAGGATATCTTCAGACAAGCCTTCTTAAGAGACCCCCCAAGTTTTGTAAAGATGGGTTCAGTGGGGGCAGAAATATCGGCTCCCCCTTTTCTCTTTCCGTGGCTGCAGGGGGTGCATTTTTTGGGGTACAGACCCCATACTTTCAGTGGAGCTTCAGACAAGCCTTCTTAAGAGACCCCCCCAAGTCTCCACCCCCTCCTGCTCATTATGCATAACTAGCTGCCTCTGTCCCTTTCCATGGTTTGCAAACTCACAGGTGTCAGGTGTTGCTTTGCATGTTTGCAAAGGTGTTGCTTTGCAGTTGTGTTGCTTTGCAAACTTCTTAGCACCTGCCCCGCCCTTTGCATGTTTGCAAAGGTGTTGCTTTGCAGTTGTGTTGCTTTGCAGTGTTGCTTTGCAGTTGTGTTGCTTTGCAAACTTCTTAGCACCTGCCCCACCCTTGCTCTCATCAGCTGTTTGTCGGGGCTGGGAGCTTTGTGCTTGGGCGGCAAGCTCTGCTCAGAGATGCACATTAAGGGTGGGGGGGACCCCTTTCGGGGCCCATAGCTAAGCCCCCCCGACCCAATCTTTACAAAACTTGGGGGGTCTGGCAAGAAGGGTCCTTTGAAGCTCCACTGAAAGTTTGGGTCCTCTACCCCAAAAAATGCCCCCCCCCCAGAGCCACGGAAAGGCGCTGTTGTGTTTTTAATGGCTTTATTCGGCCGAATTTTTTTCCCAAACTTTGAATTCCCGCCAAATTGCACGGACCCGAAGTGGGGGAGTTCGGACTTCGGCATATCCCAAATCTAAACGGGCTGAATTCAGCCAAATCCGAACTATACCGAATTTTTTTTAATTCAACAGCCCTAGCCACAAGAATGCACCTGGTGGCACTCTCCCCAGCCTGGGCAACTGTAGTGCCAAACAGCTGGGAGAAGGAGGAGTCCACGAGCCAACAACAGATGCTGGGCGATGGCCATGGCAGCTCACTACCTGCCAGCCATCGGCGCTTCTTGGCAGCCGATTAAACAGAGTAGCATTTTCAGGAGAGAGGGACTCTGATGTTCCACATTTTCACAGTGATTTCTTCATTGATGGAATTCACTCGTGCAACCTCTGGAATTTCTTCAGGGCAATATGCCCCCATGCATAGGGTTTAGAACATCTGGATCAGAAAACCATGCTTCTGCAGAGTGGCACACCCTCCAAAGCATAAAAGGCCAATGCCTGCTTTGAGGATTGCAGCAGGGATGACAAATGTGGAAACAAGGGCAGAGAGAGGAATACTATAGTAATACATGCTCCTTAGTTTCTCTGAAACCTGGGTGAGACATGACATGTCACTTCTGAAAAGACAAATATATGAAATGTTCAGAAGTTACCACATGAGCTAGAAGAAATAATTATGCTTCGTTCTTTTTACAACTACATAAAGGTTTGGACATCACAAAGTATTTCTAGTGATGGAAGGAGGGATCAGTTTTTAGTAATATGGAGCTCTAACTCCCCACATATTCTTCTTGGGGGGATCCTCTTTTTCCCCAGAAATACAATTTCAGGGGGGGGGGAGGGATTTGAGATACAGTGGGAGGGAGGAGGGGGATCCCACATTCATTCTATCTGTGGATATCTCTGGTAAATTCAAGCCTAACAATGGTTTAGATTATCTGCATATGTTATTTATCTACTTTCCTTTTTTACAGTAAATTACAATTTTATGTAATAATGCCAGTCTAGACAAAAGTAAGATCATCTGCCCATAGGCATGCATAACAGGGATGATCAACATAATGTTGAGAGCCATATATTCACATCCCACGCAGATTACAGATTAAAAATGGGACTCTGAATTGTTTGGCCCATGCAACAGATATTCTAAGTATTATAGGTGAGTTTATAATAATTTTATATAATCATCCCCTAAACCTAATTATTGCCCGGGTAAAGAAATGACAGCAGATGATGACAACTGAGTGATAGTCTCAGAGCACAAGTATGAGTGCTGATGTTTTAAAGAGTAGCCATGAATGAAGAGGAGCAAGCATGAAAAGAGAGTATTGATTTCTTGTGACTGATGTGAATGAGTTGAATGATTGACTGTGAAGCGTGAATTCAGATTGACTGTAAATGGAATTTGCTGCAAATGTAACTGAGTGTGCATTACCATGACTGAGTGAAACTAGGTACCATTAGGAGACGCTGAAGGAATATGAGTGGCCAGCTCTGATGATCTCCCTCATAATCTATAAATAAACGGAACTGCAGAAAGTTTTGAAAAATGTATTTAATAAGGAATTTCCATTGCTTCGATAAACTTGCAGAGGGCCTGAGAGCTGGATGTAAAGGAAATGTATCATTTTACGGAAACATTTGTTTTATGAGAGAGTATATCTGATAGTTGGTCATACAGGAAAGCCAGTTTGATGAGAAAAAGTATGTCAAGCATGAGAAGTATTTTGGTAGGTAGGTAGGTAGGTAGGTAAGTAGGTAGGTGGGTAGATAGATAGATAGATAGATAGATAGATAGATAGATAGATAGAGAGAGACAGAGAGAGAGAGAGACAGAGAGACAGAGAGAGAGACAGAGAGCATTTATTTATTTAAGGATCCCCCCCTCATTAGTTGGTCATACAGGAAAGCCAGTTTGATAAGAAAAAGTATGTCAAACATGAGCAGTATTTTGGTTGATAGATAGATAGATAGATAGATAGATAGATAGATAGATAGATAGATAGAGAGAGAGAGAGAGAGAGAGAGAGACAGACAGACAGACAGACAGACAGACAGACAGACAGAGGGAGACAGAGAGAGAGAGACAGAGAGCATTTATTTATTTAAGGATCCCCCCCCTCATTATTTCTAAGAATCTCAGGGTATTTTTTCAGTCACATGCAATACTCTTTATTTACTTCATTATTTACTCTTTATTTATTTCATTGAACAAAAAAGCACACTTACCATGTGGTTTTATATGTGGTATACACACACAGAGAGAGAGATATAGTTAAATTGTACTGTTTCAAAACAACTATTATCATATTTTCTCTGTAAGGGAGCTACTGATGAATTAATCCCCTGTAGCTTAGATCATGGGCAGAGCAATCCTGAATAGGGGGAGGCAAGCTGACTCAAGAGCTGATGTGACCCCTGTGCCAGCATAAGTACCACTTGTGCTGGCTAAACTGGCATGGACTCTGGGGAATGGGGCAGCAGCACCATGCTTGGGCACCATCACTGCCACCATGGTAGCATTTCCCCAGTGCAAGGTCTTGCGCCGGCATCAAAAGGGACATTCCCAGTGGCAGAGCTGGCTTAAGTCAGCTCCCAAAGCCCTTCCATCCTGGAAACACCCCTTTAGCCAGTGCGAACTTGCACCTCTAAAAAGGCAGGAGTAGCCCCATGAATCCCTATGGAGGAGTTTCACGGGTTTTTATAAAAATTACCTTTTTTCGTTGATTTTTCAGGCTTGGAAGCCGTTCAGGAGGCCATGAGGTTGCTCCGTCCCCAACCCAACTACACCCCCCCACTCAGGATTGCGCTGTTGGATTGCCAGTTATAAGTACCGTATATACCCGTGTATAAGCCGACCTGCGTATAAGCCGAGGTGCCTAATTTCTCCCCAAAAATGGGGAAAAATTAGGCACCCGCGTATAAGCTGAGGGTCGGCTTATAACCCCTCCCCCCCCGCAGACTTACCTGACCGGGCTCCCGGGAGCAAGCGGCGCAGGCCTGGTGGCGGCAGCGGTGCACCCGGCAGGGGCCGGGGCAGCCTCCCTGAAGTTGCAGGAGGCCGTCCCAGGCTGCTCTCGGCCCCAGGAAGCGACGGCGCGGCCAGGCGGGGGCCGGGGCAGCCTTCCTGCAGCTGCAGGAGGCCACCCCAGGCTACTCACAGCGGGGAGAAGCGGCGGCGCGGCCGGGCGGGGGCCGGGGCAGCCTCCCTGCAGCTGCAGGAGGCCACTCCTGGCAGGAAACGACACGGGCCCGGCGGCGGCAGCGGTAAGTTCCCCCCTCCCTCCTCCTTCCTCCCTCCCCCCTCCCCCCTCTACTGTATTGACCCGCGTATAAGCCGAGGCCGGCTTTTTCAGCCCTTTTTTTGGGCTGAAAAACTCGGCTTATACGCGAGTATATACGGTACCTCTGTGAATCCTCCAAAAACGGTTGCTTTGTTAATGGAAAAAGTTAAATTGGCACTGTGCTGCTGTTGTTTTTGCGTTGAAGCTATGCACACTTCCCTGTGAGTAAGGCCCATTGAATACAGTCTGGACTGGAATGCACTGCAAGTGTGAATTTGAGAGAGGACAGTATGTTGCTTTGCTGAGACAACCTTGAAACACTGACTTTTCCTCTGTGTAAGGCATCATCCTGATGCTTTGTAACATTCTCCATATTTAGCAACAAACCCCTATTGGAGGAGAATAAGGAGACATACATGGTGGCATACATTATTATATTTTTAGGAATCCTAAATCAATTTCAGCAATTCCATTTTCAATTACGTCAAATAAGGGCTGAAGTAATTACAGTGCAGTCCTAAGTGGAGTTACACTCCTCTGAACCAGTAGACTTAGAAGGAGGTAACTCTGTTTAGGATTGTACTGCACATTCTGATTGGGCAGAAAGCTGAGATATAAATGTTGTGTGTGTGTGTGTGTGTGTGTGTGTGTGTGTGTGTGTGTGTGTGTAAAGTGCCCTCAAGTCGCAGCCGACTTATGGCGACCCCTTTTGGGGTTTTCTTGGCAAGAGACTAACAGAGGTGGTTTGCCAGTGCCCTCCTCTGCACAGCAACCCTGGTATTCCTTGGTGGTCTCCCATCCAAATACTAACCAGGGCTGACCCTGCTTAGCTTCTGAAATCTGACGAGATCAGGCTAGCCTGGGCCATCCAGGTCAGGGCATATAAATGTTGTACACGGGGCTTTTTCATGATGGTGCTCACTGGTACTAAGTACTGACACATTTTTTGGGGAGGGGCAGCAAATTAACAGTAGGAGAGTTTAGTACACATTTGGAAAGGGGAGTAGAAGTCCCCAGATGAGTACATGTCCACCTTTTAAAGAGAGGGCAGCAGCAATCCTCTTCTGCTACAGCCCATTGAACACTCCAAAAAGTTGTTCTTGAGGGTTAGTCTACCCTCAGGAATAGCCTAGTGGGGATCTGCAGAGGGAGAGGGAGACTGGAATTGGAATGTGTGGAAATCAGCACAACTTTATATATGAAAACTTTATATATATATATATATAGCACTGGTTGTACATAAATAAATATATCTGATCATGCATCAACAGTGGCTACCAGTCTACTGCCCAATGTTGAACACACGGGCAATTGCTCCTAACCATGAGACATCTAGAATAATAATTTGGGGTCAATTTCGAAATATAAACAAGTATTACAAACAGGGGAACTTCATACTATGCAGTCAAATTTGTTTGTTTATTGGAATTTTTCAGCGTCACTAAATGGAACTGGGGGGAAATGTTTAAGTAGGGCGTAAACTTGGATTTGAACCAGAACGACCTGCTCAGCTTTAAAACATACTGGCCCTGGGCTAGCTGCTGTGTCTTAGCCTAAGATATCTCACAGGGGGATTGTGAGTATAAAAATTAGTCATGTTCTGAGCTGGTTCCCAGAACATGGTTCTGAGCTGGACCCAGAAGCAAATAGTAGTCAGATCAGTTGACGCAGCACTGGACTTCTGTCTTCACAGCAGCTTGCCCTAGAGGAGTGGGCCTTGCTGCCACATTTTGTACCAATTGGAGCTTCCATTTGTCTTCAAAGGCAGCCCCGAGTAGAGCACATTACAGTAGCGCAACCTGGAGGTTACGATAGGATGGATCAGCGTAGCCAGGTCAGAAGGATCTAGATAAGTAGACACCTTATGGGCTAGAAGTAATTGAAAAAAGGCACTCCTAGCAACAACACTGCTTGCTTAACATTAGCAAGCCCAGGTCAAGGAGCATCTCCAAGCTTTTAACTTGATCTACTGTGGAAAGATTACCGTATATACTCGCGTATAAGCCGAGTTTTTCAGCCCAAAAAAAGGGCTGAAAAAAGCCAACTCGGCTTATACGCGGGTCAATACGGTAGGGTAGGGGAGGAGGGAGGAGGGAGGAGGGAGGAGGGAAACTTACCATTGCAGCCATCCTTCGCTGCCGGCCCGCTCGCCTTCCCGCAGCCTGGGAGCGACCAGCGGGGCCTGCCTGAGAACAGGCAGGCCTCGCGGCCGCCCCACCCCCCACCCCCCCGCCCCCTCCCGCCGCCGGCCCACTCGCCTGGGAGGTAAGCCTGCGGGGGGGGGAGTTATAAGCCGACCCTCGGCTTATACGCGGGTGCCTAATTTTGCCCCATTTTTGGGGAGAAATTAGGCACCTCGGCTTATACGCGGGTCGGCTTATACACGGGTATATACGGTAACCGTATCTGAGTCCGGTAAATCAACATCAGCCATGTCTTATTACACTGCGATATTCATGCGCCCCTGCGGGAAAAATTCCTGCTACCACTACTTAAGGATAGTCTAGCCCAAACAGATGGGGCCCTAGTGCGCTACCTATTAGGAGATAGTAATGGGCATATAACACTGATGGTAGCAAGATTCTTGGAAACCTCTCTAGGAGGGCTGCTCCAAGCACCTCCACAGAGTTAGACTTTATCAAACGGGGTACATAGCACTTTAAGATTTATAGATTTTAACTAATTTATTGATATTTAACTGCTCAAAGATTGTATTTTAACCATTGATTACTGTATTTGAAAGATCTATGCCAATAAGGGTTGGAATTTGGAATTTGGAAACTCCTTGTTCTCTGCCAACAAAAAAATAGCAAAAAAATGGAGGGTGGTGTCATAGGTCTGCCTGCCAACACCTTCACAGATGAGGAAGATACAGAGGAAGCCAGCCCCAGCCCTTGGATGCCACAGGAAGGCCCACTGGACAAGGCAGAGACTCCATCAGGTGCAGAGGGAAAGTCTCAGGCTGAAGTCAGCATGCCACACCCTCACTCTCGCAGCATGAGATCTGAAGCTGATGTAGAAGCACTGCAGCCACCAACCTCACCCCCGGGGGTCACTAGAGCCCTTGGAACGGTGGAGAAGGTGGGTCTGGAGGGAGGTGCAACAGCAGCGCCATAGTGCGCAGTTGGCAACTCAGCACTGGTCAACCTCAGCCTGTGAGCTTGAGTCACCACAGGATTAGAGCTGCCCAGCCATTGATGAGTAGCACCTGTCTGTGGATGACTCAGCAGGTTGAGGAGCTGCACCTGCTCCTGATCAGGGTTTCCCTGATAAAAGCAGCCAGAGAAGGGTGAACCAATGTGGAAGAAATCTGTTCATAACCCTTGTGTGCCTTTTGGTGGGATGTACCTTAGAACTCAGTGTGTTTGACTTTGGATTGAATTTGGACCTTGTTTCTTGGATTTACCCCTTGGACTGTGACATGGCATGTGCTTTCTGGACTTGCCTTTTTGTTTTGGTGCTTGAAGTTCTAGTTACCTGTGTGCTGTCCTTGAACTGTGACTGTGCTTGCTGCCTGTTGCCCTAGGTGCTTCCCTGAGCCTGGTGGTCCCTTTCAACCCAAACACTGATTGCATTGGGTCCACCAAAATATCATGGTTGATAATCCAATGCTGCTGGTAGATCTAACACTATCAGCAGCAATCGGTTACCCTTATCCAATTGTAAGCAAAGGTCATCAACTGAGGCCACTAGTGCGGTTTCAACCCCAAAACCTGGCAGATTGAAATGGGTCAGAAAGATGCCTGCATTTTCTCTTCCACAACCCAGTCAATCTCCTTTTCCAAAAAGGGAGCTAGGACACAGGTCAAAGATTGTCTACCTCCTTCTTATCCAACTGTAATTTCAATTTCCCCTACCAATCCCAGTCGAGGGAAGAAATTATGATATCTTGGTTTTGGGGGCTTGGGTGACAAAAAACAAAAAGCAGAGATACTTCCAGGTCACAGACCTCCACTTCCTAATGGGGGAATGGTAGTAAGCAAAAAGGAGGAAAATATAATTTCAAAATAACTCCCAGACCTTCCAATCACTTATAATTATTCACAAACAGAACTTAAAATACACGTCAGCTTTAATTCAGCAAGGAGGGATGGGGAATCAAAGGAAGACACAGATATACAAAGTGCCAACTTAGACAATAAAACAAAGTTGGGATGAAAGAGATGATGAAAGCATTTTACAGCCTCTTTGAGGCCTTCTGTAAATCTCTCATACTCAGTCTTTGTTGCA